>NC_079189.1:382759422-383090425 GCF_029499605.1 Hyla sarda | reverse complement strand
CGGGAGTAGGTGAGCAGAAGGTTATTTTTTTTTTTTTTTCTCCCTGTGACCTTTTACTTAGCTAATTTTTTTTCTACCAGGGTGCCTTCAGCTGTTGTGAAACTACTACTCACAGCATGCCCGGAAAGCCTTTGCTGGTCCGGGCATGCTGGGAGTTTTAGTTTTGCAACAACTGGAGGCACCCTGGTTGTGAAACGCTGAATTTTAGTATTAAAATTTTGTTTTTACCTGCTCAATTTTGGAAACTACACCCCTCAAGGAAGGTAATAAGGGGTGCAGTAAGCCTTAATACTAGGGATCGACCGATTATCGTATGGCCGATATTATCGGCCGATAATCACGATTTTGGGGCATTATCGGTATCGGCAATTACCTTGCCGATAAGCCGATAATGCCCCCCGCACCGCCCCGCGACCGCCCCCCCCGTAGTGCTGGGCGGTATATCGAGTATGGATTTTTGCCCATACCGCTATACCGGTCGGTCCCTCCCCCACCCTCCGAGTCAATAAAAAAAAATTTAAACTTACCCGTAATGGGGGGTGGTCCAGGCCATCCTTCCTGTAGTGTCCGGCGGCATTCCGGGTGGAGGGTGCACCGGTACGGGCTGTTCTTCTCCGGGGGGTCCTCTTCTCCACTCCGGGCAGGCTCCGGCCTAGTACGCTGCATAGACGCCGCTACGCCGTGACGTCAGGTGCGTCGCTGCGCACGGGCGTCACTGCGCAGCGGCGTCTATGCAGTGTACTAGGCCGGAGCCTGCCCGGAGTGGAGAAGAGGACCCTCGGAGAAGAAGGACAGCCCGGACCGGTGCACCCTCCACCCGGAATGCCGCCGGACACTACAGGAAGGATGGATGGCCCGTACCACCCTGACAGGTAGGGGGAGAGAAGCGGGTGGCGACGGCGGCCTATGGCACCGCAAAAGCCACCGCAGTGGATTGATTTAAAGCGCCCGCTTTAAATCAATGCTCTGCAGCGGTGTTGAGGGGGGATAAATAGCCGATAACTTATACCGGAATATCGGTATAAGTTATCGGCTATCGGCCCTAACCTCCACCGATTATCGGTATCGGCCCTAAAAAAACGATATCGGTCGATCCCTACTTAATACCCCACAGTTGTTTGATGAATTTTCGTTAAAGTTGGACATGAAAATGAAATATGTGATTTTTTTCACTAAAATGCTGGTGCTACCCCAAATTTTTCATTTTCACAAAGGGTAACAGGAGAAAAAGCCCATCAAAATTTGTAACACCATTTCCTCTGAGTAAGAAAATATCCCATATGTGGATGTAAAGTGCTCTGCAGGCGCACTACAATGCTCAGAAGAGAAGGAGCAATTTGGAGCATTTGTTTTTTGGATAGAGAATTTGGCTGAATTTGAAGGCCATGTGTGTTTACAAAGCCCCCATGCTGCCAGAACAGTGGACCCCCTAACATGTGACCCCATTTTGAAAGCTACACCCCTCGCGGAATGTAACAAGGGGTGCTGTAAGCATTTAAACCCCACAAATGTCTGACAGATTAAAATTTTCATTTGCACGGCCCACTGTTCCAAACATCTGTCAAATGCCAGTGGGATGTAAATGCTCAGTGCACCCCTTATTACATTCCGTGAGCGGTGTAGGTTTGGAAATGGGGTCACATGTGGGGGGGGGGGGTTCCACTGTTCTGGCACCATGGGGGCTTTTTAAACACACGTGGCCCCCAACTTCCATTCCAACCAAATTCTCTCTCCAAAAGCCCAATGGCACTCCTTCTCTTATGAGCCCTGTAGTGGGCCCGCAGAGCACTTTACATCCACATATGGGGTATTTCCACTTAGTATAAATTTTGGGGGGCTTTTCTCCTATTACCCATTGTGAAAATGAAGAGTATGTAACAACACCAGCATGTTTGTGTAAACTTTTTTTCTTTTACACTAACCTGCCGGTGTAGCCCCCAACTTTTCCTTTTCATAAGGGGTAAAAGTAGAAAAAGACTCCCAAAATTTGTAAAAAAAATCGAATTTTTCATTTCCACATCCGACTTAGGGGAAAAAAAATTCATTTACACATCCAACTTTAACGAAAAGTCGTCAAACACTTGTGGCTGGTTAAGGCTCACTACCCCTTGTTATGTTCCTTGAGGGGTGTAGTTTCCAAAATAGTGTGCCATGTGTTTTTTATTTTTTTATTTTTTTTTGCTGCTCTGGCACCAAAGGGACTTCCTAAATGCGACATGCCCCCAAAAAACCATTTCAGCAAAATTCACTCTCCAAAATACCATTGTCGCTCCTTCCATTCTGAGCTTTGTAGTGTGCAAGCAGAGCACTTTATATCGACATATGAGGTATTTCCTTACTCAAGAGAAATTGGGTTATAATTTTTGGGTGGCTTTTTCTCCTTTTACCCCTTATAAAAATAAAAAAAATTGGGTATACAAGAACCTTCGAAGATTTAGAATTTTCTCCTTGTTATGTTCCTTGAGGGGTGTAGTTTCCAAAATAGTATGCCATGTGGTTTTGAAACAACTAAAGGGTTAACAAACTTTCTGAATGTCATTTTGAATACCGATATTCACGATTTTGGACGTAATCGGTATTGGCAATTACCTTGCCGATAATGCAAGGTGAAGCTGATGCAGTTCATTGATTTAAAGTGCCCGCTTTAAATCAATGATCTACAGCGGTGTCGCCAGGGGGGGGGGGGGGGGAATAAATAGCCGATAACTTATACCGGAATATTGGTATAAGTTATCGGCTATCAGCCCTAACCGCCACAGAGTATCGGTATCCGCCCTAAAAAATCTATCGGTCGATCCCTAATTTCTAATATGAAGGCCTCTCAAATCCACTTCAAACTGAACTGGTCCCTAAATAATAACGACTGAAATTTTCCTGAAAAATTGGAAAATTGATGCTGAACTTTGATGCCCTCTGATGTCTTCCAAAAGTAAAAACATGTCAATTTTATGATGCAAACATAAAGTAGACATATTGTATGTGTGAATCAATATATAATTTATTTGGAATATTAATTTTCCTTACAAGCAGAGAGCTTCAAAGTTAGAAAATAAATGCAGAATTTTCCAAATTTTGGAATTTTTCACCAAGAAATGATGCAAGTATCGCATAAAATTTACCACTAACGTAAAGTAGAATATATCACGAAAAAACTATCTCTGAATCAGAATGAAAAGTAAAAGCATCCCAGAGTTATTAATGTTTAAAGTGACAGTGGTCAGATTTGCAAAAAATGCTCTGGTCCTTAAGGTGAAAATGGGCTTGGTCCTTAAGGGGTTAAGGTCAAAATGGGCTTTGTCCTCAAGAGGTTGAAATAATTGATGAGAGTTCAAAACTCAGAACTTCTGTGCAAAGTACAGTGTGTTGTAATGCTCTAGTGTTTGTGTTTATAACCCTTTATACTATATAACTTCATGTAGTGTCTCATATAGTTTGGGTTCTAATCCCCAGACAAACCCGTCCTTAGTGCTAAGTCATAGTTTTAAATTCTCACATCTGAATATGATAGTAGTAAAATAAATAATCAAACTCCCATTCTTTTGTTATGTAAACCAGTGATCCTAAGTAAAGATAAAGTATGAGTGACAACAGAAGGCTAGTCTCGTCTTATCCAACATTTAACTAGCTGAAAAGAGTAGAAAATGTAAAAGTGCAATGGAAATTACATAATAAATTATGGTTTTCTCATTTCAGGCATGCAGAAAAGCTAAAATTAGCTTATTTATAGATTCTTTCTACTGTGGCTTTGGTATTACTACCTGAGAATGACCAGCACATCAGCTCATGAGATAAATATTGAGCACTGGCTAAATAAAGTTGTTCAGTGGAGCAGTACAACTTCGTTGGAAATTCAGCAAGATGTCTGCCGACATTTGCCAGAATTACATGAGTTTCTATTGCAGATTTATGAAACTCTAAAACATATGGTAAGTGGCTTACTGGAATTAGTCTTTAGTGTATGATCATGGTATTGACATTGACCTGATTTTTATTGAACCAGCAAATATGGCTTTAAATTATGTACAGTAGGTAGTCTGTCCATTTTTATTTATTCATACTTATATCTATTAGTTCCTTGATTTAACATACGCTATCCTTGGTAATGTGGTGGTAATTTAACCCCTTAACAACATAAGACCTAAATGTACATCCTGGTACTTAAAGGGGGTACTCCAGTGGAAAACTTTTTTTCTTAAATGAACTGGTGACAGAAAGTTAAACAGATTAGTAAATTACTTCTATTAAAAAATCTTAATTTTTTCAGCACTTTTTAACAGCTGTTTGCTACAGAGGAAAATTTTTATTTTTTTAATTTCTTTTTTTGTGTTGTCCACAGTGCTCTCTGCTCACACTTGATGCCCATTTCAGGAACTGTCCAGAGCAGGGGGAAATCCCCATAGGAAACCTATGCTGCTCCTGACATGGACAGTTCCTGACACGGACAAAGGTGTCAGCAGAGAGCACTGTGGTTAGACAGAAAGGAAATTCAAAAAGAAAAGAATTTCCTCCGTAGCATACAGCTGTTAAAAAGTACTAAAAGAATTAAGATTTTTTAATAGAAGTAATTTACAAATCTGTTTAACTTTCTCCACCGGAGTACCCCTTTAACGCAACAGAACATACATTTACGTCCTATACATGAAGCGAGCGCAGGAGCTGCACCTCCTTCATGCAAGGCATGTCCCAACTGAAATCAGCAGCCAGGGCCCTGCCGGTAATGACGGACACCAGCAATCGCGCTGATGACCACCATTAAACACTCAGATGCCTAATTAATACAGTTCACTGCATCTGCAACGGCCACTGGGATCTGATTATCCAAGATGGCAGACGGAGTCCCCTCACCTCACTGAAGTATGCACTCCGGCGTCTTCTTCTCTGGTCTGCTTTCCAGACCAGAGAAGTAGATTGCGGACAATACTGATCGGTGCTATGCATTTTAGCAATCTAAAGAGAGCTATAAATAGTCACCTATGTGTAAATAAAAAGTATTAAAATATAGTTAAAAAGAAGTTAGAAAAATCCCCTCCCCCATAAAAAAAATTTTTTGTATCCGCTTGTGTGTAAATCAAAATATAATGTTAATGATACTGTACAGGGGACAGCATAAAAAATAAATTGTCCAAAATTGCTGATTCTTTGTCAGAGCATGCCAAATTTTTTTATTAAAAGCGATTAAAATGTCACATATATGCAAAAGAGGTACCGATAAAAACGACTTATCACGATGCAAAAAATTATCCCTGATAACAGCCCTGTATACTAAAAATAAAAAAGTTTTAAGTGGTCCAAATAGGGCAATTTTAAACATACTGTACTTATTTGGTAGAGAAAAAGTTTGTTTTTCTAAAAGCAGTACAATAATAGAAAAGCTTATAAACATGGGTATCATTTTATTCATATTTTCCCACAGAATCAAGGAAACATGTCAGTTTTTGTAATTTTTACTGTAAAGTGTACAATGGGCAGAAATTTGGGGGGTTTGGTTTTTATCCAGTGCACTTTATGGAAAAAATAATCCATTATTTTTTTTCTAATCTATGATGTGATTAAAAATCTGTATTTTTTTTTTCGTTTCCTCCATTTTACATACAAAAGAACGATAGCATGCACTCATCGCTAAACTAGTGTCTAGGCGTCCGGGATCACGGGACAGCATACCAGGTAACGCCGAAGTGCTCAGATGCTACGCCAGTCGTTTCACACGACAGTGCGCACTTCTTCCGGCACTGTCGTGTGAAACGACCAGCGTAGCCTCTGAGCGCTTCGGCATTACCTGGTATGCTGTCCCATGATCCCGGACCTCCGGACGCCTAGTCACTAGTTGAGCGGTGAGTGCATGCTATCGTTCTTTTGTAAATTTGTTGCTTGTTACTTCAACTTGATTGCGTGCACCCCGCAGGTGTCATTTGCTTCACTGGATCCACATACAGCTCAGCGCACGTATCCTTCCATTCCATTGTATCCGAGTTGTGTGCATATAGGAGTGCTCTCCCCTATATTCCTTCTCTATTGCATATATTATATTTTAATAGTTTGGACATTAACGCATGTGGTGATACCACATATGTAAATTTTTTTACTTTTTTTTCTTTTTTTTGTAAAATAGAAAATACGGGGGATTAGATTTTTTATAAGGGGAGGGGGTTTTATATTATTTTACAAACATTTTTTTTATTTTACACTTTTTAATTCCCCATAGGGAACTTTTATATGCACTCATTAGATTGCATTCACTGTATAATGTTATGCCTATGGCATAGCATTATACAGTGTGATCGGCTAGCCACTGATCTAGCCTAGCTAAGCCAAACTACATCATTGGATCGGCAGCAGAAGGCAGGTAAGGGGACCCTCCTCCACCTTTTTAACTCCACTAAGCTACCGGCAACCTCTTACTTTCACTTTAGATGCCGTGATCGGCATTGATCATGGCGTCGATAGTACCCGACACTCACTGCTCTGAAGTGAGCGCAGCTCCTGTACTCGCTTCAATGCCGCTTAAGGATTCAGGCCGTACAGGTACGCCTTTGGTCCTTAAAGAGTACTTGTCATTAAAACTTCTTTCAACAAATCACCCCTGTAGACATCCTTATCTACCTTTCCACCCCCTCACGACAGCACCACCAGAGAGATAGACTCCTCCCCCAGAGACAGGAAACCTGAAGCTTAAGTATGCGTTCACACTACGGAATTCCCGCGGAATTCCACATGCGGAGCTACGCGAGCCTAATTCCGCGGTGTGAACTTAACATTAGTGTGAATGGGTCTCTGCGAGACCCGTTCATATTGCGGAATTTCCGCCGCTAAAATTGTTCTGCGCAAAGAAAGGACATGTTCATTCTTTGCGCGGATTCCGCGAGCACTGCATAGCCGTCGATGGTGACAGCTCAGTGCCCCGCGGCCCTGGCGCCGAAGTGTGCACGGCGGCGGCCGCCAGGCGGAACCCCCGCTCGCGGAATTTAGCAAGCGGAGATTCCGCAGTGCATCTCTCCATCTCTTCTCTCTATCTAGGCATAGCCCTGTATAAAGACATGAAAAATTGGCTATGGAGAATCGGGGTTCAAAAAAAAAAAATAATAATGCTGTTGACTCTTAACTCCTTAAAGAGAATGTGACAGCTCGTTCACCCACACTTATCCCAATATACTGGGTTATAGTGCGAAGGAATAGCTGTAAAAAGGGGTTACTTACATATTTTGGTGCAGTTTTTCCTGAGTTGTGACTGTTTCTAATTCCATAGCTATTGCGCTCCTGTGCGCAATGGAGACAGGGAGCCAGCCCGTTGAGCTTCCCTGCCTCCTCCATATTCACTGCCCCCCCCCCACTTCCTAATTATTCTGATATCTTCACTCTCACAAAAAAATGTTAATATGTATGATATATGTTAATAGCCGGCTTAGCGCAATGGAAGCGGGACCCAGCATAAACATTGTGAATGTAGGGATGCTGGGTATGTCGGGGGCCCACCTGCATTGTGCATATCAATGCTGGCTAACAATGGCTCTATCTCCAGAACCGTACCATGGATCTTGGTAAGTTATACCTCATTTTAATCAGGTTCACTCACACTATAACCCTGTTTTATTGGATTCAGAGCAGGTGAACCGGCTGCCAGATTCGCTTTAAGTCTTAAAGTGAATCTATCATCAGCTTAATTGCGATTGCAGCAGTTGAATGACAAACATCAGAGTGATCTTCGAAGTCTGTCATTTTCGGCAGGTGTCAGCTGCAGATAGCAGCGGGTACCTGCCGGGTATAATGTGGGCCGGACTCCTGGGCGCACGTCATAATCCCACACCTGACCCATAACTTAAATGTACGTCATAAGTTGGAAGGGGCCAACCCCTTTCTGTTATGGGGAGAAACAGCAAAAGTAACAAACGGCGGCCTACTACCTGCTGAAGTGGCTGCCTGACTACATACTGAAGTCCTCCTCCACTCCCCCAGCAACCCAGTGTGGGGATGCAGCTTCCGCCCCAGTCCTATGTGACTGAGCACTCCCTCTTGTTCTCAAGCAGAGAGCCTGTTGAAGATGTGTGCTGCTTGTCTGCCGGCCAGCCACAACTGATGCAAAGAAACAGGTAGTGACAGGCACAATCTTAGGCTGGTGTGCACAGGATTGACAAAAACCTAGGCGCCTAAACTAAATTCTAGGTCGCCATGACTACCTAGGATAAAGCCCGGGGTAACATTAAGAGCATCCTTTGCAAACGCTATCAAAAATGGCAGTGACCTACTAGTTTAGTCTGCTATTCTGTTGACACAATCATTTGTACAAACTTTGGTCATGTTGTGGCCCATGTGTATGGGCAGTTTTAGGGTGTCTGGACAAATATAGGAAGTTTGTCAACTAGGGCAAGAATGGAGAGAATTGTAAAATTGTTTTGGCTACTGTATGTACAAGCATCCTTACAAAGGTGGGTTTAGAGAACACGGTCTCTGATTGGAAAGACTACACAACTTCCTCCAGGGCATACAGCAGCTGATAAGTACTAGAAGTCTTTAGTTTTTGTTTTTAAATAAGTAATTTATAAATTTGTATAACTTTCTGGCACCACTTGATTAGCTCTTTAAAGGGGTACACCGGTGCTTAGACATCTTATCCCCTATCCAAAGGATAGGGGATAAGATGCCTGATCGCGGGAGTCCCGCCGCTGGGGACCCCCGAGATCTTGCACGCTGCACCCCGTTTATAATCAGTCCGCGGAGCGTGTTCGCTCCGGGTCTGATTACCGGCGACCACAGGGCCGACGGCGTGTGACGTCACGCCTCCGCCCCCCCTGTGACGTCACGCTCCGCCCCTCAATGCAAGCTGTCGCACCCCCTCCCATAGGCTTGCATTGAGGGGCGGAGCGTGACGTCACACGGGGGCGGAGGCGTGACGTCACACGCTGTCCGCCCTGTGGTCGCCGGTAATCAGACCCGGCGCGAACACGCTTCGGGGACTGATTATAAACGAGGTGCCGCGTGCAAGATCACGGGGGTCCCCAGCGGCGGGACTCCCGGGATCAGGCATTTTATCCCCTATCCTTTGGATAGGGGATAAGATGTTTAAGCACCGGAGTACCCCTTTAACCCTAGAAGACACGCAACATATATTTATGTTGCTGTGCCCTGATACTTTGCGCACAACGTCATGGAGTGCATGTACGTCATGGAAGGTTGACCATGTATGAAGCGAGTGCCAGAGCTGCGCTAACTTCATAAGACTGTGGGTCCTGGCTGTTATCAGCAGTCAGGGACCAGCCGCTAATGGCTAATATCAGCGATGTCCACCATTAACCCTTTAGATGCCGTGATCAATGCTGAACAGGGATAGCAATCAATAATAAGAAATGTAGGGGGGAAAAGTGAATAAGCCCCTCCCCCAATAAAAACGACAATTTTTTCCAAATTTATAAAATCATGTATACCAAAAATCCTTAATATATAAACATATTTGGAATCGCTGTATGTGTGGAAATGTCCGAACTATAAAAATATAATAATGTTACTGATTCCGTACGGTGAAAGGTGTAAACGTAAAAAAATTTGAAAGTCTAAGATTACTGATGTTTGGTTACATCACATCCTAGAAAAAAATCAATTGGTAACTCTCAAATCATAATACAAAAATAAGCCCTCATACAGGCCAAATATGGAAAAATAAGTTATGAGTTCAGAATAGGGACATTTTACATATACTTATTTTGTTAATAAAGTTTTGACTTTTTTAAAGCACAGTAATAGGTAAACACAGTGGCGTAGCGTGGGTTGTCAGCACCCGGGGCAAGGCAAGTAATTTGCGCCCCCTAACCCGTGGATTTTAGCACTCGAGTCTCTTCCACTAGTTTAGTTAAAGAAACCCTTACCCCCTAAGCACATGTATTGTTTGTTATGAAAATACTGATGTTATTTAAAGTAAAATGCATCTAAATACAAGTTAATTTTCATACACTTTATTGAGTGCGAACATGCATTACACATTCTCCACATTTTCAGCAGGTCTATGAATACAAATCTACAAATGTAGTAACCTAGCATGGGCCATGCTATTATGTCGCCTCACAAACATCGTAAACGACAAAAAATATCAAGAACAAAAACTAAACATCAAAAAGGAACCATACCCTGGAGATGATCCAAGGCACATGACTTTGGGTATTATATGTAAGCGGCAAATGTCAGGGGGGCATTATGTGTGCATTATATGGGCACATGACAGGCGGCCCGTGTCATGTGCCCCCACATATATTGCCCCCTGACATGTGCCCCCCACATATAATGCCCCCCTGACATGTGACCCTGACTTATAATGTCCCCTGTCCTGTGCCCCTCACATATAATGCCCCATGTCCTGTGTCCCTCACATATAATGCCCCCTGACATGTGCCCCTCACATATAATGCCCCCTGAGGGGGCTGGACAGGGGGCATTATATGTGAAGGGCACATGTCAGGGGGGGCATTATATGTGAGGGGCACAGGACATGGGGTATTATATATGAGGGGCACATGACAGGGGGGGTCCTGTCATGTGCCCCCACATATAATGCCCCCCTGACATGTGCCCCTTACTCATCATTTGCCCCTCTCACTTATAATTTGCTCCCCCCTCCCCTTTCTCACGCCCGTCACCTTTCTCCCACGCTGCGGCTGCTCCATTCCTGCAGTCAGTGAAAGCCACGGGGACGTGATCTCCGGGCGCCGGCGCGATGATGTGATCATCGCGCCGGCCTGCCGTGATTGGCTCTCACTGACTGCAGGAATGGAGCAGCCGCGGCGTGTGATAGCAAGGTGACGGGCGTGAGAAAGGGGTGGTGGAGCGGGACAGCCGACAGCTCCCACTCCACCATGCCCCCCCCCCTGGATCCGCCACTGCCTCCACAGTGGGCGGCGACCCGGCGGCTCGGATTGGATTCGCACAGCCAGCACTGCAGAGAGAGTGAGTGAGCCAGGCAGGGGCAGAGAGCTGCGAGTGCGAGCGCGCCCCCCCAGATGTTGCGCCTGGTGCGGCCGGCGCCCCCTGCACCCCCCACGCTACGCCTCTGGGTAAACAGAATAAAGATAACATGAGTTTTACCGTAAAGTGCACTGTGTAAAAACAACAACATCCCCCTCCCCAGTTTTCTTTATGCAGTTTTCTTTTTAGTTATCTGCCACAAATTATACTTTTTTGGCTGCACCATACATTTTATGGTAAAGTAAAAGATATCAATACAAAGTAAAATTGGTCACATAAAACACAAGCCATCATATGGGTCAGTGGATGGAAGGGCGAAGAGGGAAAAATTTAAATTGGCTGTGTCCTCAAGGTCAAAATGGGGTTAAAGTGACAAAGCATAGCAATCTCTAAAATGTATTCATTTTTAATATGGCAATATTTGCTAACATCATTTGTTAATCGTATGTCTCTATTTCATGTTTGGATGCAATTAGTACTTTTCTAGAAAATTTTCTGTTGCTTTCTAGTTATTGTTGGTAGTAAGTTAAATTGCTACCATTTGCTAGATCACATTGGTTAAATACAACAGGTCAAAATATTTAAACTTAAGGTGGCTTGTTATTAGCTATAGTAAACAACTGAGTTTCTATCTTGCTAGTAGTAACTGTTGTAGCATGGCAATAACTATGATTTATCACTTGCTATAATGAACAGCCTATACCATTTTGTGATTTGTTCTGTTTCCTTGGTACAGTTATTAGGTTTGCTCTCAGCGGACTGTCTCTATGCATGGCCCCAGCAAGTCTAGAGTGAGCTGTGCATGTGATACAATGATCTTATGTTTATTGCAACAGCAGGAGATGGTTAGCAGGTTTTTTACATGTGCATTATCCCTGTTCAGCACCCACTTTAGAAGCCTATGATGTAGCTATAAATTGTTTGAGCAGGTAGAGAACAGCTAGAATAAGCCATCACATAAAAAAGTAAAAGAAATATTCTTTGGCGGTCCATTATGTTTTTACTATGTTACTTGCCTTTCATGCACAACATTGCTTATTGTTTTTTTTCTGTGATAGATTGTATTTATGTTTTTTTATGCAGTGTTTCAAAACCAGTGAGCTTTTCTTTTTTTTTTTTTTTAGAAAATGTTTTTTTCATTTTGTCATCAAAGATGATTTTAATATAAAGCTTGATTACCTACTATTCTTTATGTTGGCAATTATTATTGCTACAAGTTTCTACAAATTCTTATCTGGGCAAAACAAGAATTGTGTGATAAGAAATTAATCAGACTCTAATACCTATAATTTTTTATAAACGTAGACAGTCAAAGGAATTTAAAGATGACATCTGTTCTGAGAAAAAAAAAAAAACTTAAAAGTGTCAGTACACGAAATTATAAAACTTTCTCTATCTATCTATCATTAAAGGGGTATTCCTAATACATGCATTTTTAAAATGTGCTGGGACCACTCAAGTAAAACAATAAATAAAAGCATACTCCTCCGTCACCCGGGACTCCCCCCTGTAACGTTTTCCATCCCCCTGCTCGTTGCTCCTCCCACTTCCGAGATAGACTTTCCTCAGCAGTGACAGCCTGCTCAGCCAATCACAGACTGATGGGAAAGCATTGAAGTCGATGATTGAATATGCAAGCCATCATTTCTGAGATGAGTCTGTCTTTTCTGAGGTGAGTAGTAAGAAAAAGCAACAACCAGAGGGAGCCCCAAGGTATGCATATTTTTATCTTCATACTGGCCCCAGCACAATATAAAAAAGGTGCATGTATCCAGATTTTCCCTTTTATAAATCCGAATATTCCTTTCAGTATTACAGAGGAAACAGGTTTCACTTTTAGCAAAGATAGGTAAAATTCAAGTTAGACTTTTCTTTCAGAGGTACCAGCTGGTAGGGGGAGGCGCTAATACTGTACATTATCTAAATTGCATACTGGAGCTTGAGGAACAGATCTTGCAAGATCGGGGTGAGCAAATAATTTTGCCTGTTTCACCATTTTGTTTACTCACATGTCCATTTAATATAGTGGGGGAATAATTGTCTGGGGACCAACTTATTTTACCTAAATGTTTCCGGGCTGAGGTAAATAATAAAATAAACTAAACCTGTTCTCACACTGCCCGATTCCCTACTGCCTCCCTTCCTACAATGCCTGGTCCTACTGTCTTGCACTTCCTTATCTCAGTCTCAGTCTCAGCCAATTTCATCTGGCATTAGTGACCCACTCCAGCTTGTGGTTGGAGGAGCATTCAAAGCCCATACAAGCACCAGGTGCATTTACTGATTACTGCTTTCCTGTATTAGCAGCCTAATAATTATGCATACCTTTATATAGGGTGTTCATCTCCTTAGGCCACACCATTCCTCATTATATCATTACATATCACCTGATATGCTTAAAGGGGTACTCCGGCGCTAACAGCCACCACGCCCCCTCCCCAAATGCGCAGCAAAATATGGCACGTGTGACCCTACTCTTAAATGGGCTTTCTCATTAAAACTAATTTTTGCCATTGCACTCCCTATGGTAAATAAAAAAATCTTTTTAATGTACTCTGTTTAAAACAAATTAAGTTTTCTATGTTTTATTTGTGTTTAAAAAAGCTGCCATTAGGTGTTTCGCTATTAGGTGTTCAGAGCACATTTCCCCCCATCTCTTGCACAGACTTTGGACTCCTGCTGGCCTGGCAGAAGTCCAAACTTAGGAAATGCAGTCTGGAGTGCTGACGGGGTGTGTGCAGCCTTAGCCAATCATGGCTCATCTCACACACTGAACTGCTCTGGGCTTTGTGTAGCTGAGTTAGGGAGGAAGTTCTCCCCTGTATGGCTTCAGATGATGTCATGTCTGCTGGGTAACGCCCCTTTCCGGTCTTTGAATCTGAATCTGACTGAGACTGAGCAGAAAATACAGAGCAATATCCAGGTAGAAAATGAAAAATTTTTATAGAAATAAAAGCAGGGGTTGGTAAACTGGTAGGTTTATAAAATGTAACAAGATCATTTACGCAAGATTTTTTTACATTTTTTATTAAAATGGACTGTTTCAGGGCTGCCATGTCCTTTGTAGTGTCAAAACATAAAAACACTAACAAAAACCCTGCTACACCCTCACTAAACTTAGCTACAGATGCAGTAAAAAGAGAAAAACCGAACACTGGTGGCCGTTACCAACGGCAACAAGTCATATAAGAAGAACAGTTACATGTACCTGATGATGTTGGGCTAAGAGCTAAACATTTTTGTGTACATATAGTAATAGATGAAAGCGGGACAGCCTCCAACCCGGACCCGACTGTGGAAGGGTTCTGTAAACTAATTTTGGAGTCACTGGAGTATCCAGAGGAGCAAAAATGGGTTTTCCAAGGGGCATGCGCTGCACTGGTAACCAGGACACAGTGGTTAAAATAAAAAAGTTTTATTTAGAAGCTGACGCGTTTCAGTAGCATGTAACCCATTTTTTAAGACTTGAAAAAGGGGACACATGCTCCCAAATTGTGTTGTCAGCTTCTTAATAAAACTATTTTTTAATTTTAACCACAGTGTCCGCAGTTTGTCCCGGTTACCAGTGCCCCTTGAAAAACCTGTCCAAGATTTGTATCTACAGATGTAGGCATGCTTTTTGATTCCACATAGGTTTCTTAAAATGTACATTTTCACAAGGGGTAAAGGCCTAAATAGCATTTTACATTCTGTTATATAATTTTGAGTATAACAATACCCTTTATATCACATAGTTACATAGTTAGGACGGTCGAAAAAAGACATATGTCCATCAAGTTCAACCAGGGAATTAAGGGGTAGGGGTGTGGCGCGATATTGGGGAAGGGATTTTATATTTCTTCATAAGCATTAATGTCATTGTATACTGTTATTTGGCACACCGAGAGAGAGAGCAATACCCACAGGAAAATAGAGATCTGCAAAAAAGAGAGGAAAATGACCTGGGGTAGTAAGCTGGTAAAATAACAACATAGTAGGGCAGATCTATGGCTTCATTCTTTTTTGGTAAATTCTCCAAAGGGACCCTAACTTTAGAACAATTGTATTCAAGTTGGAGACAAAGATGTCTGGAATGCTAAGGATATGTCATATTCACAGTATAAAATCTTATTGAAGCCAATGTAAAGGTGTTTATGTTGTGTAATTGCTTTCAGGAACCCACTTCAGCAATACAACGGCTTCCTCTGCTTGGTCAGTTTTTGGGACGTCTTTGCTGGAACCCCTTTGTTATTGGGCATGGTAAGTATAGAGGCTTGCATCGTTATCTTTCCATTTTACTTGGTCAAACTGAATGCCTCATTGCCAAGGCTGAACTTTAATTTTGAATAGTGCTGTGTACTTTCTGCTTGTGTCCCTGGATGGTGTACTCTAATACAATAAAAAGTACCTATTACATACAGTATCTTATTAGCATCAGCAGTGCTATATCTTTGCCAAATGATATCCAGACAGTAGTCTGAATAAAAATATGGAACAGCCGGACCACAATACACTGCAAAAAAGATATGCTGTGCTGAGAAGCAGTCCCACACAATACTTCAATAGTTTTCTCAAAAACCACCAACATATATATGGCCCAGATTTATCAAACTGTGGGAGAGAAAAAACAGAGGGATTTTCCCACAGCAACCAATCACAGCTCAGCTAACGAGCTCTGGTAAAGTGAAAGCTGAACTGTGATTGGTTGCTATGGGAAAACCTCTCCACCTTTACACTCACATAGTTTTAAAAATCTCGTCTATGGTGACTAAATAACAGCTCTATACATAAAACAGTCTAATAACAGTGCTGTATGATCGCTTTATAACACTGTTGTATAATTTATAATAAGACTAGCTGAATACCCGGCATTGCCCGGTTTTTCCTTCCTCATCCTTGTTGGGGAGGAAAATCAACAAAAGAGGAAGCTTTTGACTTCAAATCCCATCCCCATATATTGTTGTCATATCCTGTCCTCCTATCCCGTCCTCCTATCCCGACCTCCTATCCAGTCCTCCTATCTCGACCTCCTATCCCATCCTCCTATCTTGACCTCCTATCCCATCCTCCTATCTTGACCTCCTATCTTGTCCTCCTCTCTGCCCCCCCCCCCCGGCCTTCATCGCTGCTGTGCGCCCGTCCGTCAGCACCACCGCATGGGACGTCAGTGACGTCACTCGCAGGGCGCCCGGAGAGAAGGAGCGCTGCGCTGGATGGGTGAGTGTGTGTGTCTGTCTCTCTGTCTGTCTCTATCTCTGTCTGTGTGTCTCTGTCTGTGACTGTCTGTGTGTGACTCTGTGTATGTATGTGACTGTGTGTGTGTATGTGACTGTGTGTGTGTGTGACTGTGTGTGTGTGTGTGTGACTCTGTGTGTGTGTGTGTGTTGCAGGTGGACCCACTAGCTTTATGCTACACCCCTGCCCACAATCATTTCTTGTATTGGAATTATGTAGGAGGCCTTCTGGTGTGCCAAGTATGCCTTATTTTCTGTGTGTGACTCTGTGTCTGTGACCGTGACTCTGTGTGTGTGTTTGTCTGTGAGTGTGTGTCTCTCTGACTGTGTGTGTTTGTGTGTGTGTCTCTCTGTGTTGTATGTGTTTTTTTTTTTTTTTTTTTTTTTGGGGGGGGGGCGGGGGGCGGTTTGAACCAGCGATCTAATGTGGGGAGACTTTGACCCATTGTGGGGAACCTGCAAGGGAACCTGCGGCCTAATGTGTGGAAACTGCTACCAAATGTGGGGAGTCTATGCTACCTAATGTGGGGAGTCTATGCTACCTAATGTGGGGAAACTGCTACCTAATGTGGGGAATCTGTGCTACCTAATGTGGGGAGTCTATGCTACCTAATGTGGGGAATCTATGCTACCCAATGTGGGGCAACTGCTACCTAATGTGAGGAATCTGTGCTACCTAATGTGGGGAAATTGCTACCTAATGTGGGGAATCTGTGCTACCTAATGTGGGGAAATTGCTAACTAATGTGGGGGAACACGTACCAAATGTGGGGAATCTATGCTACCTAATGTGGGGGAACTGCTGCCTACCTAATGCTCCCCCCTGGCAGTAGCACCCTCATCATCCACCAGCAACACCCCCCCCCCCCCAGCAGTAGCAACTCCATCATCCACTAGCAACACCACAAAAAAAACCCTCCCGTGGTAATAGCATCAGCTAACGGATGTTGAGGGGTGTTACTGCGGTTGTGGTATTATATTCAGAGGGTGCACTGTATGGCAACGTTAAATTCAGAGGGCTCAGTTTGTGGTAGTATTATATTCAGAGGGCGCAGTGGGTGGTAGTATTATATTCAGGGGTACAGTATGTGGTAGATTTATATTCAGAGGGTACAGTATGTGATGGTATTATATTCAGAATGTACAGTGTGTGGTAGAATTATATTCAGTGGGTATGGTGTATGGAAGGTTTATAATCAGAGAGTATAGTGTATAGTAGTATTATATTTTGAGGATACAGTGTCTGGCAGGTTTATAATAATACTTGTTTTCATATAGAGGATGAGAATGCGCTGACATAGTGTGGAGACGTCTGGGCGTCACATTCTGCAGAGAGAAGTTTTAGCTGGAACAAGTCCTGGCGGGATGCACCATCTGAATTAGATAAGGAAAGACTATAGAGAAGACGTCACCTGTAGTCACTGATATCATTGTACATTCTCCTCACTATAGAGAAGACGTCACCTGTAGTCACTGATATCATTGTGTATTCTCCTCACTATAGAGAAGACGTCACCTGTAATCACTGATATCATTTTTATATTCTCCTCACTATAGAGAAGACGTCACCTGTAGTCACTGATATCATTGTACATTCTCCTCACTATGTCCTATCAGAGCTGTAGTCGCTTGTCAGTTCTATAGTTATGGTGAGTGAAACTACAACTCCCAGCATAACCTCACCACTGCTCAAAGGGGTACTCTACTGGAAAACATTTTTTTTTATCAATTGGTGCTACAAAGTTAAACAGATTTGTAAATTACTTCTATTAAAAAATCTTAATCCTTCCAGTACTTATTAGCTGCTGTATAAGTGATTCACAGGAAGTTCTTTTTTTTTTTTTTTCTGACCACAGTGCTCTGTGCTGACATCTTTGTCCATGTCAAGAACTGTCCATAGTAGGAGCAAATCCCCATAGCAAACCTATCCTGCTCTGGACAGTTCCTGACATGGACAGAGGTGTCAGCAAATAGCACTGTGGTCAGACTGGAAAGAACTACACAACTTCCTGTGGAGCATACAGCGGCTGATAAGTACTGTAAGGATTAAGATTTTAAATAGAAGTAATTTAAAAATCTGTTTAACTTTCTGGCACCAGTTGATATAAAAGTAAATGTTTTCCAATGGAGTAACCCTTTAAGTAATTCTGGGAGCTGTATATTTAAATGGTGAAAACTTCTTTAACACTTTCTTATTCTGTGGCAACTGGTATATCTGATTATTATACTGGAATTTCTCACAATGCGCTTCAACAGTGGTGTCTGTCACAACAAGCTAAAAACTTACTTAGGGGGGGGAGGTATGGGGTGACACCATTTTCTACCGCACCGGGTGACACCAACCCTAGCAACGCCACTGATCCCGACCATCCTGTCCTCCTATCTCGACCTCCTATCTCGACCTCATATCCCGACCTGTAATATGTGTACCATATTACATGTATTGAATTATCTCCAGCCGTACAGAAGTTATGTGAGAACCTACATTTCCCATGGATTTGCATGGGACTTTAAACAAAAACCCTGACCCTCACAAATGGGGGTGGTTAAGGGTTAAATTAACTATCCTATAATTTAAGTGGACATATAAGTAACATGTGACCAAGTATTATCAAAATATCTCCAGCAGTTTAGAAGTTATGCAGTAACATATATTTCCCATAGAGTTGTATGGGACTTTAAACCTAAATCTGGCACTGTCAAATGGGGGTGAGTAAGGGTTAAATCACCTATCCTATGTTTGTTGTTGACATATAAGTAACGTGTGTGCCAAGTTTCATGTTAATATCTTTAGCCGTTTGGAAGTTTTTGTGGAACATACACACACACATGTTGAGTTTTATATATATATATATATATATATATATATATATATATATATAGACTAGCTGAATACCCGGCGTTGCCCGGTTTTTCCTTCCTAATCCTTGTTGGGGAGGAAAAGAAACAAAGGAGGAAGCTTTTGACTTCATATCCCGTCCTCATGTATTGTTGTCGTATCCCAACCCCATATCCTGTCCTCACATCCCGACCTCCTATCCTGTCATCATATCCCGACCTTATATCCCATCCTCACATCCTGTTCTCATATCCCGACCTCCTATCCCGACCTCCTATCCCGACCTCCTATCCCAACCTCCTATCCCGTCCTCCTATCCCGTCCTCCTATCCCGTCCTCCTATCCCGTCCTCCTATCTCGTCCTCCTATCTCGTCCTCCTATCTCGACCGCCTATCTCGACCGCCTATCCAATCCATCTAATCCCAACCTCCTATCTTGAACCTCCTATCCTGACCTCCTATCCTGTCCTCATATCCTGTGCTCCTATCTCGACCTCCTATCTCGACCTCCTATCCCGACCTCCTATCCCGACCTCCTATCCGGCCTCCTATCCCGGCCTCCTATCCCGACCCGTAATATGTGTACCAGGTGTTGAAATATCTCAAGCCGTACGGAATTTATGGGGGAAGATACATTTCCCATTGATTTGCATGGGACTTTACACAAAAACCCTGACCCTCACAAATGGGGGTAGTTAAGGGTTAAATTAACTATCCTATATTTTAAGTTGACATATAAGTAACATGTGACCAAGTATTATCAAAATATCTCCAGCCGTTTGGAAGTTATGCAGTAACATATATTTCCCATTGGCTTGTATGGGAATTTAAACATAAACTCCGCCCCTGGCAAATCAGGGTGGGCAAGGGTTAAATCACCTATCCTATGTTTGTTGTGGACATATAAGTAACATGTGTGCCAAGTTTCATGTTAATACCTTTAGCCGTTTGGACGTGATGCTGGAACATACACACATACATATATTGAGTTTAATATATATATATATATATATATATATATATATATATATATATATACCGTATATATATATATATATATATATATATATATATATATAGATAGATGGGTAGATATTACAAGCAACAAGTTTGAATCCATCAATTGAATTCAGTCAGACACCTGTTAACATGCTTTTGGCTTATTTGCTGTTATTATTTTCACATTTAAGGAGTTTTCTGGTCTAATGTGATTAATGGTCTATCCTAAGATAGGCCATCAATTGCTGATCTGCATATGTTGAACATCCTAAAAGGCTCAGTTCACTGCATACTGACTGGGGCTAGTTACTGCAACTCTGCTTCCATTCACCTAAATGGGAGGCTGAGCTGCAGTGACTTGGCTCCACACTCCACTGCTACACAGTGTGCAGAACCATCTGCTTCATTGTGTAGTATGGATGCCAAGCAGCTGATCCACAGCTGTGTATAGGCCATCAATCATGTTAACCCAGAAAATCCTTTTAACCCCTTAAGGATTAAAAGGGAACTGTCAGGTTCAAAAACTTTTTATATGTTGTTCATCATGGTAAAACATTAACCTTTATAATATTCTTCATAAGAAAATTTTATTTCCTTTTTATATAAATCATGGCTTATAAAATCATGGCTTTGCCCAAGCTGAAGTACAGGCATGGACAAAGTCCAGTTATTGAGGGTGGGCTAGCACTCCTCTGTGCTCTCTCCTATCTGATAGGCTGCTGATAGCTCCTGTGCTTGCTTTATGTACAGGATGTAAATGTATGTCCTGGTAAATTAAGTACGAGGGCTTACATTTACATCATATGTCATTAACCCCTTAAGGACCAATACCATATTCACCTTAACCCCTTAAGGACCAGGCCATTTTACACCTTAGGACCAGAGCGTTTTTTGAACATCTGACCACTGTCACTTTAAACATTAATAACTCTGGAATGCTTTTAGTTATCATTCTGATTCTGAGTTTGTTTTTTTGTGACATATTCTACTTTAACATGGTGGAAAATTTTTGTGGTAACTTGCATCCTTTCTTGGTGAAAAATCCCAAAATTTGAAAAAATAAAAAATTTTGCATTTTTCTAACTTTGAAGCTCTCTGCTTGTAAGGAAAATGGATATTCAAAATACATTTTTTTTGGTTCACATAAACAATATGTCTACTTTATGTTTGCATCATAAAATTGACAAGTTTTTACTTTTGGAAGACACCAGAGGGCTTCAAAGTTCAGCAGCAATTTTCCAATTTTTCACAAAATTTTCAAACTCACTATTTTTCAGGGACCAGTTCAGGTTTGAAGTGGATTTGAAGGGTCTTCATATTAGAAATACCCCATAAAAGACCCCATTATAAAAACTGCACCCCCAAAGTATTCAAAATGACATTCAGTCAGCGTCTTAACCCCATTAGGTGTTTCACAGGAATAGCAGCAAAGTGAAGGAGAAAATTCACAATCTTCATTTTTTACACTTGCATGTTCTTGTAGACCCAATTTTTGAATTTTTACAAGGGGTAAAAGGAATAAATTTATACTTAGGTTTGTAGCCCAATTTCTCTTGAGTAAGCACATACCTCATATGTCTATGTAAAGTGTTCGGCGGGTGCAGTAGAGGGCTCAGAAGCGAAGGAGCGACAAGGGGATTTTGGAGAGTACGTTTTTCTGAAATGGTTTTTGGGGGGCATGTTGCATTTAGGAAGCCCCTATGGTGCCAGAACAGGAAAAAAAACACATGGCATACCATTTTGGAAACTAGACCCCTTGAGGAACGTAACAAGGAATAAAGTGAGCCTTAATACCCCACAGGTGTTTCACGACTTTTGCATATGTAAAATAAAATTTAAAAAAATTTCACTAAAATGTGTGTTTCCCCCGAAATTTCTAATTTTTGCAAGGGTTAATAGCAGAAAATACCCCCCCAATATTTGTAACCCCATCTCTTCTGAGTATGCAGGTACCCCATAAGTTGACCTGAAGTGCACTACGGGCGAACTACAATGCTCAGAAGAGGAGTCATATTTGGCTTTTTGAGAGCAAATTTTGGTCGGGGGGCATGTCGCATTTAGGAAGCCCCTATGGTGCCAGAACAGCAAAAAAAAAGCACACTAAAATGTGTGTTTCCCCCCAAATTTCACATTTTTGCAAGGGTTAATAGCAGAAAATACCCCCCAAAATGTGTAACCCCATTTCTTCTGAGTATGGAAATACCCCATGTGTGGACGTCAAGTGTCCTGCGGTCGAACGACAATGCTCAGAAGAGGAGGAGCGCCATTGAGCTTTTGAAGAGTGAATTTGTTTGAAATGGTAGTCAGGAACCATGTGCGTTTACAAAGCCCCCCGTGGTGCCAGAACAGTGGACCCCCCACATGTGACCCCATTTTGGAAACTACACCCCTCACAGAATTGAATAAGGGGTGCAGTGAGTATTTACATCCCACTGGCATTTGACAGATCTTTGGAACAGTGGGCTGAGCAAATGAAAAATTTTATTTTTCATTTTCACGGACCACTGTTCCAAAAATCTGTCAGACACCTGTGGGGCGTAAATGCTCACTGCACCCCTTATTACATTACGTGAGGGGTGTAGTTTCCAAAATGCGGTCACATGTTGGGGGGTCCATTGTTCTGGCACTATGGGGGCTTTGTAAACACACGTGGCCTTCAATTCCGGACACATTTTCTCTTCAAAATCCCAATGGAGCTCCTTCTCTCCTGAGCATTGTAGTTCGCCCGCCGAGCACTTTACATCCACATTTGGGGTATTTTCTTACTCAGAAGAAATGGGGTTACAAATTTTGGGGGGCTTTTCCCCTATTTTTCCTTGTGAAAATGAAAACTTTAGGGTAACACCAGCATTTTACTGAAATTTTTTTTTTTTTTTTCATTTTCCCATCCAACTTTAACGAAAATTCTTCAAACACCTGTGGGGTGTTCAGGCTCACTATACCCCTTGTTACGTTCCGTGGGGGATGTAGTTTCCAAAATGGGGTCACATGTGGGTATTTATGTTTTGGCGTTTATGTCAGAACCACTGTAAAATCAGCCACCCCTGTGAAAATCAGCAATTTAGGCCTCAAACGTACATGGTGCGCTCTCATTCCTGAGCCTTGTTGTGCGACCGCAGAGCACTTTACGCCCACATATGGGGTATTTCCGTACTCAGGAGAAATTGCGTTACTAATTTTGGGGGTCTTTTTTTTCCTTTTACTGCTTGTGAAAATAAAAAGTATGGGGCAACACCAGCACGTTGGTGTAAACATTTTTTTTTTTTTACAGTAACAGGCTGGTGTAGCCCCCAACTTTTCCTTTTCATAAGGGGTAAAAGGAGAAAAAGCCCCCCAAAATTTGTAGTGCAATTTCTCCCGATTACGGAAATACCCCATATGTGGGCCTATACTGTTTCCTTGAAATACGACAGGGCTCCAAAATGAGAGCGCGCCATGCGCATTTGAAGACTATATTAGGAATTGCATAGGGGTGGACATAGGGGTATTCTACACCAGTGATTCCCAAACAGGGTGCCTCCAGCTGTTGCTTAACTCCTAGCATGCCTAGACAGTCAGTGGCTGTCCAGAAATGCTGGGAGTTGTTGTTTTGCAACAGCTGGAGGCTCCGTTTTGGAAACACTGCTGTACAATACTTTTTTTATTTTTATTGGGGGGACAGTGTAAGGGGGTGTATATGTAGTGTTTTCCTCTTTATTTTGTGTTAGTGCAGTGTAATGTTTTTAGGGTATATTCGCACTGGCGTGTTACGGTGAGTTTCCCGCTAGGAGTTTGAGCTGTGGCAAAAAATTTGCCGCAGACCAAACTTGAAGCAGGAAACTTACTGTAAACCTGCCCGTGTGAATGTACCCTGTACGTTCACATGAGGGGGGGGGCAAAACTTCAACTGTTTCAAAACCACAACTCCCAGCATGTTCTGACAGACCGTGCATGCTGGGAGTTGTACTTTTTCAACAGCTGGAGGCACACTGGTTGGAAAACCTTCAGTTAGGTTCTGTTACCTAACTCAGTATTTTCCAACTAGTGTGCCTCCAGCTGTTGCAAAACTACAACTCCCATCATGTACTAATCGCCGAAGGGCATGCTGTGAGATGTAGTTATGCAACAGCTGGAGGTTACACACCTACAACTGCCAGCATGCTGAGACAGCTGTTTGCTATTTGGGCATGCTGGGATTTGCAGGTTTGCAACATCTGGAGGGCTACAGATTGTAGACCACTGCACAGTGATCTCCAAACTGTGACCCTCCAGATGTTGCAAAACTACAAATCCCAGCATGCCCAGACAGCAAAGAGCTGTTTGAGCATGCTAGGAGTTGTAGTTTTGCAAGATCTGGAGGGATACAGTTTAGAGACCACTGTATAGTGGTCTCAAACTGCAGCCCTCCAGCTGTTGCAAAACTAAATATTCCAGCATGCACAAACAGCTGTCTGGGCATGCTGGGAGTTGTAGTTTTGCAACATCTGGAGGGCTACAGTCTTGATGTTGCTAAGCAGATGTTGCTAAGTAACTTACCTGCTTCCGCAGGATCCAGGGAGCCATCCTCTTCTGCCGCACGACGTCGCCGTCCGCCGATCACCGTCGCCTGGAGCCTCCGGAGGGGTAAGTGGACCTTCGCGTTCGGTCCCCTTCGTTTCTTCGTTCTGCCCCGCCTATTGTGGGTGGGCAGGACGGGGAAAACAAAAGTAAACCTCCTCCCCCAATCTGCTATTGGTGGTCGCGTCTAGACCACCAATAGCAGGGATAGGAGGGGTGGCACCCCTGCCACCTCACTCCTATGCCTTCAGGGGGATGGTAGTTGTCTTAGACAACCGCGATCCCCATTCTATTCCGGGTCACCATAGACCCGTAATGACCCGGAATCGGCGCAAATCGCAAGTGTGAATTCACTTGTGATTTGCGCCGATCGCAGACATGGGGGGGGGTCTAATGACCCCCCTGGGGGCAGCAGTTATCCCGGTCTGGTCCCTGCCCGGCGTGTCGCGGGGACCGAAATTCCCACGGGTGTATGGATACGCCCTTCGTCCTTAAGTACCAGGACGCAAGGGCGTATCCATACGCCCTTCGTCCCCAACAGGTTAAAATCCCCCTAGTTTGAAGACCTATAACTTTTTCAATTTTCCGTGTAAGCAGCGGTATGAGGGCTCATTTTTAGTTCCGTGATCTGTAATTTGCTTATATAAAACTTTTAACACATTTTTTATTTTTTATTTTTTTGGAATAAAATGTTATAAAAAAGCTGCTATTTTGGACTTTTTAAAAAAAAATTTTACATTCACGCCATTCACTGTACGGTATCATTAACATTTTATTTTAATATTTCGGATATTTATGCACGCAGCGATACCAAATATGTATATAAAATATTTTTTTTACACTTTTTGGGGGTGAAATAGGGAAAATAGGACAATTTATGTTTTTATTGGGGGAGGGTTTTTTTCAAATTTTTTAAAACTTTTTTCTAAATACTTTTTTTTACTTTTATTTTTACACTTTAATAGTCCCCATAGGGGACTATTTATAGAAATCATTCGATTGCTAATACTGTTCAGTGCTATGTATAGGACATAGCACTGATCAGTATTATCAGTCATCTTCTGCTCTGGTCTGCTCGATCAGGCAGGCGAGGGGACCTCCTTCTGCCGTTTTGGATGAACGGATTGCCGCGGCAGCGCTGCGGGCGAAACGATCATCCATTTTAGTGATCGCGATGCTGCAGATGCCGTGAACTGTATTGATCACGGCATCTGAGGGGTTAATGGCGGACATCCGAGCGATCGCGGATGTCCACCATTACCGGCAGGTCCCTGGCTGCTATCAGCAGCCGGCACCTGCCGCACATGACCCGAGTATCACTCCGATGCTCGCAGTTATGTATAGGACGTAAATGTACATCCTGGTGCGTTAAGTACCAGCTCACCACCATTTATGTCCGGCGTCGTTAAAGGGTTAAACTAATAGCACACATTAGAAAACATATGGCTAACATCTAATCAAAGATTAACAGTTGATGACAATGAGACATTCACATATTCACAATGTCTTCTGCAATTCTAAAGCCCATATAAACCATGTCTTACCCCTAGAATTATATATGTAGGTCACTGATCAAAGGAACCACAATCACTATGATTTACAACCCTAAAAGAAAGAAGTCCAACGCAATCACAGCTCAATCTTCTTTTTATTTCATGGCATTTATAAGATGTAGAGTGAAGCAAACGGCTGTTTCACGCACTAATGTGCTTCTTCATATATTTAACTGTGAATGCTGTACTTGACTATCTCCAGCATCTCCACAAAAAATGAATGGTGCACATGCACCCTTTAGCTGGGAGAGTGGGGTCCCTGTTCTCAAGAACACAGGGGGGCTCCAGGATATCTGCGCCATGATCAGACACTTATTTCCTATCCTGTAAATAGAGGATAAGTTTCAGTTGCTGGAATACCCCTTTAATCAAGTTATTGATCTCAAATGTAATGCCTTTCAGCAAATAATTCAATACAGATTCAACATTCTTGAACAACTTCTGCCATTCCTCTCATGAAAAAGTGTTGTCTGTCTTTTATTTTTTCTCTTCTTGTCTAAAGGAGTATTCTATTATAAAAAAGAAAATAATAATAATAATAATAATGACGGAGATTTATTAACCCCTTCATGACCCCGGGTTTTTCTGTTTTTGCACTTTCGATTTTTCATCCTTACCTTTAAAAAAGCCTAACTTTCAATTTTGCACCTAAAAATCCATATGATGGCTTATTTTTTGCGCCACTAATTCTACTTTGTAATGACATCAGTCATTTTACCCCAAAATATACGGCGAAACGGGAAAAAAATCTTTCAAAAATGAAGAAAAAACACCATTTTGTAACTTTTGGGGGCTTCCGTTTCTACACAGTAAATTTTTGGGTAAAAATGACACCTTCTCTTTATTCTGTAGGTTCATACTATTAAAATGATACCCTACTTATATAGGCTTGATTTTGTTGTACTTTTGGAAAAAATCATAACTACATGCAGGAAAATGTATATGTTTAAAATTGTCATTTCCTGCCCCAAATACCTTTTTTTATTTTTCTGTGTATGGGGCGGTACGAGGGCTCATTTTTTGCCCTGTTATCTGAAGTTTTTATCAGTACCATTTTTGTATTGATTGGTTTTTGATCGATTTTTATACATTTTTTCATGATATAAAAAGTGACCAAAAATACGCTATTTTGGACTATGGAATTATTTTGTGCGTACGGCATTGACCGTGCAGTTTAATTAACAATATATTTTTATAATTTGGACATTTCCACATCCAGCAATACCACATGTTTATTTTTTTTATTTTTTTTTATTTTATTTTTAATGGGAAAAGGGGGGATTCTTATTTTTATTAGGGAAGGGTTTTAAATGATCTTTATTAAAGGAGAACTCCAGAATACAAAAATTGTCCCCCATACTGCCGGCAGTAAAAATATAAACAGGTACATACCTTCCTTCCCTCCCCCGGGGCCTCCAGTAACCCGCTCTGGTCTCCGCCGCGATCCTCTTCCTGGTTGCCGGTGGTCGGCGAAACATACTGCACTCAGCCAATCACCGGCCGCAACGAAGTCCCGACTCATCAGGCGATCAGTATGGAGGACAATTTTTGTATTCTGGAGTTCTCTTTTAACTTATTTTTTTTTTCACTTTTTTTTTTTGCACTGTTATAGCCCCCATAATGGACTGTAACATGCAGTACATTGATCTCTCATACTGTTCAATGCTATGCCATAGCATAGCATTGATCAGTGTTTCTACCGCTTGGCAGCTCATGCCTGGATCTCAGGCACAGAGCAGTCATTCGGCGATCGTACACAGAGGAGGAAGGTAAGGCAACCTCCTTGTATCCTCCAGCTGTTTGGGACACGGTGATTTAGCTGCGGCGCTCCCGAACAGCCCGTTGAGCTATCCAGCACTTATTAGCTTTCATTTTAGACGTGGTGATTAGTTTTGAACGCCGCGTCTAAAAGGGTTAATAGCGTGCAGCACAGCGATCAGGGCCACGCACTATTAGCCACGGGTCCCGGCACTTGCTAGGTGACATAGCCCCACATTATAGAAAGTAAGTCCTGGGTCGGGAAGGGGTTAAAACCAGTGTAGAGGAAAAACTGACTAATTGCCCATGGCTACCAATCAGATCGCTTCTTTTATTTTTTCAAATGCCGTTTTCAAAATGAAAGAAGCAGTCTGATTGGTTGGTATGGGCAACATTCTTCTGCACAGGTTTTGATAAATTTCCCCCAATATGTTGCTGGGGCTGCTGTAAAAAAAAGAAAAAAAAAAGATACATACTAAAGTCCCTCTTGCAGCTCCCATTGCAGTTTCTTCTGCCTGTTTCCAAGACAAGATGTCTCAACAGGACCTGCTGGCTTGCCAAATCACTGGCCATAGACATGTCTTGTCATTGATTGGTTGAGCGAGCTGGTCTAACTTAGACATCATGTCTAAGAAGCAGGGAGAAGCCCTGCCCGTGTGTCATTGGCATCCATATAGATGTCCCACCCACTTACAAAAAATGCATATTTTAATACATGAATATAGAAACATTATTTGTAAAATTGAAAAGAAACAGGGCATATTTGCAACTTTTGGGGGAGTTGTTTTCTGTGCAATATATTTTATGGTTTAAATTACACATCTTTATTCTGTGGATCAATATGATTACAAAGATACCCAATTTATATAGATTTTGTTTTATATTACTTAGGGATCGACCGATATCGATTTTTTAGGGCCGATACCGATAATCTGTGGCCTTTCAGGCCGATAGCCGATAATTTATACCGATATTCCGGTATAAATTATCGGCTATTTCTCCACCCCCCCCCGGCCCCGAAGAAGCGGTTGCAGATCATTGATTTAAAGCGGGCGCTTTAAATCAATGAACTGCAGCGGCTTTTGCAGGGCCAGAGACCGCCGCTGCCGTCCGCCTTTCTCCCCCTGCCCCCCCTCCCTCTGGCCAGAGACCACCGCCGCATGCTTCACTCCCCCTGCCGGTCCTTAGTCCAACCACCGCCGCTGCCCCATTGCCTCCACATCCCCCTTTTTATAATTACCTGTTCCCTTGGTCCGCCGCAGGAGCCACAAGTAGCACGGATTACGGGCCCCGGGAACAGGTAATTATAAAACCGGGGATGGGGGAGGCAATGGGGTGGTGGGGTGCGGTGCAGTGGGTGGGGCGGGGGAATGGTCATTATCGGATTGTCGGCAAGGTAATTGCCGATACCAATAACGTCCAAAATTGTGGTTATCGGCCGATAATATCGGCCAAACTGATAATCGGTCGATCCCTAATATTACTACTTAAAACTATAACTTTTTAAAGAAAATTAATTTGCTGTACTTATTTTTGTGCCTTGATGTGTAGTTTTTATCCTTTACCATTTTTGTTTAGATAGGACTTCCCCTGACTTAACCCCCATGACATGGCCCCTGATATCACCCCTGACATTGCACCTGATTTCTTCCCACCCCCCCATCATTGCTCCCTGACATTTTCCCCCTGACATTAACCTCTGAAATTGCCTTGACATTACCTGCTGACATCACCCCTTGACATCCCCCCTGACACCGCTGAATGCTCACTGATATCACTCCTGACATAACTTCCAGTACATTTAATATTAGTAACTGACAGCTGGCGTAAAGGACCAGAAATGGAGTCTTTTGTGTTCACTATAGAGGATGAAAGAGGCAGAGTTGCGTTCCACGCTCCTCTCTGGTTGGTCACTAACGTCTTGCTGTTTTATAGCAGACGTGCCTATGTGCGGCACGCACGTCTGCTACTCAGTCAGCCACTGCGCAGATTTTAAAGAGCCTGGCGGCTTGGTGGAGTACAGCTCTGGAGTATAATACTGGATGTTACTCAGGATCAGTCCAGGATACAGAATGTAATGTATGTACACAATGACCAAACCAGCAGAATAGTGGGAACAGCTGTGGAGTATAATACAGGATAAAACTCAGAATCAGTTCAGGATAAGTAATGTAGTGTATGCACAGAATGACTGCACCAGCAGAGTACAGCTCTTCAGTATACCAGATGTTGCTGCTATAATTAATATAGGATGTAACTCGGGAGTAACATCAGGTATGCTAAATCGCTTCATTCACTGTTCTGCTGGTGGGGTCACTGTGTACAATTACATTCCTTACACTGTACATGGGTTTAGATTGTAATGTATATATGGTATACAGTGACTTCACACTAGCAGCATAGTGACTTCCTCTTCTAAAATAATAACTCACCAGGCTCCCTCTTCTCTCCTGACTAATCTGCTCAACAGGTCTTTTAGCTCAGCCCCCACATAAACTGGTCACATGATTGTGACATCATCACAAATCGTACACCTCCAGAATCTATCAGATACAGAGCAGGTCCTGGTTGAGCCCAGACACTCAGGTTGTGCTGCCCACCCTTATCAGTCCACCCCTGGCTATGCCTATGCATAGCACTGTTCAGTAAGGGTGGACTGACAACCTAGCGCATAGGGGGCCCCTGGGCAATATAGGATTATGGGGACCCCTATGCGCCCACCCATGTGTAAGCCACATATATATATAGATGAAAAGAGAATATCCACAGCACACATCCAATGGGTGAAAAATCAAAGGTGGTTTATTCCATCAAACAGAGTGTCCAGAACAACGTTTCAACCAGCTCTCCTGGTCTTTTTCAAGCTTGAAAAAGACCAGGAGAGCTGGTTGAAACGTTGTTCTGGACACTCTGTTTGATGGAATAAACCACCTTTGATTTTTCACCCAGGTCCCTGACCCGGGTCTGGACCTGCGAGCACCATAATACATTTAATATTTTTTCTGGATGTGCTGTTTTCCTACAACTTTTATATATATATAGATGCCTTCCTACATACAATACATAATTATTTTAATACAGGAAGAAGATATAGAAAAAAATATTTGCAAAATTGAAAACACACAATTCTGTGGTTCCATATGGTTATAGTGATAACCTTTTCTATAGATTTTGTTTTATTTAACTACTTTTAAAAAATGATATATTTTTTTTAAAGAAAATCTGTATGATTAATATTGTCCTCTTCTGTCCCCTCAGTAGGCTGTATGAGGGTCATTTTTTGCGCCGTTTTCTGTAGGTTTTATCTGTACTATTTTTGTTTAGATGGGACTTTTTGAGTTCTTTTAATAATTTTTTATAGTATGAATTTGATGAAAAATCTGCAGTTCTGGAATTTTGGTATTTTTTTACATTTACGCTATTCACTGTCACCTCCTTACATCACCACTGTGCTCACTGACTTCTCCTTCTGACATCGCCCCCTGATATCACCACTGAGTGCTCACTGACATTACCCCTGAGTGGTAATTGACATCATCACTGATTTCTCACTGACATCACCCCTGACATCACCACTGAGTGCTCACTGACATCACCCTTAACATCATCATTGAGTTCTCAATGACATCACCATGAAATCACCACTGAGTGCTCACTGACATCACCCTGAAAACACTCCAGACATCACTCCCAGTTAATTTAAAGAGTACCTGTCATCTAACCATTATTTTCTAAACTAACTCAGATTATATTCCCTAACATTGCCTAAAATGTTTTACGAGCTTTAAATAGCTCTGTATCATACCTTTCCCCCTGCTCACATTGTGTGCCACCTAGTGGCCTTTTTTAACTACATTAAAAAATTCAAAAATTATCAAAAAGGTGCACAGACCTGATAAATTCTGCGCAATTATAGAAACCAATGAGCTGCAGAGTTAGGTTTAAGCTTTGTGCTCTTGCATCTGACACATTTGTACTTGTCCTGTTAGCTGTCTTACATTTGCACAAAAATAGCAGATTTGCCCCCAAAAAAACACTTCTTAATTTACTTTGCGCAAATAATAAATACAGTTCCACTACAAAAAGTGGTGTACGGTGCACCAAACAGTAGACAACTTTGAAAGATGTTCTTCCAGAAATTGCACAATTTTTTTTTGCAAAAAATGCAATTGCGCAAAATTTGCAGGGACATTTAGAACATTAAAGTGGTTTAAAGCCGATGATAAATCTCCCCCAGTGACACCACCAGCAGAATAGTGAGTACAGCTCTGGAGTATAACACAGGATATAACTCAGGATCAGTGCAGAAAAAGTTATGTAATGTATGTACACAGTGGGGGAAATTTATCAAAAGCTGTGGCGAGGCAACGTTGCCCAGATGCCCGTAGCAACCAATCAGCTTGCTTCTTTCATTGTTAACAAGGCCTCTGAAAAAAGAAAGAAGCAAGCAGATTGGTTGCTATGGGCAACTTTGCGTCTCCACAGGTTTTGATAACTCTCCCCCAGTGACCTCACCAGCAGATGTAATGTATGTACACAGTGGGGGAGATTTATCAAAACCCGTCCAGAGAAAAAGTTGCTGAGTTGCCCATAGCAACCTATCAGATTGTTTCTTTTGTTTTTCACAGGCTTCTTTAAAAATGAAAGAGGCAATCTGATTGGTTGCTATGGGCAACTTGTCAACTTTTTCTCTGCACAGGTTTTGATAAATCTCCCCCAATGACTCCACCAGCTGAATAGTGAGTACAGCTCCATTATTCTGTACTGATCCTAAGTTACATTCTGTATTATATTCCAGAGCTGTACTCAGTATTCTGCTGGAGGGGTCACTGTGTACAATTAAATTACTTAGCTTGTATATGGGTATATACTGTATACAATGACTCCACACCAGCAGAGTAGTGACTGCAGCCCTGGGAGTATTATACATGAAGTTCTCACCAGAACCTCACACGGTTTCTTCTCCTCACACAGATCCTTCAGCTCCTGCTGAGCTCTGCCCATTCCTGTCACATGGACCTCCTTACAGGTCCTTCAGTCACAATCCCCTCTCTCCTAATGAGCTCCACCCCCATATTCACTGGTCACATGCTTGTGACATCATCACAGGTCCTTCACCTCCCACATTTTGCAGTTACAGAGGAGTTCTTGGTCAGGCTATTGTGTGTGGAGGTCTCTGCTCCTCGGTGACAACTCAGCCAGAACCTGCATGATTGCATGATATATAAAGAAAAAGGCGTCAAACAGGACATAATTGACACAAAGTATACTTTATTAACATGAAAAATGACAAGACATTTAAAATAATTTAAAAGAATACATATATAGTAGTAAACATGAATCCAAGAGATGCTGAGAGGGGGCTATGCTTGTCTGCCAGGGAAAGATTTAAATAAATAGTGCACATAAGTATTGTTTCCCATGAATTAATGAGGGAGGCTACGGCTCAAGGGTTGTGGAATAGATATTAGGAACTGATCCGGCAATGCTCGGATCGCAATTAAATACAGAAAATCAGAGAGCAAGAGAGAGCCCCAGGGGATCAAAAGCGCATTATAAGTAGAACAAACCCTAAGCTAGACAATATAAGGAAATACTTTACCAAGTGGAGCAGAGAGTACAATGCTACAGCCACCCGCCACCCAACGTTTCACCAATGAAGGCTTCTTCCGGGGTGTGGTCAATAGAGTGTGGGGTATGTATATATGCAGAGACTTAACCAATTAAAACCAGGGACAAAAGCACGTGATGTAATTAGGGCGTCGTAATCGCCCATAGGTCACTGTTACCAAGCCTCGCTTTCATACCGAGGTCCGGAAACAGATACGTCTGTCAGCGTGCATCACCTGACAAACCAAGCCTCGCTTCCAAAGCGAGGCTCGGATGTACGGGCCAATCGTATACTGGGATGTGTCATTATCCAGTAGAGAGCCAAGCCTCGCTGTCAAAGCGAGGCTTGGAAAGTGCTCAGATGCGGAGATCCCTACTAAAGCGAAAATTCATAACTCTAGGTAGTTAGTTATAATTATATACAGGCACAATTCAAACATAAATAAAAAATAAAATATATTCATTTCTATATCAACATATTATAGATTACATATCAGGGACTAAATATCATGATGGGTACATATTGTGAGTAAATACATAAAGAGTACACACTTAAGGTAAGTACATATAATACTAGGGTCACATGTTATGTGGATGCAAGTGCATATTATTATATTTTTCATATATTCATATATTTTATTATATAGATATTCATGCAGCTGCACTGCACAAAGGCAGTACAGCATCATGAAGAATCAAGGTAAGTGCATCGCGTGCAAAAAAAAAAAAAAAAAAAAAAAAACCCAAAACAACAGAACAACAGTGAAAAAAAGTCAAGTGCAAGGTGAACACACAGTGACAAAATAAAAGTGACATGCAGGAAAAAAGGGGGGGGGGGGGGGGGAAAGGAAGGGGGGGGGGGGAAAGAAGGGGGGGGAAGAAAGGGGGAAGAGGGGAAGAGGGGGAGAAAAAAGAAACCTATATAAAAATCTACCTAGTAAAAAAGGGGGGGGAACCATAATGTCAATGAATGTGTGAAAAAGTGGAAATATGAAAAATGGCTTAATAATTAGTACCACTGTCATAATTAAATAAATAAATGGGTAGCAGTGAATGTTAAATATAATTTAAGCAATTAGATTAGAGCCCCAAAGATAATATAAATAAACAAAGAGGGGCATAAAAATGTGGGTGTATAGAAAAAATATAAAATAGGGGAGTGACAGTGTAGTGTGAGATTAGTGTACGGAGTGTAAGATGGGATGAAAGAAGTGAATAGTATGAGTGAAAAACGTATATATGTGATTGAAAGGCCTGTGTAGAAGTGTGATGAGGTGATAAGAAGAAAGAGGGATTGTAATCATGCATAAAAAAACATGGGGTATAAGAAGTGGGAGTAAAAATATCGTATCAAGGAATATATAATTAATTGAAAATTAGTAATAAAATTAATAATAAATATAAAAAAAAAAAAAAGTATTAAAAATATATGTAAAAGAATATATAGAGAGAGGATTGTGACCCTGGAAGTGTACATAAAAAAGTATGTTTTAAAATTGATAAGAAAAAGAGAGTCCCAACATGATTCCGGTGGTAAGGTCACTCCAACGATAGAAGGAGGCTAGAAGTAGTCACGTGATGGCCCTGGTTGGTAAGTCTCATAACACATCTAGATAGACAATCAGATAAAAAGGAATAAATTAATAAACAACAGTTAAAACAAAATGGAAGCTGCTAAAAAATCACTTAAAACCCATTAATTACACACACTAATAAAAATCCGAGCTCAGAAACCAACCAATACTCCTCACAAGAATGGGGCATAGCTGTTTACCTCATTTAAGCCGTGAGGTACAAGTGTGTCCAGCCTGAAGATCCATCGCGTTTCTCTTTGTGCAACCAATTTCTTCCATTGGCCACCTCTGATACCCACCGGGACGTGGTCGATACCTATGAATTTGAGGAGAGTGGCATCACTGTTATGTTTAAGTTTAAAGTGTCTTGGTAGGGTTTTCAAAGACTGAAGGTTTGTTTCATTGGCTGCCGCATTAATATCCAGGATATGCTCTCTGACCCGTCGGCGGAGCTCCCTGGTGGTCATGCCCACGTATAGCAATTCGCATGGGCATTGTGCAACATATACCACCCCTTTGGTTACACAGTTTATTTTCTGCCTAATTTCATATGACTTGGTACAGGATGAATTGCGAAACATATCAGTCCGTAATATATTACTACATGCAAGGCATTTACCACATGGGGAGCAGCCGTTTTTGGGGCCCTTGGAGCCAAATAAATATGGCTCCTCAGTCTCATAGTGGCTCCTCACCAGAAGGTCCTTCAAGTTTCTATTCCGTCTATATGCAATCGCTGGTCTCGAAGGTATCATACCATTTAGTGTCTCATCCACTTGTAGAACGGGCCAATGCTGTTCAAGTATCTGCCTAATCTCATGGCTACGAGAGTTATAATCTAAAATGCACCTCACCTGGTTGTCAGTTGTCTTGTTGGTCCTTGTTCTATGTAGGGATGACGCACGATCCGTTTTTTTCGCTCTGCAGTATGCCCTTTTAATGCTCCGATTGCTATAGCCCCTTTCACGGAATCTTTTCTCTAGATCACGGGCCTGCATTTCAAAGTCCTGTTCCGTGGAGCACAGGCGTCTTGCACGTAGGAATTGACCTATGGGAATATTTCTGATCAAATGTGTGGGGTGAGCAGAGCTGGCGTGTAGTACGGTATTAGCTGAAGTAGATTTACGATGTAGATTCGTCTGGATAAATCCATTGGCGTCCGCCTGTATCTGGATATCCAAAAACTCAATATTAGTTTTATTCACTTTATGCGTTAGATGAATGTTTAAGTTGTTGTTATTGAGGGCATCCATAAACTGTTCCAACTCGTCTAGTGTACCCTGCCAAATAAACAGGATATCATCAATGTATCTGCCCCATGACAGTACTTTTTCAGCCAAGGGGCAGGTATCCGACGTAAAAAGGGTCCTCTCCCACAACCCAAGGAACAAATTGGCATATGAGGGCGCACAAGCCGCCCCCATAGCCGTTCCCTGCAGTTGTAGGTAGAAGACCCCTTTAAAGATGAAAAAATTTCTCGTTAGAATGAAGGACAACAGTTCCAGGATTAAGGCACATAGGTCTCCCTCCAAATTGCTGGATTCCAGAAAAAATTTAGTGGCTGCTATACCGTCATTGTGTCTTATCGACGTGTATAGTGATTCTACATCACATGTCATAAGGTAGGAGTTATCATCTAATTGGACACCATCAAGTCTACGTAGAACATCATTTGAGTCCTTAATGTAGGAAGGTAACAGTTCGACTAGAGGCTTCAAGAAAAAGTCAATCCACTTACATATTGGTTCAGTCAGGGAGTTACACCCAGACACAATAGGTCTTCCAGGAGGTATCAGCGCGTTCTTATGGATCTTCGGCAATAGATATATTGTAGGGATGGTCGGGTACTGTATAATTAGTCCTTGTTTCTGTTTCAAATTCAAGATGTTTTCCTCCACAGCATTGTCCAGAATATGAGCTAATTCCTGTTGATAAGACATCAGGGGGTTAAAAGTGAGTCGCTTATAGCAATTGGAATCACGTAGTTGTCTAAACATTTCCTTCTCGTACATATGAGATGGCCATAGGACAACATTACCCCCCTTGTCTGATGGTTTTATAACCACGTTTTTCAAAGCCCTCAGTTCTTGAACAGCCTTTCGCTGGGGGTATGTTAGATTGTCACTGGCTCTTGTTTCTGCCAGGCGTCTCAAGTCCCTAATTACCAATTTGATAAACATATCCACCTCAGGAACCAAAGTCGTAGGAGGGAAGGTGACACTCTTAGGTAAAAGGTAGCGCGGGTACTCACCTGTTCCTAGTTGTGGCATAGGATCCTGTTCATCCAGTAATGATTGTAAGTTTAAAATAGCCTCCTGTTCTACCGTGGAACCCAACAGGTTTTCAGTATTCAGATCAAAGTGTCTTGTGTGCAGTTTTTTGAGGATCAGGCGTCGTGCAAATAGTTGAATGTCTTTTACTGTACAGAAAAGATTAACGTTAGCCTGAGGACAAAAAGATAAACCCAGGCTAAGCACAGATTCCTGTTCATTGGTTAAGGTCACATCTGTTAGGTTAATTACCTTAAGGGAAGGTCCAGGTGCCGGTGTGTCTCCTCTCTGTCTGGTAAAACGTCTTTCATTGGAGCGTTGGTTATATTCAGGTTTGCGTCGTGATTTCTTAAATTTATTGCGTTGGGAGCTAGATGAAGATGTACTTGAAGAGGCTCCAATCGAAGAAATAGAGGAGATTGAAGAGGTTCTTACCAGGTTCGTTTGGGGAGTCCTCCAGCGATATACCCGGTTTAGTTGGAGGTCTGTCAGATCCCTCTGGTATTTTTTCACCTTAACTATTTCGATTTTCTCCTCCCAGTCTTTAAACCAGGAGTCCACTTCTTGGTTCCATGTCGTCAATTCTTCTGTAGATAGATCTAGGCGGATCTTTCTAGATAGTTCCTCTATCTCAGTTTCCAGAGAGGTGAGTGTTTGTATATTATGACTTACCAATAATTCCAAAAAGGTTTTGGAGCACGTGGAGCATGCTGCTTCCCACTGGTCCTTAAAGTTATCGCTGTCTATAGGGAATGAGGGGAACACCTGAATCCTAAGTCCCCGCGGAATTAAACCTTGGGCCAAGTATTTTTCAAGAGTGGTTTTGTTCCACCATGTGCGTGAGCGCCTCTGGAGGAGATGTTTTAGTTGGCGTTTGAGCTCGGATTTCTGACTGCTCTCAGCAGAATTGGATAAACCACGTGAGAAGACTGTATCGGCACGTGCCGTCCACGTGATATCACGGTTTCTAAAGTCCATGATAGAATAGGGATAGTCTGTAAGATACAGAAAAAGCAATGAGATACCCAAAGAAAAAAATTCCCACACAGTAGGTCCTACGCCACAAGACATAGAATAATTCATAAAGAAAAAGGCGTCAAACAGGACATAATTGACACAAAGTATACTTTATTAACATGAAAAATGACAAGACATTTAAAATAATTTAAAAGAATACATATATAGTAGTAAACATGAATCCAAGAGATGCTGAGAGAGAAGAACGGGGGCTATGCTTGTCTGCCAGGGAAAGAGTTAAATAAATAGTGCACATAAGTATTGTTTCCCATGAATTAATGAGGGAGGCTACGGCTCAAGGGTTGTGGAATAGATATTAGGAACTGATCCGGCAATGCTCGGATCGCAATTAAATACAGAAAATCAGAGAGCAAGAGAGAGCCCCAGGGGATCAAAAGCGCATTATAAGTAGAACAAACCCTAAGCTAGACAATATAAGGAAATACTTTACCAAGTGGAGCAGAGAGTACAATGCTACAGCCACCCGCCACCCAACGTTTCACCAATGAAGGCTTCTTCCGGGGTGTGGTCAATAGAGTGTGGGGTATGTATATATGCAGAGACTTAACCAATTAAAACCAGGGACAAAAGCACGTGATGTAATTAGGGCGTCGTAATCGCCCATAGGTCACTGTTACCAAGCCTCGCTTTCATACCGAGGTCCGGAAACAGATACGTCTGTCAGCGTGCATCACCTGACAAACCAAGCCTCGCTTCCAAAGCGAGGCTCGGATGTACGGGCCAATCGTATACTGGGATGTGTCATTATCCAGTAGAGAGCCAAGCCTCGCTGTCAAAGCGAGGCTTGGAAAGTGCTCAGATGCGGAGATCCCTACTAAAGCGAAAATTCATAACTCTAGGTAGTTAGTTATAATTATATACAGGCACAATTCAAACATAAATAAAAAATAAAATATATTCATTTCTATATCAACATATTATAGATTACATATCAGGGACTAAATATCATGATGGGTACATATTGTGAGTAAATACATAAAGAGTACACACTTAAGGTAAGTACATATAATACTAGGGTCACATGTTATGTGGATGCAAGTGCATATTATTATATTTTTCATATATTCATATATTTTATTATATAGATATTCATGCAGCTGCACTGCACAAAGGCAGTACAGCATCATGAAGAATCAAGGTAAGTGCATCGCGTGCAAAAAAAAAAAAAAAAAAAAAAACCCAAAACAACAGAACAACAGTGAAAAAAAGTCAAGTGCAAGGTGAACACACAGTGACAAAATAAAAGTGACATGCAGGAAAAAAGGGGGGGGGGGGGGGGGGAAGGAAGGGGGGAAGAGGGGAAGAGGGGGAGAAAAAAGAAACCTATATAAAAATCTACCTAGTAAAAAAGGGGGGGGAACCATAATGTCAATGAATGTGTGAAAAAGTGGAAATATGAAAAATGGCTTAAAGTACTGTCATGGGGCAGATACATTGATGATATCCTGTTTATTTGGCAGGGTACACTAGACGAGTTGGAACAGTTTATGGATGCCCTCAATAACAACAACTTAAACATTCATCTAACGCATAAAGTGAATAAAACTAATATTGAGTTTTTGGATATCCAGATACAGGCGGACGCCAATGGATTTATCCAGACGAATCTACATCGTAAATCTACTTCAGCTAATACCGTACTACACGCCAGCTCTGCTCACCCCACACATTTGATCAGAAATATTCCCATAGGTCAATTCCTACGTGCAAGACGCCTGTGCTCCACGGAACAGGACTTTGAAATGCAGGCCCGTGATCTAGAGAAAAGATTCCGTGAAAGGGGCTATAGCAATCGGAGCATTAAAAGGGCATACTGGAGAGCGAAAAAAACGGATCGTGCGTCATCCCTACATAGAACAAGGACCAACAAGACAACTGACAACCAGGTGAGGTGCATTTTAGATTATAACTCTCGTAGCCATGAGATTAGGCAGATACTTGAACAGCATTGGCCCGTTCTACAAGTGGATGAGACACTAAATGGTATGATACCTTCGAGACCAGCGATTGCATATAGACGGAATAGAAACTTGAAGGACCTTCTGGTGAGGAGCCACTATGAGACTGAGGAGCCATATTTATTTGGCTCCAAGGGCCCCAAAAACGGCTGCTCCCCATGTGGTAAATGCCTTGCATGTAGTAATATATTACGGACTGATATGTTTCGCAATTCATCCTGTACCAAGTCATATGAAATTAGGCAGAAAATAAACTGTGTAACCAAAGGGGTGGTATATGTTGCACAATGCCCATGCGAATTGCTATACGTGGGCATGACCACCAGGGAGCTCCGCCGACGGGTCAGAGAGCATATCCTGGATATTAATGCGGCAGCCAATGAAACAAACCTTCAGTCTTTGAAAACCCTACCAAGACACTTTAAACTTAAACATAACAGTGATGCCACTCTCCTCAAATTCATAGGTATCGACCACGTCCCGGTGGGTATCAGAGGTGGCCAATGGAAGAAATTGGTTGCACAAAGAGAAACGCGATGGATCTTCAGGCTGGACACACTTGTACCTCACGGCTTAAATGAGGTAAACAGCTATGCCCCATTCTTGTGAGGAGTATTGGTTGGTTTCTGAGCTCGGATTTTTATTAGTGTGTGTAATTAATGGGTTTTAAGTGATTTTTTAGCAGCTTCCATTTTGTTTTAACTGTTGTTTATTAATTTATTCCTTTTTATCTGATTGTCTATCTAGATGTGTTATGAGACTTACCAACCAGGGCCATCACGTGACTACTTCTAGCCTCCTTCTATCGTTGGAGTGACCTTACCACCGGAATCATGTTGGGACTCTCTTTTTCTTATCAATTTTAAAACATACTTTTTTATGTACACTTCCAGGGTCACAATCCTCTCTCTATATATTCTTTTACATATATTTTTAATACTTTTTTTTTTTTATATTTATTATTAATTTTATTACTAATTTTCAATTAATTATATATTCCTTGATACGATATTTTTACTCCCACTTCTTATACCCCATGTTTTTTTATGCATGATTACAATCCCTCTTTCTTCTTATCACCTCATCACACTTCTACACAGGCCTTTCAATCACATATATACGTTTTTCACTCATACTATTCACTTCTTTCATCCCATCTTACACTCCGTACACTAATCTCACACTACACTGTCACTCCCCTATTTTATATTTTTTCTATACACCCACATTTTTATGCCCCTCTTTGTTTATTTATATTATCTTTGGGGCTCTAATCTAATTGCTTAAATTATATTTAACATTCACTGCTACCCATTTATTTATTTAATTATGACAGTGGTACTAATTATTAAGCCATTTTTCATATTTCCACTTTTTCACACATTCATTGACATTATGGTTCCCCCCCCTTTTTTACTAGGTAGATTTTTATATAGGTTTCTTTTTTCTCCCCCTCTTCCCCTCTTCCCCCTTTCTTCCCCCCCCTTCTTTCCCCCCCCCCCCCCCTTCCTTTCCCCCCCCCCCCCCCTTTTTTCCTGCATGTCACTTTTATTTTGTCACTGTGTGTTCACCTTGCACTTGACTTTTTTTCACTGTTGTTCTGTTGTTTTGGGTTTTTTTTTTTTTTTTTTTTTTTGCACGCGATGCACTTACCTTGATTCTTCATGATGCTGTACTGCCTTTGTGCAGTGCAGCTGCATGAATATCTATATAATAAAATATATGAATATATGAAAAATATAATAATATGCACTTGCATCCACATAACATGTGACCCTAGTATTATATGTACTTACCTTAAGTGTGTACTCTTTATGTATTTACTCACAATATGTACCCATCATGATATTTAGTCCCTGATATGTAATCTATAATATGTTGATATAGAAATGAATATATTTTATTTTTTATTTATGTTTGAATTGTGCCTGTATATAATTATAACTAACTACCTAGAGTTATGAATTTTCGCTTTAGTAGGGATCTCCGCATCTGAGCACTTTCCAAGCCTCGCTTTGACAGCGAGGCTTGGCTCTCTACTGGATAATGACACATCCCAGTATACGATTGGCCCGTACATCCGAGCCTCGCTTTGGAAGCGAGGCTTGGTTTGTCAGGTGATGCACGCTGACAGACGTATCTGTTTCCGGACCTCGGTATGAAAGCGAGGCTTGGTAACAGTGACCTATGGGCGATTACGACGCCCTAATTACATCACGTGCTTTTGTCCCTGGTTTTAATTGGTTAAGTCTCTGCATATATACATACCCCACACTCTATTGACCACACCCCGGAAGAAGCCTTCATTGGTGAAACGTTGGGTGGCGGGTGGCTGTAGCATTGTACTCTCTGCTCCACTTGGTAAAGTATTTCCTTATATTGTCTAGCTTAGGGTTTGTTCTACTTATAATGCGCTTTTGATCCCCTGGGGCTCTCTCTTGCTCTCTGATTTTCTGTATTTAATTGCGATCCGAGCATTGCCGGATCAGTTCCTAATATCTATTCCACAACCCTTGAGCCGTAGCCTCCCTCATTAATTCATGGGAAACAATACTTATGTGCACTATTTATTTAACTCTTTCCCTGGCAGACAAGCATAGCCCCCGTTCTTCTCTCTCAGCATCTCTTGGATTCATGTTTACTACTATATATGTATTCTTTTAAATTATTTTAAATGTCTTGTCATTTTTCATGTTAATAAAGTATACTTTGTGTCAATTATGTCCTGTTTGACGCCTTTTTCTTTATGAATTATTCTATGTCTTGTGGCGTAGGACCTACTGTGTGGGAATTTTTTTCTTTGGGTACATGATTGCATGATGTAAAAATAAAAAAGAAAATTGTTCTGGCAGCCACAGGCCCTTCCTCATGTCGCGTCCTCGGGCAGTGCCCGACGTGTCAGTCCTCCCTTGCTGTTCAGTATTTGCAATCAGAGGATTGCAATAAATAGAAAAACAGAAACAAGTCAGCTCACCCACTTATAGATAGTGTCCAAATCCAAGGAAAAAATTGGCCGACCAGGTGCTATGGCATTGCAGCCGGTTTGCAAGTCAATATAGTAGAGAAGATATCCCAAAGGGAGGATCCCAGCCCTTCCAATCCAAGGCTCAGAAAAATTATTTAAAACATATCAGCTTTATTTATAAATGTATAAAAATATATAGAGGTGCCATAAAAATAGAAAAAATGGCACCTCTATATATTATTAACATGTATAAATAAAGCATATATGTTTTAAATAATTTTTCTGAGCCTTGGATTGGAAGTGTTGGGATCCTCCCTTTGGGATATATTCTCTACTGTATTGTAAAAAAAAAGGGGTAGAATTTTTTTTTTCTATGAAAGTGAAAAGGCCCTTCCCCCAATAAAAATTTAATTCCCCTCTTTACCTATTTTACAAAAATTGAAAAAATAAATAAAATAAAAATAATAATAATAAAGCAACTTATTTGATATCACCATGTGCGTTAATGTCATCAGTTGCACCGCAGTCATCTGGTGCACAGATTGAACTTCACTCAATGCCTGATGACTAGCGATGCAGCGCTGATGTCACTGCCACGCCCCCTCGTGACTTCACACCCTCCCCCTCAATGCAAGTCTATGGGATGTCACACAGTCATCCGGTGCACAGAACGGTGACTAGCGATGCGGTGCTGACATCATGGCCACGCCCCCTCATGATGACACACCCTCCCCCTCAATGCAAGTCTATGGGACACCACTCCCCCTTCCATAGACTTGACGCCGGGTGCTGCAAGGAGATGGAGCACCCCTTTAACCTTTTAAGGACCTATGATTTACCGGTATGTCATGAGTCCACTCACGTTCTATAACGCGGGGCCACGGCCATATCGGGTTGGGCTTGGCACCTAGCAACGGCCGGTACCCATGGCTAATAGCGCGTGGAACTGATCGCGGTGCCGCGTGCTATTAACCCTTTAGACGCAGCGTTTAAAGTTGATCGTCGCGTTTAAAGTGAAACTAAACTAATTCCGGTTAGCTCAGGGGACTGTTTGGGATCACCACGCCATCCCGAACAGCTATAGGACACGAGGAGGGTCCCCCTACCTGCCTCCTGGTGTCCGATCGCCAAATGACTGCTCAGTGCCTGAGATCCAAGCATGAGAAACCATTGATCAATGTAAAAGATCAGTGTGTGCAGTGGTATAGCCCCCTATGGAAGCTATAACATTGCAAAAAAAAGTGAAAAAAATAAGTTAATAAAGATCATTTAACCCCTTCCCTATTAAAAGATTGTATCACCCCCTTTTCCCATTTAAAAAAAAAACTGCGTAAATAAAAATAAAATTTAAACATATGTGGTATCGCCACGTGCGGAAATGCCCGAATTATAAAAATATATCATTAATTTAACTGCACGGTCAATGGCGTACGCACAAAAAAATTCCAAAGTCCAAAATAGCGTATTTTTGGTCACTTTTTATATCATGAAAAAGTTAATAAAAAGCGATCAAAAAAGTTATAGGGGTCAGAAGATGACAATTTTAAACGTATACATTTTCCAGCATGTAGTTATGATTTTTTTTCAGAAGTACGACCAACCAAAATAAGTAGGGCATATCCAGAAAAATTAATGATTAAAAATGGCAGATAGAAAGCAGAAAAAATCTACAGAAAAGATCTTTTAAAAGATAAAAAAAACTTTGCAATAAGAATGAAATAGGAAGGAAAAGATTTACATTTAATCTCACCAATGAATTCCACAATCGAACAAGCAGTCAGAAGAAATTGGTTCTTGTTGGAAGCAGATGAGGACCTGAAAGAAATAGCGCAACTGAAAGCCCGCATAACATATAGAAAAAACATCACTATAGGGAAACTATAAATAAAAACAAGAAAAAATCAATGGAGAAAGAGATGTGGTGGGAGGACCTCACACCTAAAGGCAAATACAAGTGTAGGAATTGTAACCATTGTAAATATAGTTGGGAAACCAAACACATTAGATTGGGACCCGTACACCATACTATACAAGGATTAATAACTTGTCGTACGAAAAATGTCATATATGCTATCACATGCCCTTGCAGCTTCTTTTACATTGGACAAACAAAACGCCAGCTCTAAGTGCGTATAAGAGAGCATATGTATGCCATACGCACGGGCAAACCAGGCGCAGAACGATTACAGTCCCATGTAAAGGAAAAGCACAACGGCAACCCAGAAGTCCTGAGGTTTCTAGGCCTAGAAAAAGTTTATTATAATAAATATGAACGTATAGACCAGAAACTATTGCGCATTGAAACATTATGGATTATTAAGACCAATGCTACTGGCAACATTGGGTTAAATGATAGGACAGAGTTAACAGCTTGCTTCTAATTTTTAAATCACGCCTTTCTGCCTTCACGTCATCTGATCACGTGATCCACCTCCAGAGGCGGGATAGGCAGAAGATCTGCACTCACCTGTACATATACCTTGCACAGGTAGGAATTAGTATGGCCGGAGGAAGCACACTAGTCGTGTGAAACGGAGCTCGGTCGCTCTTCACTGTCCCCCCACTACCCTCTTCCTTGTAATATGTGTATGTAAGTATACTTCAATAACGAAGAATACAGTCAGCTGAATTGGTGAGTCGCCGATGTTTCCTTTTCTTCTCTGAGAATATACGAACTGTTGCTATATACATCAGAGCACCACTATCAGCATACCTTGCTGCATCTATATCCAGCATACATTCCCGTATACCCATTGCTTCAAGCAGTGCCGTGTTACCCTTCTTTGTGAACTGTATCATTTTAATCATATGGACCTACAGAATAAAGATAAGGTGTCATTTTTACCGAAAAATGTACTGTGTAGAAACGGAAGCCCCCAAAAGTAAAAAAAATTCATTTTTATCTTCAATTTTGTCGCACCGTGATTTATTTTTCTGTTTCGCCGTAGGTTTTTGGATAAAACGACTGATGTCATTACAAAGTAGAGTTGGTGGCACAAAAAATAAGCCATTATATGGATTTTTAGGTGCAAAATTTTAGAGTTATGATTTTTTAAAGGTAAGGAGGAAAAAACGAAAGTGCAAAAATGGAAAACCCCAGGTCCTTAAGGGGTTAACGATGCCCCCTGTTTTTACCTAAATGACCAAGCCCAATTGAATTTTTAGTCCAATGCCTTTGTGTGAGGGATTATTTTTGGGGGACAAGCTGTACTTTTTTTGGTACCATTTTTGCAATCCATGCTACCTTTCGACCTGTTTTATTCCATGTTTTGGAGCAAAATTAAAGTTGTTTTATTTTCGTTCTTATTGTTTTTTTATTTTTTTTACCGCATTTACCGTGCGGGATAGATAACATTATTGTTTATTGTAAGTCATTACGAATGTAGCAATACCTATTATGTATAGGTTTGGGTGTTATGTTTGTTTTATTTTTGTTCTTTTTTGGGTTATAACACTGGGCTTTATTGGGAAAGGAGCATTTTTTTTACACTATATTTTTAATGTTTTACCTTTTATACTATACTGCAGTACATCTGTACTGCAGCATACTATAACTGTTAGTATAACACTGACATTCAGCCTGTGCGATCTGGCCTATGGCTGAACCTCAGGCTGTTATACTAGGCAGACAGGAGGCATCAGCTGGCCCTCTGCTGCCATGGCAATCAACGGGATCCCTTGATCGCATTGGGGGATCGTTTGTTGATGAACACGGGGAGCCCCCTCCCCTGTAAATACCATAGATGCCGTGATCACGACTGATCACGGCATGTATGGGATTAATGCTGTCGAAACCGGTGCAATCCTGGTCTCAGCAGCTACAGTGGGACCCCAGCTGTGATTGACAGCCCGGTCTTGCCAGCGTGTCACGCTGTGCAGGAGATCACTAGGCCCTGTCATGGCCCTGTATAGTAAAGTCCAAAATTGCTGCTTTTAGTCTCATTCTATCCCGCAAAAATGTTACCGATAAAAACTTCAGATAACCGCTCAAAAAAATGAGACCTCATAGAGAAAGAAAAAAATGAGAAAGGTACAGGGGTCAGAATAGGGCGATTTTTTTTTACTTACTAATTTAGAAAAGCAGTACAATCATAGGGAGGCATGTAAACATGTTTATCGTTTTAACCCCTTAATGACCAAGCCCATTTTCACCTTAAGGACCAGGCCTTTGCATTTTCGTTTTTCCCTCCTCGCCTTCTAAAATCCATAACTCTTTTATATTTCCATCTACAGACCCATATAACTGCTTGTTTTTTGCGTGACCAATTGTACTTTGTAATGAAACCTCTCATTTTACCATAAAATGTACGGCGAACCCAAAAAGTTTTTTTTAGGGAGGAAATTTTAATGAAAACCAAATTTTTGCACATTTTGGAGGGTTTTGTTTTCACACTGTACACTTTACGGTAAAAATTACGTGTTCTTTATTCTGTGGGTCAATACGATTAAAATGATACCCATGACTAGATACTTTTATCGCCCTATTTTGACCACCTATAACTTTTTCATTTTTCCGTTTATAGGGCGGTATGAGGGCTAATTTTTTGCGCCGTCATCTGTACTTTTTTTTAGATACCACATTTGCATATATAAAACTTTTATATAATTTTTTATTAATTTTTTTAAAATAAAATGTGACAAAAAAGCAGCATTTTTGGACTTTTTAAAAAAAAAAAAATAATTTTTACGTTTACCGTACGGGATCCGTAACATTATATTTTGATAGTACGGACATTTACGCACGCGGCTATACCAAATATGTTTATTTAAAAAAAGTTTTTACACTTTTTGGGGGTAAAATGGGAAAAACGGGCAATTTTCATTTTTATTGGGGGAGGGGATTTTTTTTTTTACTTTTTTTTTTTTACATTTCTCAACTTTTTTTTTTTTTACACTTTGTATGTCCCCATAGGGAACTATCTATAGCAATCCTTTGATTGCTAATACTGTGCAGTGCTATGTATAGGACATAGCACTGCTCAGTATTATCGGTGATCTTCTGCTCTGGTCTGCTCGATCTCAGACCAGAGCAGAAGACCCCAGGAAACAGCCGGAGCTAGGTAAGGGGACCTCCGGCTGTCATGCTGGATGATCGAATCCCCGCGGCAGCGCTGCGGTGATCCGATCATCCAATCAAAGTGTCTGTATTGATCACGGCATCTGAGGGGTTAATGGCGGAGATCCGCGCGATCGCGGATGTCGGCCATTACGGGCGGGTCCCCGGCTGCTAACAGCCGGAACCTGCCATGTATGACGCTAGCACCCTTCCGATACTCGCGGTCATACACAGGACGTAAATGTACGTCCTGGTGCGGGAAGTTCCGTCAAACCAGGACGTACATTTACGTCCGTGGTCGTTAAGGGGTTAATTGTATACAGAGTTAAAAAAAAGTGTCAGTTTTAAAATAAAGTTCACTGTGCAAGAACAAAACCCCTACAAAAGTAGCAAAATTGCGCTTTTCTTTTTAATTTTCACACAAATAAAAGAATTTTGGCTTGCGCTGTACATTTTGTCATTGCAAAGTTCAATTCTTGATGCAAAGAAACAAGCTCTTACATGGGTCTGAAGATAGAAATAAAAAAGTTACCTTAAGGGGGTTCTCTGACCTTAGTTAGAATGCCCGATCGTAGGTATCCCGCTGCTGGGACCCCCGTGATCTCTGTGCAGCATCTGGCATTCGTTCAGAATGCTGGGTGTGGCCGGTGGGGTGCGGCCGACAGCTCTCTGCAGCACCTGTCGTTCGTTTAGAACGCTGGGTGTAGTCGGCGGAGTCGTGACGTCACCTCCACCCACCCCTGTGACGTCATGTCGTGCCCCCTCAATGCAAGTCTATGGGAGGGGGTGTGGTGTTGCATTGAGGGGGCGTGACATGACTTCACCCCACCCCCTTTGCTCCGAGAGTTCAGAACAAAATGTTCCGAACGCTGGGGCAGCATAGTACCCCTTGAAGCTCAATGGCCTGTGTCCTTAGGGGGTTAACAGGAGAATGAAAAAATTATTGAAATTTTGTGAAAAACTGACGATTACAGTGCTGGTTGGACTCGTGGAAATTGTTTTGTTGAGCTTCTTGCTTTCTACAGAAGACATTAAATAACGTGGTTACATTGGGTGACTTAAAAATCCCCAAATATTATGTTGAAATCTTCTTACTTTTTCAGTATTTTTAAGCACAGATGTTTCATTTATGTGTTACCCTTTATATAATCTCAGTACTATTTTACATAACATCAACCTTTTTCCAGGGGTCCCTAACAGCTGGAATTTGTCTTTCTTACCTTAGAAAAATAAAGAACTGAGCAAGCGTTTATTTCTTCTTTTTTATATTTAGAAAGGCCAGAGATGCCCACTTCTTTTGCTTTAATTACAATTCTTAACATATTCTCTGCTTTATTATGCTGAGCATGCATTTTGTGTGTGGGGAGTAGAGCAGGCAGTTAAAATCGATTTTACTACTGTGGTGTAGTGGTTGAGTTATTTTCTCATTGTGAAGCAGGAAATCATAATCATATTGTCTAAATGTCTGCTCTTAAAGAGTAAGCTTTGATTTGCAGAGTTTCCTGTATAAAAAAAAAAAATAACTGACCACACTAGATGGGCAGAGTGCACTAGAAAAAAAATACCTCTCACCCACCCTCATAAAAGAATATCATGGTGAAAAATTAGATCTGTTTTTCTTTTTTTTTTATCCCCTTTGACTGTGTATCCTGCTGACTTTATAACGTAGCTAAGTCACTAAAAGAAAATACAATACATGTTTGTCTGTTAAAATCAGCTAAAATTTACTGATTTGCAGAGATGCTACCAGCAGGAGTTCACAACAGGCCTACAGGCCAGCTAGACATTTATTACAAGAGACTGCTTTACATCAGTATTAACATGTTTAAGCACCTGATGAAACCATGGAGTTCTATTAAAGTAGCTTGTGTTTACCGTTATAGCAGGTATTTTCTATTTTAGCTACATGCTTGTGTCGCTATAGTCCTTTTCAGGAAATTGTACATTTTCAATTACTTTAGTTAATGGTTTTAAAATTCATAATTCTTTAAATCAAATCCCATAAGTCAACACCTTTTATAGTTTGTAGAATAATCATTGTTGTTCATATATATTTATATATATATATATATATATATATATATATATATATATATATATATATAGAATAGATTAAGACAGCAGTGGGGGCCGAGGATCAAGAAAGAGAAAATCCCCAAATCACAGCACTAGTCAGGTCGTGGATCGTGGTAAAAGCTGGAAATCTTTATTCTCACTATGCTTGATAAAGGCAACAGTAGCCTTTATCAAGCATTAATAATTAGGGATCGACCGATATCGTTTTTTTGGGCCGATACCGATAATCGGTGGAGGTTAGGGCCGATAGCTGATAACTTATACCGATATTCCGGTATAAGTTATCGGCTATTTATCCCCCAGCGACACCACTATAGATCATTGATTTAAAGCGGGCGCTTTAAATCAGTGAACTGCAGTGGCTTTGGCGGTGCCATAGACCGCCGCTGCCACCCGCTTCTCTCCCCCTGCCTGTGCGGGGGTCCTGAGTCCTATCACCGCCACCCCTCACCGCCGCACCGCTCCGCGCCCCCCACCGCACCACCATGGCCCCATTGCCTCCCCGGTTTTATAATTACCTGTTCCCGGGGTCCACTCTACATCTGGCTCCGGTGGCGTCCTCCTGAGCTGTCACTGTGAGCACTGACGGTGACATCATGTCACGTCACTCGTCATTGAGCACAGCGTAACGCAGGACGCAGCAGGAGCCAGAAGTAGCGTGGACCTCGGGCCCCGGGAACAGGTAATTATAAAACCGGGGATGGGGGAGGCAGCGGGGGGGGGTGTTGCGGTGCGGTTGCGGTGGGGGGCGGGGCATTATCGGCTTATCGGCAAGGTAATTGCCGAAACCGATAATGCCCAAAATCGTGATTATCGGCCGATAATATCGGCCAAACCGATAATCGGTCGATCCCTATTAGTAATTACTAAACCCCAAGGCCTAAGCCCAGGGTATGAAAGCCATATTTTCTACCCCTAAAACGTAACTTTTACTTCATATAGTTAAAGTATGTAATCCCAACAAAAATGTTTAAAACTAATAGCCAGAAGATCTATCTAAGTGCAGCCCGTATTGGGAGACCATTCTCCACTTCTTAATCCCATAGCCCTGCAGTGGCTACTAGGATATTGATCATTCTGGTATTGCTTAACCCCTTAAGGACCAGGCCATTTTACACCTCAGGACCAGAGCGTTTTTTGCACATCTGACCACTGTCACTTTAAACATTAATAACTCTGGAATGCTTTTAGTTATCATTCTGATTCCGAGATTGTTTTTTTGTGACATATTCTACTTTAACATAGTGATAACATTTTATGGTAACTTGCATCCTTTCTTGGTGAAAAATCCCAAAAGTTGTGGAAAAAATTGAAAATTTTGTATTTTTCTAACTTTGAAGCTCTCTGCTTGTAAGGTAAATGGATATTCCCAAAAAAAAAAATTTTATTCACATTTCCAATATGTCTACTTTATGTTTGCATCATAAAATTGGCATGTTTTTACTTTTGGAAGACACCAGAGGGCTTCAAAGTTCAGCAGCAATTTTCCAATTTTTCACAAAATTTTAAAACTCACTATTTTTCAGGGACCAGTTTAAGTTTGAAGTGGATTTGAAGGGTCTTCATATTAGAAATACCCCACAAATTACCCCATTATAAAAACTGCACCCCCCAAAGTATTCAAAATGACATTCAGTCAGCGTTTTAACCCTTTAGGTGTTTCACAGGAATAGCAGCAAAGTGAAGGAGAAAATTCACAATCTTCATTTTTTACACTCGCATGTTCTTGTAGACCCAATTTTTGAATTTTTACAAGGGGTAAAAGGAGAAAATTTATACTTATATTTGTAGCCCAATTTCTCTCGAGTAAGCACATACCTCATTTGTCTATGTAAAGTGTTCGGCGGGCACAGTAGAGGGCTCAGAAGCGAAGGAGCGACAAGGGGATTTTGGAGAGTACGTTTTTCTGAAATGGTTTTTGGGGGGCATGTCATATTTGGCTTTTTGAGAACAAATTCTGCTAGGGGGGCATGTCGCATTTAGGGAGCCCCTATGGTGCCAGAACAGCAAAAAAAAAACACATGGCATACCATTTTGGAAACTAGACCCCTTGAGGAACGTAACAAGGAATAAAGTGAGCCTTAATGCCCCACTGGGGTTTCACAACTTTTGCATATGTAAAAAAAAAAAATTTTTTTTCACTAAAATGTGTGTTTCCCCCCAAATTTCACATTTTTGCAAGGGTTAATAGCAGAAAATACCCCCCAAAATTTGTAACCCCATCTCTTCTGAGTATGGAGGTACCCCATAAGTTGACCTGAAGTGCACTATGGGCGAACTACAATGCTCAGAAGAGAATGAGTCATATTTGGCTTTTTGAGAGCAAATTTTGCTCGGGGGGCATGTCGCATTTAGGGAGCCCCTATGGTGCCAGAACAGCAAAAAAAAAACACATGGCATACCATTTTGGAAACTAGACCCCTTGAGGAACGTAACAAGGAATAAAGTGAGCCTTAATACCCCACAGGGGTTTCACGACTTTTGCATATGTAAAAAAAAAGAAAAAAATTTTCACTAAAATGTGTGTATCCCCCCAAAAATTTCACATTTTTGTAAGGGTTAATAGCAGAAAATACCCCCCAAAATTTGTAACCCCATCTCTTCTGAGTATGGAAGTACCCCATAAGTGGACGTCAAATGCACTACGTGAGCGCTACAATGCTCAGAAGAGAAGGAGTCACATTTGCAAATATTGCTGAAATGGGGGGGACATGTCGCATTTAGGAAGACCCTATGGTGCCAGGACAGCAAAAAATTAACACATGGCATACTATTTTGGAAACTGCACCCCTCAAGGAACATAACAATGGGTACAGAGAGCCTTAACACCCCACAGGTGTTTGATAAATATTGATGAGGTGGGATGTGAAAATGTAAAATTTGATTTTTTTTACACTAAAATGCTAGGGTTACCCCAAATTTTTCATTTTCACAAGTGGTAAAAGGAGAAAATGTCATTGTAAATGTGTAAATACATTTCTTTGGAGTAAGTACATACCTCAAGTCTGGGCGTAAACAGCGTGCACACCGGTCTCAGAGGTGCCGGAGATCAGTCAGGGTCCTTGAGCTTTGGCTTTCTCCTATGGAGCCAGAACAGTGGGACCCCCCCTCAAGGGACATTATATGGGGTAAATAACTGGGGTACACTAAGTAACTAAAATAGGGTACAGTGGGACATAATATTATAAAACAGATTATGTTCCTAGAATGATGACCCAGAGCACAGCCAAAACAAAAAAATATGCCCGCCCCAAACCCTATACTCTGAATCATCATTCTGGAATGTGATATGTGTGGCCGTCCCTAACTTGTTGCCTCAAATGCGCACCCCGCTCAGGTGGAGAGAGAGCGCTGCGCATTTGAGGCAACATAAAAAGTCCCCGATGATAGTGACTCAGTGACCCATGACCCATTTTTTATAAAAAAAAAATACCCCCAGAGGTCCTATCAGTTTTTTTTTGATTAAATATTTTTTTGGGCAATTTAGTGGTTTTATGGGGTTAAAACTTGGAATGTACTCTGGACTTGGTACATTTGGGTCAAATTGTGGAAAATTAAAATGAAGAGGGAAAATTTAGAACTCCATGGAAGTGTGATACTCCCTGAAGCAATCCTTAATGCAGAGGCCCGGATTATCTGGGCAAGTGTCACATTGAGTGGTGGTGTCCTTCCGTATCCCCCTCTTGTAACACACTCTGAATCTTTTCTGGGCTCGTCCCTTCTTTCCAGTGTGGGGGACCTCACCTGGAAAGTGTTGGCCTGGGACGATCCTGGCACCTATTACTTCAGTTCCTTGGGAAGTCCGGCCTGCTCTTTCCCGGTCGCCAAAGATCAGGACCTTTAGGACTTCTTCTTGGAACTGGAGGAATGTCCCTGTGTTGCCAGCGTACTGGGACAGTACAAAAGAGTTGTACATGGCAACCTGTACCATGTAGACCGCAACTTTCTTGTACCATACCAGTGTTTTCCGCATGGCGTTATATGGCTTGAGGACTTGATCAGAAAGATCAACTCCCCCCATATACCGATTGTAGTCCAGAATACAATCGGGCTTGAGGACCGGTGTTGTGGTACCTCGCACAGGGACAGGTGAGCTGCCGTTGCCATGAATAGTGGTCAGCATAAGGACATCCCTCTTATCCTTATACTTGACCAGCAACAGATTTTCATGGGCAAGGGCACGGGACTCACCCTTGGGAATAGGTGTCTTAACAAAATTTAGAGGGAGGCCTCTCTGGTTTTTCCGCACGGTCCCACAAGCGGACGTGGATCTGGCGGCAAGGGATGTGAAGAGAGGGATGCTGGTATAAAAGTTGTCCACGTACACGTGGTAACCCTTATCCAGCAATGGGTGCACAAGCTCCCAAACAATTTTCCCGCTAACACCCAGAGTGGGGGAACAATCTGGGGGTTCAATACGGGAATCTCGTCCCTCATACACTCTAAACTTGAGAGTGTACCCGGAGGTACTCTCACAAAGTTTATAAAGCTTCACGCCATACCGCGCCCGCTTCGAGGGAATATACTGGTGGAAGATGAGTCTCCCCTTAAAACTGATAAGAGACTCATCAACCGAGAGCTCCTTGAGGGGTACATAGGCCTCCAAAAATTTGTCCCCTAAGTGATCGATGACCGGCCTCACTTTGTAAAGCCGGTCATAGGCGGAATTACCTCGGGGTGGACATGCCGCATTATCTGCATTATGCAGGCATTTCCAAATTGCCTCAAACCGCCTCCGTGTCATGACCATACTGTAAAGCGGGGTCTGGTAGAGGACGTCCCCGCTCCAGTACTGTCTGACACTTGGCTTTTTGACCAGGCCCATATGCAGCAAGAGGCCCCAAAATGTCCTCATTTCTGCTGCATCAATGGCGCACCATTCTTTGGACCTGGCCAAAAAAGAATCAGGGTGGTGGGCGATGAACTGCCTGGCGTACAGATTCGTCTGCTCCACCATGTGATTGACAAAACTGTCACTGAAAAAATAACTGAAATAGTCAATTTCAGTGAATCCAGAATTGTCAATCCGGATTCTGGAGTCTCCAACAAACTCCGGAACCCGTGGCCGATAACCCTCTGGGGGTCTCCAGACAGGTCCACCGGAAGGGGGCTCCGGTAAACTTGTCTGGGGGGTCGAACTCCTAGTACGAGCGGCATCACCACTCGCACTAGTGCCGGCCACTGGGCCACTATCATGGGAGGTGCGTGGCCTCGCCTGGCGGCGTCTCCGCCACTGTGCAGGGGGCTCATCATCAGTACTAGATGATGAGGAGGACGATGAAGAACACAGAAATGTTGGATCTTCATCGTCCTCACTGACAGATTCGGAGTCGGAGGCAAGAAAAGCGTATGCCTCCGCTACCGAAAATGCCCGGCGAGCCATCGCCTTTTTTCTACGGTGGTGGTGGTGGGGGGGGGGTAGCGGTGGCGGGGGGGGGGGGGGGAGGGTAGTGTGTGTGTGCTTGGTGTATACTATATATAACGGTGTGTGATTAGAAATCACACACCGTTATATGGGGGGGGAAAAATGCTGCAGCCCCCCAAAAAAATGGGGGGGGGGGGGCGCTAATGCAGCGCCCTGAACCCCTAATAGGGCCCGGGTCACACTGAAAAACTGAAGAATACCCTTGGGGACCTATTAGGGGGTCAGGGGGGGGGGGGGGATTTTTTTAAAACTTTTTTTAACTTTATTTTTTACTATTTACCCTACCTTTCCCTGTGCTGTATGCTTTCCCTGATCTATGGGGGGCTTCTTTTCTTCTCTGGGGGCTCCGATCTTGGCAGAGGGGGGGTCCCGGTCTTCCTCCAGCAACTCTGACCGCTGACTGAACTCAGCCAGCGGCGGGAGCTGCGGGAAGATGCTGTTAACCCCTCCCCTGCCGACTGCTATTGGCTGGACGATCGTCCAGCCAATAGCAGCGATCCTGGGGGGGGTGGCGAAATCGCCACCTCCCCATAGATACAATGGGTGATAGGGGGTGTATCATACACCCCCGATCACCTTGTATCTCCGGGTCAGCGGGTCGCACGTGATCCGCATCGCCGGAATAGGCCCAAATCGCATGTGTGAATTCATGTCTAATGACCCCCCCTGGGCATTTGCACGGGATGCCTGCTGAATGATTTCAGCAGGCATCCCGGTCCGATTCCCGCCCGGCGCACGGCGGGGACCAGAACTGCCCATGACGTAAATGTACGTCCTTGGTCCTTAAGACCCAGGGTGTCGGGACGTACCGTTACGTCATGGGTCCTGTAGGGGTTAAAATATAAACACTATTGCCGCCTCTACATGTTTTGCCGCCTCCACGGCTTTCTCAAGAGGCCATTGCCACCTTGAGAAGTGGAGACTAGTCTCCCAATACGGGCTGCACTTATACTAGATCTTCTGGCTATTAGTTTTAAACATTTTAGTTGGGACTATATATTTTAACTATATGCAGTAAAAGTTACGTTTTAGGGGTAGAAAATAGGGGTTTCATACCCCGGGCTTAGGCCTTGAGGTTTAGCCGTATTTATCGGCGTATAACACGCACTTTTTAGGCTAAAATTTTTAGCCTAAAGTCTACCTGCGTGTTATACGCCGATAAGCCGCTGCAGTTTAATGATTTAAAGCGGCGCTTTAAATCAATGAACTGCAGCGGCTTTGCAGGTGCAGAGATCTGCTGTCGCTGCCGGCTTCTCTGCCCCTGCCTGTCCTGGGGTCTAGAGCCCTGCTGCAGGCCCTTCTCTCCCCCTGCCTATCGGCTCCGACAGACGGGGAGAGAAGGGGCAGCGGCACCCATTGCCGGCGCCGCTGCCCCGTTGCCTCCCCCATCCCCGGTTGTATAATTACCTGTTGCCGGGGTCGGGTCCGCGCTGCTTCAGGCCTCCGGTGTGCGTCCCATGCATCGTTGCTATGCACTGCACGGCGCAGCACAATGACGAGTGACGTCATTGCGTCTCGCAGCGCATAGCAACGACGCAGGGGACTCACACCGGAGGCCTGAAGCAGCGCGGACCCGACTCCGGCAACAGATAATTATACATCCGGGGATGGGGGAGGCAACGGGGCAGCAGCGTCGGCAATGGGTGCCGCTGCCCCTTCTCTCCCCCTGGCTATCTGCGCCACTGCCCCATTGCCGGCGCCGCTTCCCTCCCCCTGGCTATCGGCGCCGGCAATGGGGCCTGCCGACGCTGCCGGCTTCTCTGCCCCTGCCTGTCCTGGGGTCTAGAGCCCTGCTGCCGGCCCTTCTCTCCCCCTGGCTATCGGTGCCGCTGCCCGTTCTCTCCCCCTGGCTATCGGTGCCGCTGCCCCTTTGCCGGCGCTGATAGTCAGGGGGAGAGAACGGGCAGCGGCGCAGATAGCCAGCGGGAGAAAAGCGGCGGCAGCAGGGCTCTAGACCCCAGGAAAGGCAGGGGGAGAGAAGCGGGCAGCGACGGCCTCTCTCCCCCTGCCTTTCCTGGGGGTGTATCGGGGTATACGCATGCACACACACGCACCCTCATTTTACCAAGGATATTTGGGTAAAAACTTTTTTTTACCCAAATATCCTTGGTAAAATGAGGGTGCGTGTTATAGGCCGCTGCGTGGTATACCCCGATAAATACGGTAATTATTGGTCATTTGGCCCCTTACTACCCTCGGGTAGTTTGTTCAGTTAAATTCTTTATCAAGCAATAGTGCAGGTGGGTATAGTGCACATATAAAGACACCTCAGATACATTTCATTGGATACAAAACAAGTGATACAAATGTGTAATCAAGTATAAACACACCTCCTGATAAAATACATTGGTTCTAGGATCCATAAATCATAGTGATGTCAGGTTGTCATAGTGATTAGATGTAGACAATGCAATATGTAAACAAGAATTTCCAGCACAGCAGCTTCTCTTATGTCCTGGGTGTTCGATTATTTATATTGCAATAAAGCTGGAAGTTCTTGTTTACAGTTTGCTGGGTGCGTCCACACCTTTCCTGGCATTGACCGGACGTGGAGGTGAGCTGGCTGACCACACCTGCTGCACAATACAATATACAGTCATGGCTGTAAATGTTGACTCCCATGAAATTTTTCAAGAAAATTAGGTATTTCTCACAGAAAAGGATTGCAGTAACACATGTTTTGCTATATAAATGTTTATTCCCTTTGTGTGTATTGGAACTAAACCAAAAAAAGGGAGGGGAAAAAAGCAAATTAGACATAATGTCACTCGAAACTCCAAAAATGGGCTGGACAAAATTATTGGCACCCATAACTTAATATTTGGTTGCACACCCTTTGGAAAAAATGACTTTAATCAGTCGCTTCCTATAACCATCAATAAGCTTCTTACACCTCTCAGCTGAAATGTTGGACCACTCTTCCTTTGCAAACTGCTCCAGGTCTCTTATTGGAAGGGCGCTTTTTCCCAACAGCAATTTTAAGATGTCTCCACAGGTGTTCAATGGGATTTAGATCTGGACTCATTGCTGGCCACTTCAGAACCATTTCTGGCTGCTTTTTGACGTATGTTGGGGGGTCATTGTCCTGCTTAGACCCAAGATCTTGGACGCAAACCCAGCTTTCTGACACTGGGCTGTACAGTGTGACCCAAAATCCATTGCTAATCCTCAGATTTCATGATGCCTTGCACACATTCTTGTCACCCAGTGCCAGAGGCAGCAAAACAACCCAGAAGGATCATTGAAAAAATCCACCATATTTCACTGTAGGTACTGTGTTTTTTTCTTTGTAGGCCTCATTCAATACAACAGTAGAATGATGTGCTTTACCAAAAAGCTCTATCTTGGTCTCATCTGTCCACAAGACATTTTCCCAGAAAGATTTTGGCCTTGTTTTTTTTATGTCTGTGTCAGCAGTGGGGTCCTCCTGGGTCTCCTGCTATAGTGTCTCATTTAAATGTTGATGGATAATTTGCTCTGACACTGATGCTCCCTGAGCCTGCAGGACAGCTTGAATATCTTTTGAACTTGTTTGGGGCTGCTTATCCACCATACGAACTATCTTGCGTTGACACCTTTCATCTCTTCCGTCTACACCCAGGGAGATTAGCTACAGTGCCATTGGTTGCAAACTTCTTGATAATGTTGCGCACTGTGGACAAAGGCAAATCTAGATCTCTAGAGTTGGAATTGTAACTAGAGATGAGCGAAGTTACAGTGATTTGATTCGTCATGAACTTCTTGGCTCGGCGGTTGCTCACTTTAGCCTGCATAAATTAGTTCAGCTTTCAGGTGCTCCGGTGGGCTGGAAAAGGTGGATACAGTCCTAGGACACCTTTTCCAGTCCACTGGAGCACCTGAAAGCTGAACTAATTTATGCAGGCTAAAGTCAGCAACTGCCGAGCTTGACGAATCGAATATTCGCTCATCTTTTCTTGTAACCTTGTGATTGTTGATATTTTTCCACAATGTTTATTTTCGAGTCCTCAGACAGTTCTCTTCTCCTCTTTCTGTTGTCCTTGCTTAGTGTGGCACACACAGACACACAATGCAAATACTAAGTGAACTTATCTCCTTTTTATCTGCTTTCAGGTGTGATTTTTATGTTGCCCACACCTGTTACTTGCCCCAGGTGAGTTTAAAGGAGTATCACATGCTTGAAACAATCTTATTTTTCCCGAATTTTGAAAGGGTGCCAATAATTTTGTCCAGACCATTTTTTGGAGTTTGAGGTGACATTATGTCCAATTTGCTGTTTTTCCTCCCTTATTTTGGTTTAGTTTCAATACGCACAAAGGGAATAAACATGTGTATAGAAAAACATGTGTTACTGCAATCCTTTTCTGTGAGAAATACTTTATTTTCTTGAAAAATTTCAGGGGTGCCAACATTTACGGCCATGACTGTATAAATAAAGAGCTCAGTGCAGTCAAAAGTGCAATACAAGCAAATAATTTACAGATTTAGTATTTATCTTTTTTATTTTATTATTTAATTTTTTTTTCATTTTTCGTTTTATTTTTGTTTTATTTAATTTTATTTATTCTAGTAAATTTTTTCTTTTTTCCCTTTTTCTCCCCTTTTTTCGCTCTTCTTTTTTTTTCCTCTTTATTTTTTTCTTCAACCTGTTCATTCTTAAATGCATGTTCGTTGGAAATGTATTGATTTTAATTATATATCATATATTTATAGGCACACAGATGGTTTAAGGCATTTGATAACTGGATTATTGTGAAGAACCTTCATTGCATCCTGGATTGAAACTGTGGATGCTGTTCAGTTTTTCTTTTTCATGTCTTTTTCTCCCCCCCTTTTTTATCAAATTTTTTATGTCTCTGTTTATGATATTGCCCTTATAATAAACATATGCTTACCATTATCCCTGGTGTAGTATAAGTACTGGATAATGGTCATCCACTATTGTAGCAGTGAGCCATGCACCTTCGCAGCATGCCAATGCGCTCAATGCGATCATTGGGCCGTGTGTCTGTGTGGCATTTTAACATGTGCTCAGTGGGATAAGTTTAGGTATGGGCATCATGTGCGGCTGTGCAGCTTGTTCTGCGCGTATCACAGAGCAAAAGTCCGACCGGTATACTGATTATTGGTGGTGCGCTGATGCGTCATAGACGCTTGCGCAGTGGATTTGTTTACAAATATTCGGGTGCATTACAATATGTATGATCGGCTGACGAGTGATCCACTACTTTATATGGCTGACAAGGAAGGTATCTGAAAATTATTTGCTTGTATTGCACTTTAGATTGCACTGAGCGCTTTATTTATTTATTTATTTTTTTATCAGAATAGGTGTTTTATTTATTTTTTTTGTTTGTTTTTAAGCATGGCATTCTATGACGTATTTTAATTATGTGGGCCAATACAATAACAACATTATCCATATTTACATAATTTTGTACTATTTTACTCCTTTTGAAACATTGCTCTATTCTGGCCCCTATAACTTTTCCATGGGCCTGTACCAGGGCTTTATTTTTTCATGCCGTGGTGTCTTATCAGCATCACTTTTGCAGGCAGATTCTCTTAGAAAAATGCACCGGAGTCAGAGGGGACTAGGTAAGGACTAGGAGACCTCTGGCTGCAAGGGAAACCAATTGGACCAAGGGAAACCTATTGATCTTGGCACTTAAAGGGGTACTCTATCCCCAGACATCTGATGGCAGGGGTCTTGCAGCTGGGGGCCCCCACAATCTCCCTGCTGCACCCGGCATTCGTTTAGAGCGTCGGGTGCATCGCCAGAGACTCGTGACATCACGGCCATGCCCCCCCAATGCAAGTCCCTGGGAGGGGGCGTGACGACCATCATACCCCCCTCCCATAGACTTGCATCGAGGGGGCACGGCCGCGGCATGTCAAGCCTCCACCCTACATTGCCAGTCATCCGGCACGGAGCCAAGTTCACTCCTTGCACTGCATGTCTGGGGCATTGGAGCCAAGATCGCAGGGGTCCCCAGCGATCATACATCTTTTTTTTTTTTATTTTATTTTATTTTTTTTTATTTCAACGATAAGCTTTATTAAGCAAAAAAAGAAAGGAACAATATCACACACCAGGTTCACAACATGTACATATAAAATAAGCCTAGCAAGCAAGGTACAGCAGGGGCAAAGTTGTGCCTTATAGGGAGAACCAATACTCATCCGAGTAGTAACATTAGTCTAGTAAGTCTGAACATAGTAGGCAAGTAATGGGGTAATCATTGCAGTCGGTAGTGGGTGGGGTGCTGGGGGGGGGTGTAGGGAGGGAGGCGGGGTCAGGAGGGGGGGAGTGGGGCTGGACAGGTGAGCGAGAGGAAAAGGAGGGGGTTCAGGTGAGGCCATATTGGAGGAAGCTGGGTGAGGCCGCAAAATCCAGCCAGTGGCGCCAGCGCAGGATATATCGGTCGGTGGAGGCATTCAAATCTTCTAGACATTCCTCCAGCCCCTGAATGTGCAGGACTTCGCGAAGCCAATCAGTAGTCGTGGGGGGAGCGGTGGTTTTCCATCGTTTAGGGATGACTCGTCTGGCCGCTGCTAGTAAAACACCTGTGAGACTTTTCCGCAGGGAATCTGGTGACCCGGGCAACATCGAGAGGAGGAGCATCTGAGGAGTATCATCTAATTGCATACCCGTAATTTCCGATATGAGAGCGCGGACCGAGGACCAGTAGGAGGCTAAAAGCGGGCATGAGTGCCAAATGTGCGTGAGGGTTCCCTTGGTTTGTCCACACCTCCAGCATGCCTCCGGGACCGAGGGATAAAAACGGTGAAGTAAGGCCGGAACCCTATACCACCGAGAGAGCAATTTATAATTAGTCTCCTGAAGGGCAACTGCTCTAGAGGCTTTATGGCAGAAGAGGTATGAGGTGTCCCATTCGGCAGTGCTGGGGGTGTAGTCCAATTCTTTCGCCCAGTTCCGTTGGTAAGGCAATAGGGAAGGAGAGTCACGGGTGCGAAGCATGGAGTATACTAAGGATACTGTATGAGTGGGTCCAGACTGAGCTAAGCAAAGTTTCTCGAATGGGGTAGGATCCCTGTGCAGCTCACCCGGGGCTCGCCATGTGTTGTAAAAATGCCGGAGTTGAAAGTATTGGAAAGAGTGGAACTGTGACAGTACGGAATCCCCTAGGATGTCAGGTAGCGTCTTCAAAGAGGAAGCCTGAAGGACCCTAATAATCGGGCTGACGTCGCGTAGAGTCAAGAAGCCACCCGGAAAGGAACCCGGGGAAAAGTCCGGATTGCCAACCAGGGGGGTTAAGGGGCCTAGGGCTCTGAGGAGGTTGAGTCTGGAGAGATGTGTTAGGCAGCAGTTGAGAATAACCCTTGAAACAAACGGAAGAGGGCCTTTGGTGGCCATCGTCCAATATGCAGGGCGAATCCATGGGAGGGAAGTGAGGGGGAAAGGGGAAAGTCTATTTTCTAGTTGGACCCATAATTTGGTAGGGGAGGAGTGGAATCCGTCGAGTATACGGGTCGCTAGCGTAGCTATATAGTACATGTATGGTTCGGGGAAAGCCAGGCCACCATCTGTTTTAGGCTGAGCCAGGACAGTCTGGGAAAGACGGTGCCGTCCATTGGACCAGACAAAATTAGAGAAGAGAGAGGTCAGGGGCTTGAAATAAGCACGTGAGAGCGTCACTGGCAGAGTCTGGAACAGATAGAGCAAACGCGGCAGTAGATTCATTTTTAAGATATTGATACGCCCTATCCATGAGAAATCCTTTCGGTCCCACTTAGCAAGGTCACCCTTAAATCTGGATATCAGGGGGGTGAGGTTCATTTCCACTATCCGAGAGAGGTCTTTGGGGATCAGAACCCCAAGATAGCGAAACGAGGATGGGTGCCAGGAGAAGGGGTATAGTCCCTGTAATCTGAGGGCAAGGGAGGGGTCGAGGGATACGTTCATGGCTATACACTTGGAGATATTGATTTTATAATTACTCAGAGCACTGAAGTCCTCCAATGCCGACATAAGAGCGGGGAGCGACGTTTCAGGAGATGAGACATAAAGAAGAAGGTCATCTGCAAATGCAGAGCATTTAAAATTCAAATCTCCAATCTGAATGCCACAAATGTTACCATCAAGTCTAATGGCTTGGAGCAGGTGCTCCATAACCAATACGTAGAGCAGGGGGGAAAGGGGACATCCCTGTCGGGTACCATTACGGATCAAAACTGGGGGGGAAAGGGACCCATTGATTCTAATTCTAGCTGTGGGGTTACGGTATAGGGCTAATATGCGACCTAGGGCCGTGGGCCCCAGACCCATTTGTTGCAGCACACCCCTCATGAAGTCCCATCCCACCCGGTCAAAGGCTTTTTCAGCATCCAGGGACAACACCATACAGGGAAGATTGGAAGATTGGGCATGGTGAAGCAGGGTAAAGGTTTTGAGAGTGTTGTCGCGGGCCTCCCGAGAAGGGATAAACCCTACTTGATCCAGGTGTACTAGGGACTCCAAGAGGGGGGTGAGGCGGAGAGCCAACATTTTAGCATATAGCTTGGCATCCAAGTTTAGTAGGGAGATGGGACGATAGCTCTGGCAAAGATTGGGGTCTTTGCCCTCCTTCGGGAGTACCGTGATGTACGCGGCTAAGAATGAGTCGGGGAAACCTGAGGAGGGGGTAATGGCATTGAAGGCTGTTAAAAGGAGGGGGGAGATCTCAGTTTTAAGAGCCTTGTAGAACCGGGCGGTGTAGCCGTCAGGTCCCGGGGATTTACCTGAGGGGGAGGAGGAAATGGCAAGGTCCAGTTCCTCAGCAGTGAAGGGATCCTCCAGACTAGCTACAACCTCAGGCGATAGGGACGGTAGAGCCGTGCGGCGAAGATATGAGGATATTGCGTGTGGAGGGGAAGGAGGAGTCCCACCCACGCCAGACAGGTCATACAGGTCAGAGTAATAGGAGTGGAAGCATTTGAGTATTTCGGAAGTAAGATGTTCTAGGCTACCTTGGGGGTTTTTGATCGAGGGGACAAAAAGGGCTGCCCTTTTATCTCTCAAAGCCCTTGCCAGGTGGCGGCCCGCTTTGTTACCCCATTCGTAGTGGGTGGCCGAACACTGTTGCCTAAACCTAATACCTATTAACTTGGATCTCCTTGCGCACTCGGAGGAGATCCCGTAGGTCGTTCTCAGCGAGAGTCCGCTTATGGCGGACCTCCAGCGCATGGAGTTGGGAAAGGAGGGTTTTTAATTTATCGGAGGCTTCCCTTTTGCGTCTGGCCCCATGCTGAATCAAGACTCCTCTAAGGACACATTTCAGTGCCTCCCATTGGGTTTGTGGCGGTGTGGAGTCAGCCGCATGGTCCAGAGCAAAAGAGGCCATTGTAGATTTCAGGTCTGACATACATAGGGGGTCCAGCAAAAGCGACTCATTAAGACGCCACGTGAATTCCCTCTTGGGTAGAGCGGGTAGTGACAGAGAGCAAGAGACTGGGGCATGATCTGAAAGGATCATCGGGTCAATTGTACCTGAGGTCAGAGCGGGTAGGAGGTGGTGAGAGACCATTATATAGTCGAGTCTAGAGTACACTCCCCTGGCATGTGAAAAGAAGGAATAATCACGGTCAGTGGGGTGGAGGAGACGCCAGGCATCACATAGTTGGAGTCTGTGAAGCGTTCTCTTGATGCCCCTCAGAGTTGCAAAGGAGAGTGTACTACAGCCCGATGAGGTGTCCAACACTGGATCAAGGGCAGCGTTGAAGTCCCCACACACTATCAACGTACCTTGAGAGAACTCATTTAGGTCCTCCAATGTTGTCTCCAGGAACGACCGTTGGCCATGATTCGGTGCGTAGATGTTCGCCACCGTGTATTCCCGGCCCTGAATGGAACATTTGACAAACACATAGCGAGCATCTAGGTCAGTGCGGGTATCCAAAATCTGTACTGCCAGCGATTTATGGAAAAATATCGCCACACCCTTGACTTTCTGGGAGGGGGAGCTGCTATGATACCACGTCGGGAAGTACCGATTACGGAACCCCGATAGCTGATCGCTGCGGAAGTGTGTCTCTTGCAAACATATTATTTGGGACCTCTGTTTGTGTAGGTGGTAGAGTAGTTTCGCTCGTTTCCCTGGTGTATTTAAGCCCTGAGCATTCAAGGATGTAATTTTAAGTGAGGACATGGTGGCCGTAGGGGCGCTAGGCCAGCTAGGAGAGGAGGTGGGTGGGCCGGGGAATAGGGGAGGTGCAGGGTGAGGGAGCTAGGGGAAAGGGGAGAGAGAGGGAGGGAGAGAGAAGGGCAGGGGAGAAGGAACAGGGGTGTTAAGCGCACTATGTATGGGTGCGCAGTAAATCTAACAAAGTGGCCTGAGGCCAAATGCAAAGAAAAAAGAAAAACACGGTAGAAGATTAAATCTACCAGTAACCTACTGAGGGCGATTATAAAGTACAAGGTAATACGGATTGTGAGAGCCACACTAAAAGGAGGGCAATGCAAGGAGGTAGTGAAGCAACACAGACTTTCAAAATCCGTATGACTGCCCGATAATAACAGGAGTATAAACAGTAACAAATGGGAAAAATGATGACAGGGTAATACAATAATACAACAGGAGGGTCACAGAAACACCATAATACTCATCAGTCTTGTCGGCTGCAGGATCAGCTCCGGTAGACGGAGATGCAACGTCCAGGAGGTTAGCAGCTTACAGGTAAGGCCAGTGCGAAACAACATGCACCAGGTCTGGCATAGCGGTCACGACCATCAACTGCAGGTGAGATGGATCACTGCGACCTTTGGGATCCTCGCAGGGAGCGTGAGGTGCTTCGGGGTCGTCTGCGGGACCTTTGAGGGCGGGGAGTAGCCGGATTCAGCATAGTGACAATCCCCGGTGCCACATCGGAGGGGGATGGCGTATATGGGTCTTGAAGGAGTTCAGTCCATTGGGGTAAGTCCACCGTGGGTAGACCCAAGGTCTGGAGAAATAAAGGTAGTTCAGAGGGGCGACGCAGGGTCACAACCTTATCTTCCATCCGGATCGTGAGGGCGAAGGGGAAGCCCCAGCGGTAGGGGATACTGCGATTCTGGAGGACAGTCAGTAACGGCTTCAAGGCAGCTCGCTGTCTGAGAGTGTGACGGGAGAGATCAGGGAATAGCTGTAAACGGGCGCCGTGGAACTCTAGATCACGTATTTGTCTGGCTCTCTGCATAATGTCCTCCTTAGCGGTATAGTAGTGCATTCGGCAGATAACATCCCTTGGCTTAAGGGGGTCAGGATTCGGGGGGCGCAACGCCCGGTGTGCCCTGTCCATATCAATGGGCGTGCGTGCCGGTCGGTCCAGGATAGAATTAAACAGTTCAGTGAGCGCAGGAAATAGGTCCTGAGGTCGGATCGATTCAGGGAGGCCTCTGATCCGGATATTATTCCGGCGATTGCGATTTTCTAGGTCATCCAACTGCGAGTGTAGAAGGTGATGGTGATGCCCTTGGGTGGATATGTCAGAGCGGAGGGAGACCATCTCGTTTTGTATGGAAGTTTTGAATGCTTGGAGTTCCTGCACAGAAGAGCGTAGTGAATCCACTTCTGATTGAACCACCTGGAGATCCTGCCTCCAGGACATTTTTAATTCCGATGCTAGGGACGAAAGATCCTGCTTAGATGGCAGCAAAGACAGCAGGGCCTGTAGTTCTGGGTGGTCTCTCAGTATGTGGTGGGCTGTGGCAGGTGGCAGGGATCCTGGTAACGTGTCACAGACTGAGCGAGGCAGAGGAGCGGGTCGTGAGACCTGTGGAGGCTCCACAGTCTGCATGGTGGGCAGGTGGCCTGGGTGCAGGGAGGTTGGAGCACCCTTTTTCTCCACTGTAGGCCAGGAGGAGAGACTCGATGAGCCCCAGGAGGGGGTTGGGGATAGCGGGCAACCCAGTGCAGGGGAACCCGGAGGGCACAGAGGGTCAGGAAGTCCTTGAGGGTATTCAGTTGGTGGAGGAGGCAGACGGGTCACTCGTGGCTCAGGTGGGATGTCCGAGGTTGCAGGAGAAGATGCTGGAGGCTCCATAGAGCCAAACAATAAGGGGGACCCCCTCAAGGAGCTTGCCAGATTTGTGGGGTCCAGGGCAGCAGGGGAGTCGGGAGCAACAGCAGCTGATTCGGCAGCGTCCTCAGTGTCCAAGGCCAGTGGAAAGTGGGGGTCACTGCAGGATAGGAGCGGCCCTTCAGGGTAATCAGATGCAGGGTGGCCTGGACTGGGGCCTCCGGCAGCCGCCGTGGGTGTGCAGGGCCTCTGCAATGGCGGTTGCTCGGCCGAGGTGAAAGGGGGCGGGGCCAAGGGGTCCGCTCTCAGCCAGCAGGGAGATGGCGCCTGTTGACAAGCCAGGACCGGGGCAGAGCAGTCCGGGGAGGCCAGATCCAGCAGGGAGATGTCGGGGGCACTAACCGGGTTCGAGGACTCACCCTCCCGAGGTGGCAGCGTTTCGGTGTGCAGACTGCGGTGAGGTCGCGGCCCACGGGCGGGAGAGGAGGAAGATGGCGCCTGGTGGGGGTCGCCGCGGTCCGCGATTCGCAGCGGCTCTTGTAGAGGGGTAAAGAAGTTGGAGATAGGGACCCCCGGGGCAGCGGGAGTTCCCCTAGCCTTAGGAGGCTTTTTGTTCCTCTTGTTGGTCATTTGCAGGCAATAAATCCCGGTGCAGTGGCAGTCAGGGACGGAGCTCCACAGAAAGACGTCCTCAGTGCAGCATGGCAGGACACGCCCCCTGAGCACTTTATTTTTATATATAAATTCAAGTAGAAAAAACAGACTTGGTCGCACATCGACAAATTGTATTTTGACCTAATTGCTTCTCAGCATGAATACAAAAACTAACAGGTTGTTAGTATACATTTTGATCAAAAGGTACAAGCCCACCCGACACGTCAAGGCCACCTATTTAGAGTGGGTCCCTAACGTCCCTAGCATAAAATGGCGTTGCACTGGGCGGCGACCCCACTGCCACAACCTCAGTGCCCACAGGGGGAGCGACCCACAGGCAGAGCTGCCCCAATGCCCCTCGAACCCGTCTCAGGGCCGCGCCTCCCCTCAGACACGGCGCCACGGCAACAATGGACGCCGCACAGCACCACACCAGTGTGAACAAGGTGTAAAAGCTCACTTACCATGCTCTCCCAGTCAGACTGGGAAGCTGCCAGAAAAGAAAAGGCCCTGTGTAGCTACCTGCTACTTATATAGGGTTGGGCTGAGGGAGTGGGGCAGAGTGCAGACACAAGTGAACACAACAAATAAAGAGGGGGATAGAAAACACAATGTGAATTCAAGTGGAAAAAACAGACATGGTCACACATCCACATATTGTATTTAGATCTATCTATTATTTTTATATATATTGTATTGTATACATCTAATCACTATGACAACCTGAGATCACTGTGATTGATGGATCCTAGAACCAATGTATTTTATCAGGAGGTGTGTTTATACTTTATTGCAAATTTGTATTACTTGTTTTGTATCCAATTAAATGTATCTGAGGTGTATTTATATGTACACTTTACGAATTTGCACTATGCTTGATAAAGGCTATTGTTGCCGAAATGTTGCATTTGAGATTGGGACAATAAAGATTTCCAGCTTTTACTACGATCCACGACCTGACTGGTGCTGTGATTCGGGGATTTTGTGTGTGTGTGTATATATATATATATATATATATATATATATATATATATGTGTGTATGTATGTATGTATGTATGTATGTATGTATATATATATATATATATATATATATATATATATATATATAATGAATTAAAAATGCATTGTAATAATTTTTTATAAGGGATTTTAGTAGTCTGAAAAATACCTTTTTGATCCCAATAGCTGCTTATGGACAACCTCTGAGTAATTTTGCACTTCCTCTGTACAGTGACCCCCCCCAACGGACGATGGCCTAGACATACGATCATTTCAACCTACGATGGCCTCTCAGAGGCCATCGCATGTTGAAGGCAGCATCAACATACGATGCTTTTGTATGTCGGGGCCATCGCATAAACGGCTATCCGGCAGCGCAGACTGCTTCAGCTGCCCACCGGATAGCCGTTTACGGTGCCCCGTGTGGTCAGCTGACGATCACTTACCTGTCCTCGGGACTCCGGCGCATCCTCTTTGGGATCCCCTGCATCGTTGGCGCTCTCCATCGTCGTCATCACGTCGCTGCGCACGCTGTCCCGTCATCCAATAGGAGCGGCTTGCGTAGCGACGTGATGGCGGCGATGTGAGAGTGAGGATGTCGGGGAAGAAAGAGGCCTTGACAGAACGTCGGGGACACCACGGGGGATACGGCGACAGCGATGGAAGGCGACATCCAGGGCAGCGGTGACGGTCCGGAGCGGTGGGGACACGTGAGTATAACCTCCAATACCAGTGATCTTCAACCTGCGGACCTCCAGATGTTGCAAAACTATAACTCCCAGCATCTGGATTTCTGCAGTTTGTAGACCACTGTCCTATACTTTACAAATGAACGATGGTTCATTTGGAACGGATTACCATCGTATGTTGAGGGACCACTGTGTATGTTGGCATACAAATATACTTTGTAAAAGCACTGCTATGAGTGCTGATTTAATAAACAGCCCCCCAAAATTTTTTTTTACCAGAAATTCAATCTTAATAACTATTTTAACTTCAACATTTTTTATTATGTTTTATGTTTGCATTATTATTTGTCATTTAATACATCTGTACAGAGTTCTGTTTTTGGTTTTTTTGTATATTCATACAAGCTGCACACATTACTTGCAAAAATATTTGTGGGACAAAAGTACTTATTTGTGGGTACTTTCCTTTTTTTTTTTTTTTTTTTACACCATTTTTTTAGTCCCCGTGGGGGACTATTACATGCAATCTTTGGATTGCATACACTGTTCAATGCTATGCCATTGCATAGCATTGATCAGTGTTATCGGTGCTCAATTACTCCAGGCTGGAGACCAACCGCTATGATGCGGAGTCAGCTTGTGAGCCTGCGTCATAGCAGGGGAGCGGGCACAGGGCGTAAAGGTATGCCCTGCGTCCTTAAGAGGTTAAAGAGGTTATCCACCATAAGGTGATTTTAGTATGCACCTACTAGACAGTAATGGACATGCTTAGCAAGGATCTGTGCTGGTCTTGGCTATGTTTTAAGATGACCATAATGCTGTGGCTATCTTGTTGTGAATTCGGTATTTCCTGTTGGAGTTCGTTCTCTCAAACTACATATCCCATAGCTTCTTGTTTGTAAGTGTGAGGTCACTTTCCTCCCTCCCCCACATCAGCCACCCCATCCATTGAAACACAAATGAGCTGCCTTCCATTTAAAAGACTAGTGTTTTCGAACTGGGTGCCTACAGCTGTTGCAAAAATACAATTAGTTGCAGAATGATCTCTCTTCCCCACCAAACGGTCGCTCCACCCATTGAAGCAGGACAAGCTCGCTTTGCACACCTGACTAGTGATGTCATGTCTCAGCCGCACTGCAGATGACCTGAGAAAACCTGAGACCTGAGTCATTTTGTATGCTGTTACAAATAAATAGTGGGGTGAAAATCACAAAAGAATTGCGAGACCACATCACACACAGATACAGACACTATATTATGAACTACACTAAGTTTACAGCCCTGTAGCATACTCCAAAAAAAATAATAAAAAATAAATAAATCCTGGAATACCCCTTTTAACCCCTTAACGACGCAGGACGTATATTTACGTCCTGTGCCGGCTCCCGCGATCATATCGCGTCGGTCCCGGCACTCATCAACGGCCGGGACCCGCGGCTAATACCACACATCGCCGATCGCGACGATGTGCGGTATTAACCCTTTAGAAGCGGCGGTCAAAGCTGACCGCCGCTTCTAAAGTGAAAGTGAAAGTGACCCGGCTGCTCAGTCGGGCTGTTCGGGACCGCCGCGATGAAATCGCGGCGTCCCGAACAGCTTGCAGGACACCGGGAGGGCCCTTACCTGCCTCCTCGGTGTCCGATCGGCGAATGACTGCTCCGTGCCTGAGATCCAGGCAGGAGCAGTCAAGCGCCGATAACACTGATCACAGGCGTGTTAATACACGCCTGTAATCAGGATGAGAGATCAGTGTGTGCAGTGTTATAGGTCCCTATGGGACCTATAACACTGCAAAAAAAAAGTGTTAATAAAGATCATTTAAGCCCTTCCCTAATAAGTTTGAATCACCCCCCTTTTCCCATAAAAAAAAATAAAACAGTGTAAAAAAAAAATAAATATAAACATATGTGGTATCGCCGCGTGCGTAAATGTCCGAACTATAAAAATATATCATTAATTAAACCGCACGGTCAATGGCGTACGCGCAAAAAAATTCCAAAGTCAAAAAAAGCTCATTTTTGGTCACTTTTTATACCATTAAAAAATGAATAAAAAGTGATCAAAAAGTCCGATCAAAACAAAAATCATACCGATAAAAACTTCAGATCACTGCGCAAAAAATGAGTCCTCATACTGCCCTGTACGTGGAAAAATAAAAAAGTTATAGGGGTCAGAAGATGACATTTTTAAACGAATAAATTTTCCTGCATGTAGTTATGATTTTTTCCAGAAGTGCGACAAAATCAAACCTATATAAGTAGGGTATCATTTTAACCGTATGAACCTACAGAATAATGATAAGGTGTAATTTTTACCGAAATATGCACTGCGTAGAAAGGGAAGCCCCCAAAAGTTACAAAATTGCGTTTTTTCTTCGATTTTGTCGCACAGTGATTTTTTTTCCCGTTTCTCTGTGCATTTTTGGGTAAAATGACTAATGTCACTGCAAAGTAGAATTGGCGACGCAAAAAATAAGCCATAATATGGATTTTTAGGTGGAAAATTGAAAGGGTTATGATTTTTAAAAGGTAAGGAGGAAAAAACGAAAGTGCAAAAACTGAAAAACCCTGAGTCCTTGAGGGGTTAAAGGTTGTTTCCTGCTGAAATCATTGTTTATCTATACATATATAAAACTCAATGTGTGTGTGTATGTATGTATGTGTGTATGTTCCAGCATCACATCCAAACGGCTAAAGATATTAACATGAATCTTGGCACACATGTTACTTATATGTCAACAACAAACATAGGATAGACGATTTAACCCTTACTCACCCCCATTTGCCGGGGCGGGGTTTTTGTTTACAGTCCCATACAAGTCTATGGGAAATATATATTACTGCATAACTTCCAAACGGCTAGAGATATTTCAATAATACTGGGTCACATGCTACTTATATGTCCACTTAAAATATAGGATAGTTAACTTCCCCCATTTGTGAGGGTCAGGGTTTTTGTTTAAAGTCCCATGCAAATCAATGGGAAATGTATGTTCCCACCTAACTTCTGTACGGCTGGACATATTTCAATACCTGATACACATATTACGGGTCGGGATAGGAGGTTGGGATGGGAGTTCGAGATAGGAGGTTGGGATAAGAGGTCGGGATAGGAGGTTGAGATAGGAGATCCGGATAGGAGGTCTGTATAGTAGGTCCGTATAAGAGGACGGGATACGAGGTTGGGATAGCAGGTTGAGATAGGTCACGATAAGAGGTCGAGATAGGAGGACGGGATATGGGGTTGGGATATGACAACAATACATGAGGACGGGATATGAAGTCAAAAGCTTCCTCCTTTGTTTATTTTCCTCCCCAGCAAGGATTAGGAAGGAAAACAGGGCAACGCCGGGTATTCAGCTAGTAGGTGATAAACCTCTACTGATCATGAGAATGGAGTTTCCTAAGTGTCCCTTGTAAATGGTTGCTTATTAGACTGCAGCTCTATTCCATGCTATAGGACTGCGGGCAGTTAATACAGTGGCAATGGATTCTTGGGGCTCAGAGGTTGAGCAGTGATCACACATTTGTTTTCAGGCTCCATCCATATACTAGTGACAGGAAACGTATCCTACATACCTATACAAAGATCTTACCCTAGTACAGTGGTCTGAGTTGTGCCATAACCACATAATGAGGGCACGCCTATAGAGGGCATGCCCTTTAGTGAAGGAATAAAATAAGGGAGGGTTGGGAGGGTTCCACAAACGTCACGTGCTCCGCCCCTGTAGGAGAGGGGGAAGTTATATACACACACGTCCCCCACCTGTTCCCAATAAGCCCCACCTGAAAATGCAGAAAGCGATAATTACTTCCTCCCTCCCACAAATACAGCCCTGTGGGCTTTATACTTGTGTTCAAGCTCCATCCATGTACTAGTGACAGGAAACGTATCCTACATACCTATACAAAGATCTTACCCTAGTACAGTTGTCTGAGTTGTGCCATAACCACATAATGAGGGCACGCCTATAGAGGGAAAAAAGCAACCATGCTAGGATGAATACAATTCCTGAAATAACGCATCTTGCACCCAGCATCAATCTTCACATACCTAAAGTAGACTATTCCTTGTGTGCTGAAAGAGTAGCCTCGACCAACTAGTGGCTACTAGCGGTGGTACCCATACCTTAGAAACTGTGGTAGTAACAACCATTTCAAATGGACATTGAAGGGCTAACTTCGTGGCAGGTCTGACAAGCACCAATCCCCTGCTATTTAAGAGGCAAAACTAAACTGACAGGTAAATGACAAGAAATACGTATCTACATGATAGACCATGTGGGTGATGTCGCCTGACAAGGTTCCCAAAGCCACCTTACCTGATTGAAACTGTACCGACAGACGAACCTAGCTAGCCAATGTACTGACCCAACTGGACTTGGGAGTGATGACCTGTTGCAGATGAGAGGTCCCTCCGTGAGCAACGTACCTTACCTGCAGACGTGACCAGATGAACCATCATGCTTGTAGACCTGACAGGTCTTTGTGACACCGTCGTGCCTGTACCCGTCACAGGTTCCCATGAGACCATCGAGCCTGTAGACATGATAGGTTTTAAAGAAATCATCATGCCTGTAACAGTGACAGGTCTTTGTAAACCATTTTTTCATCATCATCATCATTTTTTTTTTTTACTTCTAATACGTAAGTGTGAAATGCAATAGTGAGATTGTATGAGATCTGAAAATGTGTCAGATTACCTCCAAACCACGTCAAAAATCAGTTGTTCTGAAACGAGTCAGCGACGACTTGTTTGGGATCCAGATGAGGTGGACGGATGGAGCAGGACTTGGCTGCGGGCGGAGGGCGACCCCATGAGAGTGGCCATCGGGAACAAAGAGGCTTTATGTGAGGAAGAATAGGGGGAAATGGAGGGGCGGAGCCAGGGCTGTTAACCCTTTGGTGACGTTTTTGGAGGAGAATATTCTGACAAACAATTCTGTCGTTCATTCTCCTTTAGTCACAATTTCTGTATAATCTATAGAGAGGAAATCCGCGTCCTGAGGAGACCCCCTATACTGCCCAATATGGCGGAGTCCTGAGGAGACCCCCCTATACTACACACCATGGCGGAGTCCTGAGGAGACCCCTACAGTGCCCAATATGGCGGAGTCCTGAGGAGACCCCTACAGTGCCCAATATGGCGGAGTCCTGAGGAGACCCCTACAGTGCCCAATGTGGCAGAGTCCTGAGGAGACCCCTACAGTGCCCAATATGGCGGAGTCCTGAGGAGACCCCTACAGTGCCCAATATGGCAAAGTCCTGAGGAGACCCTGAACATAACAGAATAAAAGCTACAAATACACAGAATAAATGCTACGGCGTGTCAGCAGAATGACTGCTACAAATGTATAATCAGAAATAAATGCTGCGAGTGTGTGTAGTGTATTGCTACAATTATATGTGCAATATAAACGACATTAGCATGTATATGGGTGTATATGCGGTATGAGCGTATTTGTGGTATGATACTATGAGCGGTATAATGTTATGAGTATACTTACGGTATCAACGCTAAGAGCGTATGTGCAATATAATGCTAAGTGAATGTGCAGTATGACTACTACGAGTATATGTACAGTATAATGCCTATTAACGTGCAGCCTAAGTGCTACGAATGAATGCGGTATAATTCTATGAGGTATAAATACTATATGCAGTATAATGCTGTATACCTGCTACGAGCGCATGCCACAACCGCATGAAACAGCATGACACTGTGTGTGAACCCTGAGTGTACGAAGGCCATGAGTGTGTGACCAATTTAAGAACCGTAAGCGTATGACAAATAAAACCATGAGCGTGTAAACAAAGTAACTGCCATGAGCATAGGAACCGTATAATTGAGTATGGGCAGTATAATGCCGTAACCAGTATGAAATACCCTTAGCAAATGAACAGTATGAAGTTTGAGCGTTGTGAACCAGTAATACGGTATGAAGCATTTGGCTGTCATGAATGTAACATCGTATGAAATGAACGTAAGACCATGTACATGCCAAGAACATATGAACAGCATGAAAGTCAAGGGTTTGTGGACCTTATAAAAACACTAAGCGTGTGGGAGAACAACCACCATGAGGTGAGCAGAATAAACGAGTTTTCCAAGTATGAATGCTATGAATGTATCGTCCATAAGTATATGTACCGTATAAATGCTATGGCATATAAAACTGTATAACTACTATGAGCGTATGAGTAGTGTGCCATAAGCTTATGAATTAAACCATGAACGTACAGACGATAAGCACGTCATGAGTTTACAAAACGTGAATATGCTCTACCTGTGTGCACATTATAAAAGTAATGCGTGTATGACCAGTATAAGCCAAAACGTATGAATCGTATGGATACCATGATCGTACAATAATAAGTGTAAATCCGCACACTATAAGCGTATGCACTGCATGAATGCAATGAGCGTGTGAACCGTATCAACTGTAAGCGTGTAGACAGCAACGAGAGTGTGAAACAGTATAATATTATGAGCATATATACAGTATAAGCTACCTATGTATAGGTAAATGCTACTTATGACGTTTAGCGATGCTACAAGCGTGTGAACCTAAACTGTTAAGGGGTTATGTATGGTAACCGCTACGAGCGAGTAAACATCGAGACCGCTAAAACCCCTGCCAGTGGAGACTACGAGCGTGTGAATGATATAATGTCATGAACGTATGAACCATATAAATGCTAACAGCAGATAAACAGCACAAAGCAATGGCCATAAAATGGTGAGCATATGAACAATACTACAGGCAAATAACCAGCACAAGCTATGACCTTACGTACTGCATTTAATACCATGAGTGTATGAACCGTATACCTATTATACGTGTAGAACAGGAAAACTAAGAGCATATTTACCGCCTGACTGCAATGAGCTTATGAGCGGCACAAATGCTGTAAGTGTATGAACGGAATAAATCTATGAGTGTACGTACACCATGATTGCAATAAGCATGCGAACAAACAAAAAAAAAAATCTTTTTTCTTTCTTTTTGTAAATAAAATGTTTGTTTTTTTTCTTTCTTTTTTCTTTTTCTTTTTTTCATAATTATTTTTTTTTAAATAAATTTTTTTTTGCTGTAGTATAGTTACTATAAACGAGCGTACAGTGTACAATACTAAAGAATGTGCGTGCAGTGTACAATGCTGAGTGAGTACGTGCATTGTATTTTACTGGGAATGTGCGTGCCTTACAAGTGCTATGGGCGTGTGTGTTGTATGGTTGCTATGGATTTTGCTCTGAGCGTATGTACCGAACCGCTACGAGTGTGCGACCCAAATAATTTAACTGGTATGCGGAATGCTACAGTGCGTGCATGACTAGTAAGAGTGAAAGCGCAGCACCAATCTCCCAAGCAGAGCAAGTCACGAGAGTATGAGCCTGACAGAGACTAAGGTACGTGCCATAGCAACTGCTGAAAGAGTGAAAAGCTGAGAGTGCATCGTGGAGAGGAAAGCCCAGATCGTGGGCGTAACTCCTGGTGACTGCAGCGCTTGTGAAGCCTTGATATGTATGTCTATGTGCGGTGGGCAGGTTACTGTTATTTGCAGAGCAGGGTGAGTTTGCTTGATGCATGTGTACTGGAGGCGGGCGGCCAGGAATCCCGCCATGAGGCAGCTGCCGGGCCCACACCACCTCCAGTATTAACTTACCTGCCTGCTGCTCCCGGATCCCGACACCGCTGCGGGCAGAGCCAACCGGCAGCTGATGCATGCCGCACGTATATTACCTTTCAGAATTCAAACCAGACACTGACCCTGGACTTCCACAAATGTCACGTGCTCCGCCCCTGTAGGAGAGGGGGAAGTTATATACACACACGTCCCCCACCTGTTCCCAATAAGCCCCACCTGGAAATGCAGAAGGCGATAATTACTTCCTCCCTCACACAAATACAGCCCTGCGGGCTTTATACTTATCACCTATCCTGTGGGTAGGTGCTAAATGACTTTAGTTGGAAGCACCTCCAATTTTTTGTCTGTTGGAGAAAAGGAAGGATAGATACTTTAGGAAGGAAGTCTTTTTTTAATAAAAAAAAATGTAATTTATATTAAGATTATTGGATGCTTTGACCAAACTTTCAATAGATATGGATGGTATTTCAATTAAAAATGAATGTATGCATGCTTGAAATAAGCATATATGATAATATAAGGTTAAATACATCATTGGGTCTTTTTCTACCATATATCTTCGATGTCAATACTTTCATAAAAAAAACAAAAAAAAAATGGTTTCTCTACAAACAGCAGAGGTATAGTTATAAAATTAAAGTTGTGTAGAGAAATGGTTATAGTGCAGAAGTGTTCACACACTTAATTATTATTATTATTATTATTTTTTGCATTACACATTTTGTTGGCTGTAGTAAATTAGCAGCACAAACTGGCTTGAGTCTGCTGGCTGCTCTGTAAATTAGAGTGAGGGTTTAGAGTGCCTTGCATATTCCCCCGCCCCCTTGGACTTTTTATTGAAAATGTACTTAATTGCGATTTTATATAGTGGAACAACACACAATAGTCCACCATATGTATTCACCTCCTTTACTGTAAAATCCATAACAAAGGTCTGGTGCAACCTCTTGTTGTCACAATTGCAAATCTCATAACTAGTAAATGATATCCACCTTTCTACGATTTAATCTCAGTACAAATACATTGTTCTGTTAGGAGAGTATGTTAGAGAGCAATACTGAACAAAGAGCTGCATGAAGACCGGGGATAAAGCTGTGAACAAGAACAAAGTAGGGTATGGTTGTAAAAAATATCCTAAGCTTTGGACAACTCACAGAGCACCATAACATCCTTAATCAGAAAATGGAAAGAATATGGCACAACTGCTAACTTACCAAACAAAGGCCATGCACCCAAACTGCCAAGAAGGACAAGGAGAAAATTAATCGAAACAGCAATAAAGAGGTCCTTGGTAACTCAGGAGGAGCTGCAAATATTACCAGCTGCAGTGGGAGAATCTATCCACAGGACAACTAATAGTCATGTACTCTACCAATCTGGTATATGGAAAAGTCACAAGAATAAAGCCGTTGTTTAAAGAGAGCCACAAAAAATGCCTTTTGGAGTTTGCCACCAACCATGTTGGAGACACCGCAAACGTGGAAAATAGTGCTATGGTCAGTTTTTGGTCTCTGCCCATCATCTTGGGCACACAATCCCTACAGTGAAACGTGGTGGTAACATCATGCTGTGGGATCCTTCTCTTCAGCAGTTACAAGGAAACAGGTCAGAAATAATGAAAAGATAGAGAGAGCCAAATGCAGCACAATCTTTGAAGAAAATCTAGTCCAGTCTCCAAAAGACATGAGACTGGGACAGAAGTTCTTCTTTTAGCAGGACAATAGGGGAGATTTATCAAAACCTGTGGTGCAGTTGTCCGTAGTAAGAAAGGCCTCTGAAAAATTAAAGAAGCCATGTGATTGTTGCTTTGGGAAACTGCACCACTCTTCCTCTACACAGGTTTTAATAAATCTCCACAATGACCCTAAACATACAGCCAGAGCTACAATTACAGGATTTATATCAAAGCATGTTAATGTCTTGAGTCCAGTCAAAGCCCAGATCTCAATCCAATAGAGAATCTGAAAAATTGAGAATTTGTATCCATCCAATCTGACTTAGCTTCTGCTTTTTGAATGGACAACCATTTCCATCTCTAGATTTGTAAAGCTGATAGAAACATACCCCAAAAGACTTTCAAGGCAGTATGCATGTTGTGTTGATCATATGGTAAAAGTCTAAGTGTATTTAAATTCCAGTTTGTAACAATGGCAAAATGGGAAACAAGTTTAAGGGGGATGAATACTTATATAAATGAACCTCTATCTGTCTATACGCAATAGGCAGCAGCACTCTTGTGGTGGAGTTTTTCCAGAACACAGAAATATATACCACCTATAGTGAAGGTGTTTTTTTTTTTGCGACTTTACTTGTCCCAAGTTGGCCCTAAGTAATTTGCATGTGAGGAGTGCGGCATGCTCCCTCCATGCGAGACCTTCATAATCTCTGCAAAAATGAACCCTTCTTATGCATGTCACTAATTCAGGCCTCGAATGCGCATGTAGCTCTCCGTAGCCCTGTCGTATTTTAAGGCAACAGCTTAGGGCCACAAATGGGGTGTAGTCTGGAGAAATTGTGATACAAATTTTAGGGGGCTTTTTCTCCTTTTACACCTTGTGAAAATGAAAAATCTGGGGCTACACCAGCATGTTAGTGTAAAATTACACTAATATGCTGGTGTTGTCCTATATTTCTGATTTTACAAGTGGTAAAAGGTGAAAAAGCCCCCAAAAATTTATAACACAATTTCTCCTGAGTACAGAAAGTGCTCTCCGGCCGCACAACAGGGCTCAGAAGTGAGAGAGCACATGTACATTTAAATGGGCACTGTCAAAACTTATTTTTGGCATATAATACAGCAGGTAAAATAAGTAAGATTTCTATTTTTACTCCCTTAAAAAATAAATTAAAAAAAATCTTATGTCACTTTCATGGCCTTATACATCTGGCCACTAGGGTCTCCCTTCTGGTCCAGACCGGATTCCGTCTGCTCAAATGCACAGACTTTGGTCTCCTGCTGGACTGGCATGAAACCAAACTCAGGAAGTGCAGTCTGGCCATAGGCAGGGTATAGCACTCGCTCTCACGGTTTCATACACTCCTAAAGGAACGTAACAAGGGGTTAGCATTTAAATTTTCATTTTCACAGGCCACTGTTCCAAAAATCTGTCAGACACCTGTGGGGTCTAAATGCTCACTGCAGCTCTTCTTGCACTCCTTTAGGGGTGTTTTTTCCAAAATGGGGTCACACGTGGCGGGTTTAACTGTTCTCGCACCGTGGGGGCTTTATAAACATGACATGACACCCAATATCCATGCCAGCCAAATGTACTCTCCAAAACCCCAATGGCATGCCTTCCCTTCTGATCCCTGCCATGCACCTGCAGAGCACTTCATGTTCACATATGGGGTATTTCCATATCGGGAGAAATTGCCTTTCAGATTTTTGGAGTGCTTTTTCTGATTTTACTCCTAGACATTCCCAAAAAATTTGGTCCGAATTTATTTGCGGTGAATCCCTATTAAAGACGTCTATTTGTGGCCTACAGATAGCATCAATAGGGATGTAAAACACTTTGCCTTGCTGTAACACACAAAGGGTGTGTGCTGGGTTAGTGAAATAATACTGTTATTCAGTATGACATGCAGATCAGAGGCATCACTATTAGAATCACATTAGAATCAGTATTGAGTATATGCATTATAAAAAATGCTTAGGATAAATTATATGGACCCAAAAATGTTTTTTTTTAATCAAGCAAAAGGAAAGGTGTGCAAAAAACACCATGTGCCACCTACTCCACCAACTATTGATGTGATGCAAAGACCTCTAAAAGATGGGAAGGAACAATGTATGGACCATTGTAACCGGTGGGGGTAAAAACTTCCCCCTGTAAGGCCCTACTCTCGCATTATTAATTCCCTTCTTGGCAAGTGTTACTGGCCCTAAAAAAGGGCGGCCCCACACAGGATCCTCTCCCTATTTCCACCTACAAACATTGCCATTTCCTAGGGAAATTTTAAGACGAGTAACACTTTACTCGAAAAGGTGGAAGGGAACAACATATTGTCCATTATAGCTGGTGGGGGTAAAATTTCCCCTGTAAAGCCTTACTCTCGCCCTATTAATTCCCTTCTTGGAAAGTGTTACTCGCCCTAAAAAGGGCAGCCCCACACAGGAAACTCTCTCTATTTCCACCTGAAAACTGGGGAGCAGCACCTTAAATATGTTTAGCTATCCATATTTGTGAAGTGTTGTTGGTGTGGCACCATGGTCAATCTACTCTGATGCATCAAGCATTGGTGGGTGGAATTCCTGGCTGATCCATGACTGATTCATCTTCACAAAGGTCAGTCTCTCCACGTTTTTTGTGGACAGGAGTTCTCCTTGAGGTTACTAAGGCCCCTTGCCACACTAAACACCCACGCTGATGACTGCTTTTCCAGGACAAACTCTGCTAGTTGCGGCCACAAATCAAGTTTGGCTACCCAGAAGTCCAGCAGATCTTCAACCACCTGCTGGTTCAGGTCCTGCTCCAGGTCTACCTACTGCTAATGAGTTGATTCACTATGCGGGTGAAGGAAGCTACTCATCAGTGACCCAGGCTGCTGCTAATTGAGCTGGTACTTCTCCTGCCACCCCTCCCCAGCAGCCATGGCAGTGGAAGGTGAGCGCAGAAGGCCCCCGAGTCAGACCTGCGAGAGGATGGACGATGGCGCAGATAGGTGTCGGACAACTGACTACGTAGGATGTTTCTGTAGTAGGTCAGTTTGTCCCCCCTCTCAGTGGGTGTAAAAAAAGGCCCCCATTTTCCACTACCTCCTAGGAAGGTAGGCTGCCGCGAAGCAGGTGGTCTACCCTGGGCACGTTTGCCTCCAGACTTTCCATTTCTGCCACTATGCTGACTGCCAACCATGCTACCAACGCACAGGTTACACTTAATAGAGGACAATATGCTTTTAGTGCTCTTCTCACCCTAACTGGCTTGCTACTATTAGCTTTTCAGTTGTTGTGCACACCAGTGCTGCAGCACACAGTCACTGTGTGCTACACCCACAATTGCACTTTCTCTCTCAATCTCACTCCCTTCCCTATCGGTGATTTTAGGCTGTATTTGGGCTTGAGGTGAATCTCTGCTGTAAAAAAAAGCTTTTCTGTGCAGCACACTGCTCTCCGTCCCTCTCTGCAATAGAACGCTGATGTGACTTGGAGGTGAATCGCTGCTGTAAAATTGCATTTCTTTGCAACACACACTGCTGTCTGTCTCTCTATCTCTTTCTCTCTCTCTGCAATAAAAGGCTGAAGTGGCTGGCCGCAAGATGGCTGCTGATTATATAGGGCTGTGACATCACAGGAGTGGCTGGCTGCTGATAGGCTGCATGTGATTCAGGGTCATCCCGCCGACCCTTGTTCCTGCCTTCCCAGGATTCCTTGCCCCATGTCCTCACATGTGGATCTGCCATTTTAGATGCCCTGGAGCCTGGACCGCACTTCATTGAGTTTAATGAATAATTTTCCTGAAATTCGTTACAAATTCGGATTTGATTCGCTCATCCCTATTTTATCCTAATGAAAATTAAATTTGGGGCTACACCAACATGTTAGTGTAAAAAATTAATATTTTTTTTTTTCATTTTTGCGGCCCTCTGTCAGAATCTTCTGATGTTTAAATGCTCACTGCACCACATATTGCATTCCTTGAGGGGTATAGTTTCCTAAATGGGGTCTCATGTGGAGGATTTCCACTGTCCTTGCACCATGGGGGTTTGGAAATGCAACTTGTCCTCTGACTTTCATTCCAGCCAAATCCTCTCTCCAAAAGCCAAATGTTTCTCCTTCCCTTCTGAGCCCTGTTGTGCACCTGCACAGCACTTTACGTCCACATATGGGGTATTTCTGTATTCGGGAGATATTGGGTTACACATTTTGTGAGGGTTTTTCTCCTTTTACCCCTTATGTCCACGTATTTGGTATTTCCGTATTCGGCAGAAATTTGGTTACACATTTTGTGGGTTTTTTCTTATTTTACCCCTTGTGAAAATTAAAATTTGGTGTTACACCAGCATTTTGGAGTAAAAAAGTTAATTCTTCATTTTCATGGCCCTCTGTCCCAAAATTGTGTCAAACACCTGTGGGGTGTACATGCTCACTGCACCCCTTATTACATTTTTTGAGGGGTTTAGTTTCCAAAGATGAGTCACATGTTGGGGGTTTCCACTGTTCTGTCGCCATGGGGGATTTAAAGACCAAAAATAAGGAAAACAGGCCACAAAAAATAACTTCAAAAGTACATAGGGGGAGATTTATCATTGCTTTTAGAGCATATTTTTTTGTCTATGTTTTGGCGCAATTCATGCGCAAGAAGCATATTTAGCACTTTTATGTGTCTTTCGATATAGACAGTTTCACTCTTTTTGCCTACCCGTAGAACTTTTTCTTTTTGACCATGCAGTGGTCACGTATTTATGATTTGCGACTTTTGTCAAAAGTCGCTATTTTGTGCGCAAAGGTACTTTTTTAGGCACAAAGCTACACCACCTACCAGTAGGCGTGAGAATCAATTCTACAACAGTGTCCCACTCCCCTTCTATGACACGCGCTCAGGAGCTGAGCCCGGGTCATAGCTGGGTGGTCCTGGCAACCATCTGCCACCAGGACCCATCTGTAAGGCCTGACATCAAGAATGGAAGAATTGGCATGAAGATCGGCAGTCAGATGATAAGGTGATGGTGACCTGATGCATAACATGGTCACATGCAGGATAAATATGGTATACAGTCATGGCCGTAAATGTTGGCCCCCCTGACATTTTTCTACAAAATGAAGTATTTATCACAGAAAATGATTGCAGTAACACATGTTTTGCTATACACATGTTTATTCCCTTTGTGTGTATTGGAACTAAACCAAAAAAGGGAGGAAAAAAAAGCAAATTGGACATAATGTCACACCAAACTCCAAAAATGGGCTGGACAAAAGTATTGGCACCCTTTCAAAATTGTGAAAAAATAAGATTGTTTCAAGCGTGTGATGCTCCAATAATCTCACCTGAGGGAAGTAATAGGTGTGGGCATTATAAAAATCACACCTGAAAGCAGATAAAAAGGAGAGAAGTTCACATAGTCTTTGCATTGTGTGTCTGTGTGTGCCACACTAAGCATGGACAACAGAAAGAGGAGAAGAGAACTATCTGAGGACTTGAGAACCAAAATTGTGGGAAAATATCAACAATCTCAAGGTTACAAGTCCATCTCCAGAGATCTAGATTTGCCTTTGTCCACAGTGCGCAACATTATCAAGAAGTTTACAACCCATGTCACTGTAGCTAATCTCCCTGGGCATGGACTGAAGAGAAAAATTTATGAAAGGTGTCCACGCAGGATAGTCCTGATTGTAGATAAGCAGGCCCAAACAAGTTCCAAAGATATTCAAGCTGACCTGCAGGCTCAGGGAGCATCAGTGCCAGCGCAAACTATCAGTCAACATTTAAATGAAATTAAATGCTATGGCCGGAGATCCAGGAAGACCCCACTGCTGACACAGAGACATAAAAAAAGCAAGACTACATTTTGCCAAAATGAACTTGAGTAAGCCAAAATCTTTTGGGAAAATGTCTTGTGGACAGATGAGACCAAGATCGAGCTTTTTGGTAAAGCACATTATTCTACTGTTTGCCGAAAATGGAATGAGGCCTACAAAGAAAAGAACACAGTACCTACAGTGAAATATGGTGGAGGTTCAATGATGTTTTGGGTTTGTTTTGCTGCCTCTGGCACTTGGTGCCTTGAATGTGTGCAAGTCATCATGAAATCTGAGGATTACCAACCGATTTCGCACTGTACAACCCAGTGTCAGAAAGCTGGGTTTGCCTCCAAGATCTTCCAGCAGGACAATGACCCCAAACATATGTCAAAAAGCAACCAGAAATGGATGGCAACAAAGCGCCGGAGAGTTCTGAAGTGGCCAGCAATGAGTCCAGATCTAAATCCCATTGAACACCTGTGGATTGATCTTAAAATTGCTGTTGGGAAAAGGCGCCTTTCCAATAAGAGAGACCTGGAGCAGTTTGCAAAGGAAGAGTGGTCCAACATTCTGGCTGAGAGGTGTAAGTAGCTTATTGATGGTGTTTGGTGTGACATTATGTCCAATTTGCTTTTTTTCCCTCCCTTTTTTGGTTTAGTTCCAATGCACACAAAGGGAATAAACATTTGTATAGCAAAACGTGTTATTGCAATTCTTTTCTGTGAGAAATACTTCATTTTGTAGAAAAATTTCAGGGGTGCCAACATTTACGGCCATGACTGTATATGGTAACAATTAGTACACAGTGGGAAAATCAGTGATAATAAGGAAAATACTTACATTGCATAAATAAACACTGGATAAGCTACACAAGTGAGAGGCATAAATACCCAGAAAAGATCAAGAACATAGGGCAATATACCAAACTCAAAGAATATGCCTGCCATGTATGCTGCATAATACCAACACCATATTCATTATAAACATTTCACTAAATGCTTCGTCAGGGGTCGTGTAAATGCAATATGGCCCCCAAAAACTGTTCCAGACAAATTCTCTCTCGAAAAGCCAAATGTTACGTCTTCCCTTCTGGGCGATGCTGTGCTGCCCGCACAGCACTTTACATCGACATATGGGGTATTTCCATAATCCATAGGTTACAAACTCTATTTTTTTCTCCCTTTACCCCCTGTGAAAGTAAAAAACACTGTGGCTAAAAGAACATGTTAATCCCTTAACCCCTTAAGGACCCGGGGTTTTTCCGTTTTAGCATTTTTGTTTTTTCCTCCTTGCCTTTAAAAATCATAAGTCTTTCAATTTTGCACCTAAAAATTCATATGATTAGCTTTTTTTTTTTAAACACATTTTATTGGGTATTTCCAAATATATAACAATACAGGAAGAAAAGCAAGAAAAATGACAAAAGTCAACAATAACAAAGGGGCATCAAAGTACAATCGACATCTTTGTGATCCATTCAAACCCAATAGGTGGGGTGCAATAATATGGTTAGGGCAAAAGTTGTAAGGCTCCCAGCGTTCCACCTACCGCTCCCAAACAGTACCATTCAGTGGAGCTGAAAGGCCTCACAATGTCCGCAATTTCACTGGTCGTGTAATGAAATACAATAAAATCTTTCCATTTATCAAAGAACTTCTCCGTGTGAGTATTTTTTAATCTTTCTGTATCAATTCTATCTATGCCACACAATGTCTTGAGTTGTGTAATCAGCATTGAAATTGAAGGTGTCGAGGGTGCAAGCCAGTTATGAAATATACAGCATAAGGCCACCAAAAGTGTAATATGAACCAGTGTGGGGACACTCTGGGGAGCCTGTTGTTCCAAGTCTGGTGGTCGGAATTGATGGAACAATAAGGTTCTAGGAGACCACGGTAAAGTTACCTTCCAGTTGTCTTTAATATACATCACTACTTGTTTCCAGTATGTCGTGATGTGGGGACAGGTCCAAATACCGTGCCACAAATTGGTCAAAGGGGTCGCACATTTGGGGCAAGCAGTTATTCTATCTGGGAAGTCTGGGGAAGGTAGAATATTAAATCCGTATAGTGCTTTGTGGGCTAATCTATAGTAAGTCTCCCTCCACCTCTCGTTGATTATGCACCTACGGACGGTATTCCATCCACTAAGGATGCAGTCAGATATATTGTCTCCCGGTACCCATGATGACCACGATGCGAAGAGGGTGGAAGGGTCCACCTTCAACAGTACTCTCCGTATGGCGGTATATATTTCAGAGATAGAGAGTTTCCGCGGACTAGAACCCACTAGGTAGTCCATACCATGATCTTGAGATTCAATGTCTAAGTTTCTCAGCCTGGATTTAAAAAAGGAGTATATTCTATTAATGGAGAAGATATGGGTAGATGGTAAGTTATATTGAGAGCAAATAGCTGTCAGGGACTTCCAGCTTCTATTAGTCTTATCTATGAACTGTTTGGCTGTGGTCAGGCCCTTGTCCGCCCAGTCGGAGTAGGACGATGTTGTTATATGCGGTATGAGCTCAGGGTGATTTTTTAGGGGGTGGTATTTAGAGATTAGATAAGGCAGTTTGTACAATTTGCGTACCTCCTTCCATGTCGCCACTGTGTCCCTCAACAATATGGACCTCTTCACCAAAGGAGGCAGTTTAGAGTAGGAGGTGTGTAGTAGTACGGATAGGTCCCATGGTTCGGCAAGGGCTGCCTCCAGGACAGGGACTGCATGGAAGGAGGTATTATGGATCCAGTCCAGAACAAATCTAAATAAACAAGATAAGTTATAGCCCCTCAAATTAGGGAAATTCTGCCCTCCCTCTTGCTTGTTCAGCATCAGTTTGGCTAAAGCTATTCACGGTCGTTTTCCTGCCCAAATACATTTCGAGAAAGCTGAGTTCAGTGATTTAATGTCAGTGTGTTTCAATAATATGGGTAGGGTCTGCATGGGATAGAGAAGTCGGGCAAAGCTGATCATTTTGATCAGCTGACACCTGCCCATGAAGGTAAGTGGGATATTATTCCATTTAATAAGTTCCTCTTTAATTTTCGTGAATAAAGGGGGATAATTTAGGGTGTAAATCGTATGAGGGGTCTGACCTATTTTAATCCCTAAATATGTGACAGAGGAGGAGGTAATGCGAATGCCCAAGTTAGCTACTTCCGATAACCATCTCGGGGGGGGGGGGGGGGGGCCTATGGGGAGTAATTCTGATTTGTGTATGTTAACTTTGTAACCCGAAAAACTCCCAAAATGGTGTAGCTGATCAAGTATTTTGCGAAGCGAGGAGCTGGGGTCGTTTATGAATAACAAGACATCATCTGCAAACATTGTGAGCTTTACAGATTGCCCTCCCACACTTATACCCTCATATAAGTCTGATGATAAAAAAAATTTGGCTAACGGTTCCAGGGCAATGTCAAAAAGAAGGGGCGACAATGGGCAGCCCTGCCTCGTCCCTTTGAATAATGGGAAAGGTTGCGACAGGATTCCAGGTGTGTATATTCTGGCTATGGGCGCGGTATACATCCCCTTCAGATAAGTTCTGAGAGTGCCAGTAATACCCATCCGGTCCAACACCATCCCCAGCCAGTCCCATTGGACATTGTCAAATGCTTTTTCAGCGTCGAGTGCTAATAAAGCCGTTTTTTCTCCTGTCTGGGGATGGTGTTGTAGTCTATCCAGAACCGCCAGTACCATTCGTAAGTTTAAAGTGGCTGATCTATTTTTTATAAAACCTACTTGATGTGTTCCTATTAGTCCAGGCATAAATCTAGACAGGCGGTCAGCTATGATTTTCGACAGAATTTTGATATCCTGATTAATAAGCGATATTGGTCGGTATGAACCAGGATCAGTCGGGTCTTTTCCTGGTTTGGGTAATACTTTAATATAAGCTACCAAGGCCTCTTTCGGAACTACACCAGAGGACATATAGCCACCTAAAACATCGACAAGAAGCGGGGATAGCTGGGGACGGAGGGCTTTATAGAATTCACTTGTGTAGCCATCTGGGCCTGGCGCTTTATCATTGGACAAGTTTTTAATTACATGTTGGATCTCCTCCTCTGTCACTGGGGCATTAAGTATATCTCTCTGATCATCAGTTAGGTTTGGAAGATTTAATTTGCTAAGAAATGCTTCTCCCGCTACTAAGTTGGAGGGGGTCCCGATAGTAGGTTTCTAGGATTTTGTTAATTTTGTGGGGATCCGAATGTTTCGTGCCCGCAGTGTCTTTTAAAGAGGCTATATGAGAGATAGGGAGTTTCCCCTTCGCCAAATGAGCCATCAAGCGGCCTGCTTTATTACCATGGCGGAAGAGATTCGTCTCAAATTCCGAACGTCGTAGACGTTCCTTTCTATCCCACCACAATTCAAAATCAGCCCTCGCCAATTTCCAGCGGTCTCTATTATCCTCGGAAGGTGAAGAGAGGAACAAGGTATATGCTTCCGTCAGGCGGTCACTAGCTATTGTGAATTGTGTGAGGGAGTTGTTTTTCAAGGCGGAGACATGGGCCATTAAACGTCCCCGTAGTACTGCTTTGCCCGTTTCCCAATATAGGGTGGGGTCCGTGCGGTGCGAGTCATTAGATGTTGCGAATTCCAACCACCAAGCCCTCAACAAGTCCCGGTTGTCATCAGATTTCGCCATGAAGGCCGGAAATCTCCACAATATATCCGTCCCTTTCGGGCACGATGGGTGGAATCGCAAAATCAACGGAGAGTGGTCAGATAGTACCAGATCTCCAATGTTCGACTCCTGTACTCGGGAACATAATTCCCTACTGATGAAGAAATAATCTATTCTAGACCATGAGTTATGAACATTGGAGAAATGGGAGAATTCCCTGTCATCCGGGTGGGACAACCGCCACACATCACATAGGCCAGTTTGCTCTAGAAAAGGAGGGAGAACACAGTCTCTAGAACGTACAGGAGGGGTCACTGACTGCGCACTCTTCCTATCCAGGTGTGCGTCCATTACTGTGTTAAAGTCGCCCCCCAGCACTTTCCTTGTATTAACGTCAGATTGTATTCTGGTAGCCAAATCCCCAAAGAATTTCCTATTGTCCCCATTAGGAGCGTATATGTTGTATAAACTGAAATGTTCCCCATTATGTATGAATTGTAAGTGAGAGATCCTGCCCACGTCATCTGTAACATGAGAGACAAAGGTAAATGCAAAAGACTTATGAACTAACGTCAGGACTCCCGCTTTCCCTTCCTTAGCAGAAGAGCCATACACTGAGCCTACCCACTGTTGCTGCGTCCTAAAAAAATCTTGTTCTGTCAAGTGAGTTTACTGCATCAACACTATGTCAGGGTTGAAACGTTTAAGGTAACGTAGAAAGAGTCTGCGTTTATGGGGGGATCGCAGACCCTTTACATTCCAGGAAAGAACATTAACCATGACTGTGGCTTAAGAGGATAGTCATCTCGGACAAGTAAGTAAACCAGTAGTGTAGGTGTAGCGGTGGAAGGAAGGTGCAGTAGCATTGATAGCGCCCAGTCGATCTTCTGGATCTGTTCCCTATGGTGGTATGTAGTAACCCTTGGGAGCCATAAGTAACACCACTGTCCGGGTGAGATGAATCAAATATCAGCGTGCCCCGAAACAGAGAAAACAACAGAAAAACCTAACAGAAATACCAAAACAACTTATAATCCCATAAGGAAGCCCCTGTGTGTAGGCTCCCTCCTTTCGGGTTATAGACTTCCTTTTTTCAGATGGCATAGAAGTAAGGAAAAAATACAATGGGTGTGTGATGTCCCAGACTGCCTCCCGCCGCCATACCACCTCCCCCCAGGTTAGTGGAGTCCCAGCGATAATTACAAGAGAATAACCCCAGAGCTTGCAATATGTTAAGAGCTAGCCAGTGACCCGGCGACTCACAATAATGGGTAGTGTATACCTGGGACCAGGAGAAAAGACAAAAAAAAAAAAAAGGGAATTACTAAAGCCAGTAGAAACCTGAAAGAAGATACGTCCTCCCGAAATGTCCACCTCTAGAATTCAACCGGAAAGTTCGCGAGGAGGAAATTAATCCGGGGAAGAATGGCGGTCTTCACTGCGATGTCGGCGGTCTCGCTGTTCCGGTGATCGGGCCGTTCTGTGCGGTGGTGATCTGGATCGATGAACACCCCTCGGTGAGCGTGACCTTTTGCGCGGCGTGGCTCGGGAAATACGGCTTGTAGAGGAATTCAGTAGGTTGTCCAGAGACGCTGTAGCTGCTTCTGGGGTGTTATAAGTAGAGGTAGTCCCATCCGCATGGAGAACTCGAAGAAATGCTGGATATTGTAGTTGGAAGCGACATTTCGCTTTAAAAAGTGAGGTGCATATGGTACTAAAAGCCCTCCTGCGCTTGGCCACCTCTACAGAGAAATCCTCAAACAACAAAAGGCGCATGCCTTGTATCACCAGTGGCTGAGAAAGTCTCCGATGAGCCTGCAGAATCTCCACTTTGTCATTAAAATCCAGAAGTTTCAGTATCACTTGTCTTGGGCGGTGGGAAAGTGCTGCATGAGTGCCCGGCGGATTGACAGGAGGAGGTGGGCCGATCCTATGTGCCCTTTCCACTCTGCAAGGGTGGGAGAGGCCCAGAGTTTTTGGTAGATCTCGTTCACAAAAGCGCTGGAGGTCAGGGGGGGTGACAGATTCTTTGACACCTACAATGCGCAGGTTGTTGCGTCGTGACCTATTTTCTAGGTCTTCAAGCTTGTCAGCGATTCTGGTCATCTCAAGTTCCGCTGTTTTAAGGCGCCGTTCTCTAAGCGTATCTCCATCCTCAATCTGAGACACCCTCTTTTCCACCTCCTCTATCCTCCCAGCATGTGATTGTACTTCCAGGTGTAGATTTTGCAGGGATTCTTTAAGGACCTCTTCCACTATTGTTTTGACAGTAGGAGTGATCTGCAGTGCCAATTCAGCTGCAAGTAATTTATAGTCAATCTGTAATAGGGCAGGGGGAGCAGGCTTTATCAGGTTATGTGATGTAGCAGAGGTGTCTGTACATTCCCCCTGCTCAGTTTCAAGACATGTGTCAGGGTGGCTGACTGTGCACTGAACGTCCATGGCAATGTGTACCTGTGGTTCCTGTGTAGCCGTCAGTGGTGGCAGCGGTGAAGGCTGAGAGGGCTGTGTGGGGCCGCAGGCTGCCTGTGCGCTCCGCTCACCCGTCGCATCGGGAGGACGGGAAGTTGTGGCGGCGGCCATATTGCTGGGGCCGCATGTATTCCCAGCCGGGAGCGCCAGCGCCGGTGAGGCCGTCTGACCGCCGCGCTGGACAAAGCGATCCATGTGCCGGGCTGCGCTGGGTCTTTCACTGCCGCTGGGGTGCCCAATCCTTGGTTTGCGGACGGTAATGTGCAGGTAAGCGGTGGGTGGCAGCGGGAGCTCGTCTCACCGGCTTCCTAGCTCATCTGCGTCGGAACCAGAAGTTCATAGCTTATTTTTTGCGCCACCAATTCTACTTTGTAATGACTTTTGTCATTTTACCCAAAAATCTACGGCGAAACGGAAAAAAAAATCATTGTGAGACAAAAAAAAAATGCCATTTTGTAACTTTTGGGGGCTTCCGTTTCTACACAGTACATTTTTCGGTAAAAATTACACCTTCTCATTATTCTGTAGGTCCATATGATTACCGTATATACTCGAGTATAAGCCGAGTTTTTCAGCACGATTTTTCGTGCTGAAAACACCCCCCTCGGCTTATACTCGAGTGAACTCCCCCACCCGCAGTGGTCTTCAACCTGCGGACCTCCAGAGGTTTCAAAATTACAACTCCCAGCAAACCCGGGCAGCCATCGGCTGTCCGGGCTTGCTGGGAGTTGTAGTTTTGAAACCTCTGGAGGTCCGCAGGTTGAAGACCACTGCGGCCTTCGACATCATCCAGCCACCTCTCACCCCCCTTTAGTTCTGAGTACTCACCTCCGCTCGGCGCTGGTCCGGTCCTGCAGGACTGTCCGGAGAGGAGGTGGTCCGGTGGGATAGTGGTTCCGGGCTGCTATCTTCACCGGGGAGGCCTCTTCTAAGCGCTTCGGGCCCGGCCTCAGAATAGTCACGTTGCCTTGACAACGACGCAGAGGTGCGTTCATTGCCAACGTACTTCTGCGTCATTGTCAAGGCAACGCCTCTATTCCGGGCCGGAAGCACGGAGAAGAGGCGCCCCCGGTGAAGATAGCAGCCCGGAACCACTATCCCACCGGACCACCTCCTCTCCGGACAGCCCTGCAGGACCGGACCAGCGCCGAGCGGAGGTGAGTACTCAGAACTAAAGGGGGGTGAGAGGGGGCTGGATGATGTCGAAGGCCGCAGTGGTCTTCAACCTGCGGACCTCCGGAGGTTTCAAAACTAAAACTCCCAGCAAGCCCGGACAGCCGATGGCTGCCCGGGCTTGCTGGGAGTTGTAGTTTTGAAACCTCTGGAGGTCCGCAGGTTGAAGACCACTGAGGGCGAATGATGAGAAGAGGATGATGAAGGGGGGGAGGGTTGTGGGATGATGACAAGAGGATGATGAAGGGGGGGTGGGATGATGAAGGAGGGATGTGTGGGATGATGACAAGGGGATGATGAAGGGGGGATGTGTGGGATGATGACAAGGGGATGATGAAGGGGGGATGTGTGGGATAAGGGGATGATGAAGGGGGGATGTGTGGGATGATGAAAAGGGGATGATGATGAGGATGTTAATGACGGGTCTGGATGATGACAGGGGGGGGTGATGTATTTCCCACCCTAGGCTTATACTCGAGTCAATAACTTTTCCTGGGATTTTGGGTTGAAATTAGGGGTCTCGGCTTATACTCGGGTCGGCTTATACTCGAGTATATACGGTAAGATGATACCCTACTTATGTAGATTTGATTTTGTCATACTTCTGGGAAAAATCATAACTACATGCAGGAAAATGTATACTCTTAAAATTGGGGCGGTACGAGGGCTCATTTGTTGCGCCGTGATCTGAAGTTTTTACCGGGACCATTTTTGTGTTGATCGGACTTTTTGATCGCTTTTTATACATTTTTTCATGATATAAAAAGTGACCAAAAATACACTATTTTGGACTTTGGAATTTGCGCGTACGCAATTGACCGTGCGGTTTAATTAATGATATATTTTTATTATTCGGACATTTCCGCACGCGGCGATACCACATATGTATGTTTCTATTTTTTATTTACACAGTTTTTATTTTTTTAATGGGAAAGGGGGAGTGATTCAAACTTTTATTAGAGAAGGGGTTAAATTATCTTCATTTTTTTTGCACTTTTTTTTGCAGTGTTATAGCTCCTATAGGGGGCTATAACACTGCACACACTGATCTTTTACATCTTTCAATGGTTTCTCATAGGAAACCATTGATCGATGATTCTGCCGCTTGACTGTTCATGCCTGGATCTCAGTCACTGAGCAGTCATTCGGCGATCGGACAGCAAGGAGGCAGGTAGGGACCCTCCGGCTGTTTTGTAAGCTGTTCGGGATGCAGCGATTTCGCTGTGGCGATCCCGAACAGCTCCATGAGCTAACCGGCAACATTTTAGTTTCACTTTAGACGCGGCGATCAACTTTGAATGCCGCGTCTAAAGGGTTAATAGAACGGGAGCGGACACATGACGTACCGGTACGTCATGGGTCCTTAACAGGTTAAAGGGGTATTCCAGGATTCTCTTTTTTATTTGACTATGCTATAGGGGCTCTAAAGTTAGTGTAGTTTATAATATAGTTTCTGTACCTGTGTGTGATTGTTTTCTCACAATTTCAAAATGTGATTTTCACCCCAATATTTATTTTTAACAGCATACAAAATGACTGTTGTCTCAGATTTTTACCAGGTTCCAATGCGGCCGAGACCTGACCTCACTAGTTAGCTGATGACAGGGAGCCTGTCTGCTTCAATGGGCGGAGTGATCGATTGGTGGGAGAGAGATCAATCTGCAACTAATGAAACAGCTGTAGGCACCCTGATTGAAAATCACAAATCTTTTGAATGGATGCTCATTTATGTTTCAATGGGTGGGGTGCTGATGTGTGGGAGGGAGGAAATTAACGGAGTTATGGGATTTGTAGGCAAAGAAGAAAACTAAAACAGGAAATAGCAGTACACAAAAAGCTAGCCATAGTATTATGGTAATCTCACAACATAGCCATTTAGCCCCAAGACAAGCGCAGATCCTTCCTAAGCATGTTCATTACTGTCTGGCAGGTACGTACTAAAATCCCCTTATGGTGGATAATCCCTTTAAGCGTTTTTCTACTTTTGCACTTTTAATTTTGCACCTAAAAATCCATATGATGGCTTATGTTTTGCGCCACCAATTCTACTTTGTAATGACATCAGTCATTTTACCCAAAAATCTACAGCGAAACAAAAAGAATAAAAAATCATTGTGCGACAAAATTGAACAAAAAAAACCCCGCCATTTTGTAACTTTTGGGGGGCTTTAATTTCTACTTTTTTGGTAAAAATTACATCTTCTCTTTATTTTGTGGTTTCATACAATTAAAATGACACCCTACTATATAGGTTTGATTTTGTCTTCTGGAAAAAATCATAACTACATGCAGGAAAATGTATATGTTTAAAATTGTCATCTTCTGACCCCTATAATTTTTTAATTTTTCTGCGTACGGGGTGGTTTGAGGGCTCATTTTTTGCGCTGTGATCTGAAGTTTTGATCAGATTGACCATCTTCTGATCCCTATAACTTTTATATTTTTCCGTGTATGGTGCGGTATGAGGGCTGTCCCGATCAGCTTACTGGACGACGGGAGGTTCCTCATCTGCCTCTCCGTCATTCGATCGGCAATCTATTGCTCCATGCCTGGGCAATGGCAGAGCACTGATCAGTGGCCTACACGTGAGGAGTGATTCGCTGTCAATCAGTATACAATGTGGGCAATAACAAAAAAAAAAGTGTCATTTTTTTATTTTTTTAAAGTTCATTCACCCCTTCCCTATTAAAAGTTTAAATCACCCCCCTTTTCCCATTTTTTAAATAAAATTATGTAATAAAGAATAAAAATAAACATATGTGGTACCGACGCGTGCGTAAATGTCCGAACTATTAAAATATTAGGATAGCTAAACCACACGGTCGATGGTGTACACGTAAAAAAATAATGTGCATTTTTGATCACTTCATATACCATAAAAATATTAATAAAAAGCAATCAAAAAGTCCCATCAGAACAAAAATGGTACCTATAAAAAATTCAGATCATGGAGCAAAAAATGAGCCCTCATACCACACCATACACAGAAAAATTAAAGTTATAGGGGTCATAAGATGCCAATTTTAAATATAGTAATTTTGGTGTATGTAGTTTATAATTTTTTTAAGTATTAAAATAAAACCTCTATAAATTGTGTATCCTTGTAACCGTATGGACCTAAAGAATAAAGATAACGTATCATTTTTACCAAATATTGCACTGCGTAGAAATGGGAGCCCCCAAAAGTTACAAAATGACTTTTTTTTTTACCACACAAATAATTTTTATTTTTTTTTTCAAATTCAAAAAAGGGTTTTATTGAAAGTGGTAAAAGAGGCATTACAAGCAATAGGTGAGTAACAGGATAAACAAACTTGTAAGAGAGAAAGGAGTCCGGTGGCCAGGGTAGGCCCAATGGACAGCAGCTAAACAATGCATAAACACATGACATGTCATATATCAAAAAAGAACAGCAAGTGGTAAATTCCACAATAAGTAGTGCAACAAGCAGTCAATCAGGAGCAACATATAACGCCCCAGGCACAAGGGCCAGGGTTACCCAGATAGGTCGGGTACGAGTCCTAATGAGGAATCTGAAATCAACAATAGGTGCGCCAGTGGAAGCACCAAAGAGAAAGAAAGCGAACAGATGTAAACGGTGTCGTGTGGGAAACAATAAGAGACAACAGAAAAGGGGAGAGGGTTATGGAAGGAGGAAAAGGTAAGGAGTCAGGTTCTGAGCAGTAAAAGAGGGACATACAGACAAGGGTTGGCAAGAAAAGGAGAGGGACTGAGAAGAAGAAAAAAGAGGGAGGGGGGGAGGGAACGGGGGGGGGGGGGGGGGGGAAGAAAAGGAGCCAGGAACCAGCGGGTGTCACAGCAGCACGGATGCAATAAGTAGGATTGATACGGGAACCCAATGAGAGGGAAATCACAGGGATCTGCATCTCTGGGAGGAACAAAACTGTACCCATGGGAGCCAAGTGGACTCAACACGCACAGCGTCATCAGGATGAACCGACATCAATTCCTCCATCTGACGTGAGTTGGCAACTTCCGCCATCCATTCGTCCAACATAGGGGGGTCAACAGACCGCCACTTTCGAGGTATCACTGCTTTCGCGGCCTGAAGGAGGTGCCTCGCCAGAGACTTCTTGTATTTAGCCTGCGCCATGGAGAACATAAACAGTAGGGCTGCAGCAGGAGTGGGGGGGGGACACAAATCCCAGTGACCTCTTGAACAACCCGGAGGACCGATTGCCAGAAGGGGATGAGTTTGGAGCAGCTCCACCAGATGTGCGTCATGGTACCCTCCTCCACACCGCATCTCCAACACACACTGGGGACCGAGGGATACCAGCGGTGAAGCATCGCTGGGACACGGTACCAGCGAGTGAGAATTTTGTAGCAAGTCTCCTGGGCTTTGGTGGCCACCACCGCTTTATGGGTCAAAAAGAAGCATTTGGCCCAGGCTTCAGGAGAGAACGTCACTCCCAGTTCAGCCTCCCAAGCCGTGCAGTAAGCAGGCACAGCATGCGAGCGCTGGGACAGCAAAAGTTCATAAAGAACGGAGATGGAGTGGCGGAGGTACGACGAGGCCAGGCACAGGCGCTCAAAGGGCTGCGGGTCCCTATGTAAGTCAAAATGGGCGGGGATGGAGGAATAGAAATGGCGTAACTGCAGATAGGCAAAGGGGGCCCTGGTAGAGGAAGGGTACTCCTCCAACAAAACTTCCAAGGGTTTCAGGTGGCGCGCTGCTAGGACGTGTCTAAAGCGCAAGGGGGCAGACCGAGTAGCCCCAAAAAAGGGGCCAGCAGAGGAGGCTCCAGGTGGGAAGTCAGGATGGTCAGTGACGGGGAGGAGGGGGCCCATGCGGTCAACCAAGCTACTGTTCCCACGCCCAGAGTGTAGGGAGGCCAGAGTGTGGCGAGTGGAGTAGGATGTAGGAAAGGCAGTCAGAGAAGCAGATGACCAGGTCCAGGGGAGGGTGGATAAGGCCTTGGTGCATAGGTCCTGGGCCATGCGCACCCATTGCTTGGATTCGGTGTTGTGCGTCCAGTCAAGGACCCGTGCATGTACACAGGCTAAGAAATATAAACGACAATCCGGCAGGCCCGCTCCACCCGACAGTTTAGGCCTGGAAAGGAGGAGACGGTTCAAGCGGGGTCTAGCCGATGACCAGACGAACAAACCGAAGCAGCGTTGGAGAGCACGCCAGTAGGAGGAGGGGAGATGAATGGGTACGGTTTGTAGCAGATATAACAGCCTGGGTAAGAGGTTCATTTTTAAAATGCTAATTCTTCCAAACCAGGAAAATTCTCGTCTATCCCAGGCGGCCAGGTCCCGCTTAAACTGCATGAGAAGAGGAGAAAAGTTAAGAGGGAACAGAAGGGACAGATCAGAGGGCACTTTCATACCCAGGTATGTGATACCCCTGGAGGGCCACGTAAAGGGAAAAGCAGAACGGAGAGAGTCCACTGCATGCCCTGGCAACGAATCATTAAGGGCCTCTGATTTAGAAAGATTAATTTTAAAATTAGACCAGGCACCAAAATCTCTAATTCGAGACATGAGATTAGGTAAGGAGGTAACAGGGTTCGAGAGATAGACCAGGAGATCATCGGCAAAGGCCGAACATTTATATTCCCGGCCTCCGATGGAGATTCCCTGGATGTTGGGATCGGCTCTGATGCCGGCGAGAAGGTGCTTCATCACCAGGACATACAGTAGGGGGGAGAGGGGGCAACCTTGACGAGTGCCGTTGCGTATGGGAAAGGAGTCAGACAGAGAGCCGTTAATCTTCAGGCGGGCTGCGGGGGAACTGTAAAGGGCCAGTACTTTAGAGGTGAAAACAGGGCCAAGGCCGATGTGACGTAGGGTCTGCGCCAGGGAGGACCAGGAAACACGATCAAAAGCCTTCTCGGCATCAAGGGAGAGTATCATTACAGGCAGTTTAGAAGACTGAGTGTAGTGGATCAGATCAATAGTCTTGATCGTGTTGTCCCTGGCTTCCCTCCCCGGCACAAAGCCGACCTGGTCAAGATGGATTAGGGAAGGGAGAACGGAATTCAGGTGAATCGCCAGCAATTTGGCGTAAATCTTTAGGTCTACATTTAGTAAGGAAATGGGGCGGTAACTACCACAGACCTGGGGGTCTTTTCCGGGTTTGGGGATAACAACTATATGTGCCAGCAAAGAGGCGGGGGGAATAGGGTGCGATGTGTAAATAGAGTTAAAGGCCCGGAGCAGAAGAGGGGAGAGGGCGTCTAGTAGGGTCTTAAAGAATCTAGCCGTGAAGCCATCTGGGCCAGGAGTCTTCCCGCCGGGGAGGTCACGAACTACTGCGGCTAACTCTTCCAAAGTGAAGGGGCCTCGAGGGCTTCCACCTCCTCCAGGGGCAGGGACGGGAAAGGCGAGGACTGTGGAGGGGGAGGGTCAGGCGGGTGAGGGAGGTTGTACAGGTCCAAGAAGAAGTCAAGAAAAGAAGAAGCAATGTCAGGGGTGGGATGCACCACGTTACCAGTAGGGGAGCGTACGGTCGGGATATGAGTCTGGGCTATTTTAGCGCGCAGCGCCCTGGCCAGCATGCGACCGCTTTTGTTGCCAAACTCATAGAATCTGCTGCGACCCACCTGTAGCCAGCGACCCCAGGACGCCTCCAAGAGGCGCTTAACCTCTAGCCTAGCAAGCTGCAATTCTCTGAGGACCGTTGGGGAAAGCGAGCGCTTATGGGAAAGTTCTAGCGAGGAGACTAAGTGAAGGGCTTTCTGAAGGGCAAGGGCCCTACCTCGTTTTAACCGGGAGCCGTGTTTGATGAGGACACCACGCAAAACGCATTTGAGTGCCTCCCATTGATAAAAAGGAGCAGTAGAGTCAGCACTGTGATCGTCCATAAACGAGGAAACAGTTGTGGTCAGATCAGACATGCAAAGGGGATCTAACAATAGAGACTCATTCAATTTCCAGGACCAGGTGGACCGGGTCAGGGTGGGCAAGCGTAAGGAGCAAAACACTGGAGCATGATCCGACCACAATATGCTTCCAATGGAGGAGGAGCTCGCCCAGGGCAGTGCGCTATGCGGAACTAGGATATGGTCAATGCGACTATAGGACCCGTGCGGGGAGGAGAAAAAACTATAATCCCTGTCAGTAGGGTGGTGCAAAGCCAGATATCATGCAATTGTAAGAGACCAAAAGCACGCTTCACATGCTTAATGGCGCTATAAGACAGGCTAGAGCGTCCCAGGGAATTATCCAGAGTGGGATCCAGAGTCATGTTCAGGTCCCCGCACAGGACCACAGTCCCCGAGACCATAGGTAACAGCCGGTCAATAAGCTCCACCAAGAAACCGACCTGGCCCTGGTTAGGGGCGTACACATTGACAATTGTAAGCGGGGCGCCCCCAACCGATAGGGTCAGGATGAGATACCTGGCATGCGGATCAAGCACAACGTTAAGGACCTGATGGGCAAGGGATCGGTGGATGGCAATCGCAACCCCTTTAGTACGGGCCTCCGGGCTGTTGGCGCAGAACCTTGTTGGGAAATGCCTGTTTTTAAGTGTGGGAGCGTGGGCCGTCTTAAAATGGGTTTCCTGAAAGCAAGCCATATGTACCTTACGTTTATGAAGATGATGTAGAATCTGCGTGCGTTTCGCCGGCGTGTTGAGACCCTTCGCGTTGAAAGAAGCTAGATTGAGATCCGCCATGGGTAGGCACGAAGGAAGGGGGGGGGCGCTCACCAGCTGGCTCCTTCCTCCAATAAGACAAGAGAGAAACACAGAGATGAGCAAGAGTAGAGGACTAACTAAGAGAGAGAGAGGGAGAAAGTGAGGGGGGGGAGAGTCAGAGAGGAACACTAAGAAGGCACGTAGCAGCAGAATATAATCCGCTGCAGCACAGTCTACAGAGAAGACGGTCCTAGACCAAGGAAACCTACGTCGGGGAGATATCCTCTGACAGTTTCAACCTACTGGGGTAGCGTGGAATGCAAACAGACAGGAGAGGAGGCCGGAGCCGGCACCCCCCTAGACACACATGAGGAGTACAAAATGACAAGAAAACCTCTATCAAAGAGGTAGGGACTATGATCCAGGGCAGATGGAGAATGGGGAAACAGTACATACAAATGATAGCGTAGGGAGAGAGTACCAAAACAAGGACACAGTTAACAGCAGGGGGGACAGTAGAAGGAAGAGGCTGCAAATGGCACGGTCCTATGGAATGAGAAAACATCATGTTAACAACATCAAAAACAAGCCTTAAAGGCATACAAGCATTATGTGATCAAGGCCCAAAGGCAGAAATAAGTCTCAGGTGGTGGGGAAGGGGCCTGGGCCCGCTCGGGAGGAGGCATGGACAGATTCCCATCTGGTGACCAGGCGTTGACGTCTGGAGTCCCGAGGCGGGAGACCCGGCCGGGCCAGTTTGGAAGATGACTGTGGTGACCTGTGGATGGGGCGCTTGGGGGCCTGAGGAGCTAGTGTGGGCCAGTCAGCCAAGGAGAGGGGGGGAACGTCCAAGTCCTTAAGAAAACTCGGGAGATCAGTCGGGGAACGTAAAGTGTAGGCCTTGCCATCTTTACGAACCGTGAGGGCAAAGGGGAAGCCCCAACGGTATAACAGGCCCCTTCCTCGGAGCTCCTCCAGCATGGGACGAAGTGTAGCACGTTGCGCCAGGGTGTGGCGGGATAAATCAGGAAACAATTGAATCTCCACGTCTTTATAGTAGATCTGGCGGCGGGAGCGTGATCGCTTCATGATGTCCTCTTTGATGGTATAGAAATGTACCCGACAAATAACGTCTCTGGGACGATGATCATCCGGTGAGGGGGGCCGCAGGGCCCTATGGGCTCTGTCGAGCTCAATATGGGTGTCCACGGGCCGGCCTAGTAGGTCATTGAAAATTGTGAGCAGAGCAGAATGCAATTCATCAGGGCCGACCGCCTCAGGCAAGCCCCGTATGCGAATGTTATTCCGCCTGTTGCGGTTTTCAACGTCGTCCAGGTGCTGCTGCAAATGAAAAAGTTGATCGCTGTGCTGCTGGACCGTCACCTTGAGAGATTGAATGGCGGCCGAAGAAGAGTCCTGAGCAGAGGAGATAGTGTCCATTCTGGCCGATAACGTGGTAACTGTAGAACGGAGTTGGGCAAACTCCTGCTTGCATTCCGCCACCATTTGTTTAGCCATAGAGGAAAAATCTTCCCTGGTAGGTAAGGAAGAAATCAGAGAGCGCAGGTCGGCCAGTATCAGTGGTCGGTCAGTCTCCGAGGCTGGAGTGGGGGGGATACAGGAATCAGACAGTCCCAGGACAGGTGGCAAATCCGTGGGACCCAGAGAGGGGGTCCGGAACTCAGGTGGCGTACCCCGTAGGCTCAGGGGTAGGTCAGCGGGAAGCATGGAGGCCATGGGTGCAGTCCCTACAGACAGTGGCTGGCCACAGAGGAGTGTCAGATCAGTCTCACGGATGGTGGCTGGGGAGCGGTGAGCCGAGAGACCCCAGGAGGATCCCGAGGACCACTGTGGTGATGAGGTGGTGGACCCTGGTAGGGAAGAGGGGCCCGACTGAGGCACCGCATAGAAGGCCACCAAGGGAGAGGAGTAGGAGCCAGGATGTGGGGGCCAGTCTGTTGGCAGGTGGGGTGGTCCCAAAATCAGTCCCCCCCACTGAGGGTGCAGGAGGGCCCACCACCAATGAGGCAGGGGGCTGCTGTGCCCAAGATGGAGACCCTGACGGGACGGGAGTTTGCTGCAGGGGGGGAGAGACCGCAGGGGGAGTTGATGACCGGCAGTCACTGGCAGGGATGCTGCTGTTTGGTGGCCGGACAAGGGGTCCCCTGCGTCAGTTGATGGAGAGGGGCACTGTCTCAACTGTCCGGCAGCTGATGGTGCGGCCACGGTCTCTTCGCCGCCCTCGGTGGACTGAGGCGGCGGGGTCCGGGGCGTGCGCGTGGCAGGCGCGGCACAGACAGCTCCAGGGTCCTTCCAGTGCGGCCTAGAAGAAGGCGCCTCGGCCTGGAGCAGCAGGGCAGCGGCAGCTTCCGGCGACCAGGAGGATGAGGTCGGAGGCCTCCGGACTTCTGAAAGCTCCGGTGAGGTATGTGTCGGGCGCCCAGCCGGGGGAGGAGCGGGCTGTTCTCCAGCAGGGGGCAGCGCTCCGAGGCTGGCGGGGATGAAGAAGGAGCCGCCATCTTGCCGGGTTGCGCAGGAGGCAGGGAGGCACTTCTTGGAGGCTGAGATCTGGTGAAGTAACCCCGCAAATCCCTCTGAGGAGAGGATGGTTGGGTTCTAGTCTGTCTCCGCTGTTTCTTTTTTTGGTTCCCCATAGATTAGGACAGGGTTTTCGGGCAGAACAGGGGGTGTAGGACCGGAGCTCCGAAAATGCACGTCCTCACGCCGGCATAGCAAACCACGCCCCCCCAAATAATTTTTTTTTGTTTCGCCGCAGGTTATATTCTAAAATGTCCTTGCAAAGTACAATTGGTGACGCACAAAACAAGCCCTTACATGGGTCAGAGGGTGCAAAATTGAAAGTGTTATGATTTTTAGAAAGGAAGGAGGAAAAAGTCCTTAAGGTGAAAATAGTCCCTAAGGGGTTAAAGTAGAATATGTCACACAAAAAAAAATCGCTAAATCTGTTTGATAGGTAAAAACATCTGAGTTATTTATGCATAAAGTGATGCAGGGCAGATTTGCAAAATTTGGTGAAGTTCTTAAAGGGGTATTCCGCCCCGAGAAATCTTATCCCCTATCCAAAGGATGGGGGATAAGATGTCAGATCGCCGCGGTCCCGCTGCTGCGTAATGACGGGCGATACGGGGGACGTAGCAGCGTGACGTCATGGCGCCGCCCCTCGTGACATCACGGCCCGTCCCCTTAATGCAAGTCTATGGGAGGGGGCGTGATGACCGCCACGCCCCCTCCCATAGACTTGTATTGAAAGGGGCGGGCCGTGACATCACGAGGGGCGGAGCCGTGATGTAACGATGCTCCGGCCCCTGTACCGCCCATCATTACGCGCAGAGCGAACTCCCAGCAGCGGGACCGAGGCAATCTGACATCTTATCCCCTATCCTTTGGATAGGGGATAAGATGTCTAGGGGCGGAATACCCCTTTAAGGCCAAAATGTGCTATGTCATTAAGGTTTTTTTTCTCATGCACGTATGCGAGAAAGAATAGGGGATGAATTATCATGTGAGAGATTAAAAATGTGTCACTTTGGAGTACTGGAGTGTACTGTGCATTTCTGTGTATAAAATTACATAAAACAATATGTTGTGTTTTTTTCCCCGCAGAGGATACTCAGCAGTTGCTCATTTATTGCCTTTGCTGTTTGACCAGCAGTGAACCACAGAATGCTGTACAAAGAAAAGCTAATAGTTGGGTAAAGGTAAGACCGCACACCTGGTGGCAATATACAGTGTATTCTTGTAACCTTCTTTCTGAATTAGTTTTAGGGTGCTCTTACATGGGTTCTCACATCTGTGGGTAATGATTTATCATTAATTGCTAGGTGACACCTGGACATGCTGATTAAAACGATGGCAAGCCCAGGTGCATTTATCGCTTAATCGCAAGCACAACCCCTGAACTAAGCACGATTATGCATTATGGCTGCCAGATCCGGCAGATTCCATTCATTTGAATGAGCCGGACGTAGTGGCAGACCATGGTTTTCAGTACGGCAAAAAAACTGATAGAGTTCAAAAATGAGCCGACCAGAATCACTGTCTAACCATGTCTGGCTCATTCAAATGAATGGGATACGGCAGCGGCCGATTTTTAAATTTCCCTGCTGCCTTAGTGCATAATTGTTGTGTGAATGTAGTCTAAGAGCAAATTTTATACAGTAAGGTTTTGGGATTAGGCCGATAAAGTCAAAACCAAGTGTAGATAATAATAGGAGAGAAAATATAAAAGACAAACACTATGCATATTTTTCCTGATTTTGCTCCTAGTTTTAGCTTCAGAAAAATAAAAAAACCTAAACAAATAAATTATTTTTTGGAAATTCTGCTCTAAATCTGTTTTACAGAATACAGTATGTATAAATAGTCTAAAGGGAATCTGTCAGCAGCAATTCACATTCCAAACTGCTAACACTGTTAAAGCAAAGGAACACATGGTACCTTTCATATATTTGTCTGTGCTTTCATAACATAGAAAAATGCTTTTATTTTCTTTTTCTAATTCCCTGAAGTGCTGATGGCTAAAACACCTCCTGGCTACCCCTGCCATTCCTGGTATTGCATGATTGATAATCAGCTTGAAACCGAGTCCTGTTTCTACCTGCACACAATTTGTTTACACACAGAAACCTGATTTGGAAACAGGACTCTACTTCCAGCTGACTGTCAATCAAGCAGGAACATGGATAGAAGTGTGCCCAAGGCATTCCAGCCCTTAGCACTTCAGATGCTTGGGAATGCTTTTGTGACATTTGGCACCCAAGAAAAAAAAAAAATTCTATGTTGCATGAAAGGAACCATGTGTCTCCTTGTCCTGACAGCTATCAGTATCTGCATTTTGGAACGTGAATTGCAGATTTCCTTTAAAGACATTGTGGGAGATTTAGCATTGTTGTATTTGGAGAGTGTGTTTTGAAGTAATTATTTTTTTTTTTTGCTTTGGTTTGGCTTATGTGTGATATATTTATCATACTATCAAGGGGGGGGGGGGGGGGTGATAAATTTGGTGCATATAAGCAAAAAACTATAAATCACTTTGTTAATTCCTCCTGAGACTTTTCTGTGACTTTTTTTGTGAGACTTTTTAAAAGGCTCTCCAATGGCAGTTTTGTAAGCCAGGTCTGACATGGCTTTGACTTGCATGTTTTTTATGCCTACATGCAACATTCACACTTCATAAATTTGTGACCACTGCAAAACTGAAATTTGCTTAGGTAAGTCTGTTTGCTACTTTATGCCTACCCACAAAAGTCGCAACAAAAAAAAAGTGCTTAGACGTGCGTTCAACATTTTGAGTGCCCGGAGTAAGCAGAAAAAGAGCTCTAAATGCAATGATAAGTTGTGACTGATTAATAGATATGTGTATAAAGTAAATTAAAGTTGACAACTAAAAGAAATATTTGTCAACAGTAATAAAGATGTGAAGACCTTAAATGATAACAGGAATTATGCAAGCATTGTAAGTGTGTGTGAAGTCTAGCATGGAATATTTTTGAAACATTGGTTTACAATTAGGAAATTTAAAGTGCTTCACCACTTTAAACAACCCCTATTTGTTAGAAGGGCTTTTTGAGCAAGTTTCCACTTGGATTAATTTGTCAGTAAATGTTAAAATTCCCTACAATGTTTGCATCTTAATAAATAGATTAGTGTTTTAGGGAATGGTGTTGGATAAGTTTGGATGGGTTTTTTTTTCCTGTTCCTGGAGATTTTACCATGTTATTTGGGTAGATCCTAACATGAAATAAGTTTACTGTTCTAAAGACATCTTAAAGGTTTTTACAGTCATGTACCTAAGATGTGGATACTATAAGCTGTAAGTGTTTTAATGCAGTGTCTAAAGGTATATAATGATCTTAATAATGTTTACCCTTGTGGACTGTGCTGTAAAAAGATCTCCAGATTGCAGTACCCAGAATAATTACAGATTAGTAGTAGCATCAATAACAGAAGTTATCACCAGTAGTAAACGGGACAGTGGACAAGAAGGAAACATAAAAAAGAGATCAGAAGGAAAAGAGATCAGAACCACCTGCATATCCATATGAGGCGTGTTTTTTTTTGCAAGACCAATTGTACTTTGTAATTAAATCTTTCATGTTACCATAAAATGTACCACGAAACCAAACATTTATTAAAGGGATACTCCGGTGCTTAGACATCTTATCTCCTATCCAAAGGATAGGGGATAAGATGCCTGATCGCGGGAGTCCCGCCGCTGGGAACCCCCGGGATCTTGCACGCGGCACCCCGTTTGTAATCAGTCCCCGGAGCGTGTTCGCTCCGGGTCTGATTACCGGCGACCACACGGCCGGCGGCGTGTGATGTCACGCCTCCGCCCCGTGTGACGTCACGCTCCGCCCCTCAATACAATCCTATGGGAGGGGCCGTGACAGCTGTCACGCCCCCTCCCGTAGGCTTGCATTGAGGGGCGGAGCGTGACATCACATGGGGGCGGAGGCGTGACGTTTTGCAACTTAAAAAAAAAATATAAAACGGCACTTTTGCAACTTTTTGGGGGTTTGTTTTTTTTTACACAGTGCACGTTATGGTAAAATTAATACATAGGCCCAGATTTATTAAACTGTGTGAGAGAAAAAGTGGAGGGATTTTCCCATAGCAACCAATCAAAGCTCAACTTTCACTTTACTAGAGCTCGTTAGCTGAGCTGTGATTAGTTGCTGTGGAAAAATCTCTACTTTTTTCTCTCACACAGTTTGATAAATCGTATCTTCACTCTGTAGGTCAATGTATTAAAACAATACCCAATTTATATAGTGTTTTTTTCTATTACTATACTACTTTTTTTGAAAAAGCAGACTTTTTGTTTAACAAAATTGGTATGCACAAAATGGTCCTTTTCTGACCCCTATAACTTTTTCTGTATACAGAGATGTATACTAATGTATCCTTTTTTTTTGTAGTTTATATTGGTACCAATTTTGTTTTGATGGGACTATTGCATTCACTTCCAAGCAATGCAAGAGAGAGGTGGTTTTTAACCCCTTAACGACGCCGAACATAAATGCAGCCAGGGACTCCCTGATAATGGTGGACATCCGCGATCCTGCGGATGTCGGCCATTAACCCCTCAGATGCCGTGATCAATACAGATCACGGCATCTGCAGCATTGCGGACACTAAAATGGATGATCGGATCGCCCACAGCGCTGCCGCGGTGATCCGATCATCCAGAACGGCAGACGGAGGTCCCCTCACCCGCCTCCGCTGCCTTCCACAGGTCTTCTGCTCTGGTCTGCGATCGAGCAGACCAGAGCAGAAGATGACCGATAATATGAAGGGGAGATTGAGTTTGAGCCCCCTCTTGGCTAACGAAGTTCAAACAGCGAGAAAGCTTCCTCTGTTAAGGTCTGGTGTCTAAGATCAGTTCCTCAAATTTGGTTAGTTTTCTCAGCGGGCCATACTTCTCCCAGAAAAAGAGTGCAGCATGTAATGAAATGGTGTATATGTAGGAAGGAATAGCTCTGATTGGGCAATAACTCCATCAAAGTCTCAGCAGCTGGCGCCACTCCATCCCCAAACAGTTGCGACACAGTAATGCCTCGAAGTTTATCCCATATCGCTTGGTAAGTGGGGGATGTCCTCCCCACAGCCGCAGGTACAAGACTAGTAGGTAGGAGAGGAGAGATAGAGGGGGTAAGCTGAGGGGAAAGCTCAGAACATATAGAGAAGATTCCAAGAAATAACACTTGAGGAGAATCAGACCTGAATTTAACTCTGGGGAGAAATCAGAGGTCAGCTAGGAGGGTAGATGTAGGGGACCCCGTCTCGTCATGAAGGGTTGTCCGGGTATCCGGCAATGGTGCTACCAGGTCCATCCACCTCTTTAGTTGAACGGCCCTGTACAAAGCCCTCACATCTGGTAGCCCTATACCTCCTTCCTTTGGTCTCCTAATCAGTAACCCGTGCGCCAGGCATGGTCTTTGCTTCTTCCAAACGTATTTAGAGAACAAGGACCCAATATGTTTAAAGAAGGACTGGGGTAGAGCAATAGGAAGCATTCGTAGCATATATAATATTTTGGGAAGGACGTAGCAGTTTATCACGTTCTTGCTTTCAAACCATGAGATCATAGGCAAATCGTATTCTTCCAGGAGCCCACCTACTTCCCTCAACAAAGGTTTATAATTGAGGTCGTATATTTGTAATGCAAAAAAGAAGAAAAAGCAAGGATTCAGCTCACCACTGTGCGGTATTGGATGCAGGAGCTCCGTAATTGCAGGAGAGCAAGGCAGGCAGGATGCGGGCCGTGTCCCGGAGAACAAATGGAAGAAAAAAAAGCACACGTGCAGGGGTGGGCCTCCAGCTGCTCCAAAAAGTCCAATTAGAAAATTAAAACTTCACCTTTAATGTAGCATGTTAAAAACAAAGGATATCCATAGTGAAAAATAAAAAGAAGGAAGGGAAACCGACGCGTTTCGAGCCTGTACTGGCTCTTAGTCGTGGCACATAGTATATCGGGCAAGTGCCCCCTTATATAGTGTAACTCCAAATGATCCCAAACGGAAATCCCGGAAGCCCGGGTTCCGGAAGGGTGATGACGTAGGTCAGTGATAAGAACAAGTATAAGACCTGGACTGGGTGGATGATCATATGCTGGGTAAGTGCATAATATTTAACACTATGTGTGCGGAGGCCATATCAAATTCATGAGTACCAACTCCGGCAGCATAGCGTAGCCCGTATATGGGCATAATTACTCAAACCTAGTTTAGGTTGCCGACCGGTTTGTACATATGTGGAAAGGTCTTACACGGGACATCAGGATAAACCGCATCCATAAGGCGCGTAGTGTGAATACTCTGTAATATGTGTACACATCATTTGGTCCAGAATTAAAGTCTACGGGTCATACTGTGCCTTTGAGTCTTAAAAAAGAACATGAGAGACATATATTGTAAAGAAACCGCAACGGTAAACGGTTCCCGAAAAAAAGGGATAATTATTTCTACTTGGACAGAATATGAAAAACCTGTCATGAGGCTACAAAGGCACAGTACCAATCCCAGTCTGGTAGAAATAGTAATGATGGTATACGTATCCAGTCCCATATAGCATACATAGTATTGTAGTATGAAATAGTTAGATCTATACCCAATTATAATAATAACATGTGAACTATGTCCATCATATAACCTACATCAAAATATGGTGTGCCCATATCATAGCTAGAATATGAGAAAAATAGCACCCTCTCTTATGACATATCTCTAATATATATACATCAAGTCATGTTTAGTATTCATGCCGGTGGGGAAGCGAGAATCCAAAGCAAGGATCCAATATGCCTCACGGGACCTGAGTTTCGCCGTTCTATCTCTGTGCCACGACTAAGAGCCAGTACAGGCTCGAAACGCGTCGGTTTCCCTTCCTTCTTTTTATTTTTCACTATGGATATCCTTTGTTTTTAACATGCTACATTAAAGGTGAAGTTTTAATTTTCTAATTGGACTTTTTGGAGCAGCTGGAGGCCCACCCCTGCACGTGTGCTTTTTTTTCTTCCGTATATTTGTGATGTCTCTCAGGATTTGCACCCCTAGGTAGCGAAGGGACGACTTTGCCCATGGAAAGGGCACTATATTAGATATCCTGGCTTCCAACCATCTGGGGAGGGATACATTTAAAAGCTCAGATTTTGTGACGTTAACCTTGAAGTTAGAGATCACTCCAAATTGTTCAAAAACCTCCGCCAGGTAGGGTAGACTGTGCTCTGGATCACTTAATAGGAAAAGCAGATTGTCTGCAAAGGCCAGAAACGTAAGTCTCTTCTGTAGAAGTGTTTCTATCACTAGTACAAAAAGAGTAGGCGACGGGGGACAGCCCTGTCGCGTCCCATTTCCTATTGGAAAGGGCAAGGAAATAGTCTCATTCACGAGCAGGAACACTGTGGGCGATGAGTAGAGGGAGAATATGGCATTTATAAAAGGGACTGGAACCTGGAATTTCGTCCGTACAGCTTCCATGAAGCTCCAGCTGACCCTATCAAAAGCCTTCTCGGCATCAACACAGAGAAGGACAAGTGGAGACTTACGAGATGAGGCATTGTGCATGCCCGTCAAAAGTCTCCATGTGTTCATGCAGCCCTCCCTTGCAGGCACAAACCCAGATTGCTCACAGCCAATTAAATGCGATAAATACTTTTTTAATCGTTAAGACAACAGCTTCGCCCAAATCTTCATATCAAGATGCAAAAGGGAGATCGGTCGGTAGCTACTGCACTCGACAGGATCCTTTCCTTATTTGGCTAATAGGGTGATGTGAGCCTGGTTTTAGCTGGGAAGAGGGTCACCCGAAACACTGTGACACAGAACTCTGTCAGTTTAGGCAGGAGGAAGCCTTTAAAGTTTTTATAATAAGAGAGAGGAAGCTCATCCGGGCCTGGGCTTTTCCACCTCCTCCACTGTGATCGGTCGGAGCAGATCTAGGCTCATTTCTGAGTCTAGGCTCGGTAAATTCAAATCTTGCAAAAAGATCTCTGTAAGGCGCTGCCTCTCATCAATTTGTGCCGCAGAGTCTCCCTCTCTCAAATTAAATAAGGCGTGATAAAAAAAGATGCTTTTTTTATAACATTCTATTCCCCCCCAAAAAAAATGTAGTAAAAGTTTTATATTACCAAATATGGTATCAATAAAAAGTACAGATCACGGCGCAAAAAATGAGCTCTCATACCGCTGCTAATACGGAAAAATGAAAAAGTTATAGGTCTTCAAAATAGGGGGATTTTAAACGTACTAATTTGGTTATAAAGTTTGCGAATTTTTTTTTAAGCACAACAGTAATAGAAAGGTATGTTATCATAGGTATCATTTTAATTGTATTGACCCAAAGAATAAAGAACACATGTAATTTTATCCGTAAATTGTACGGCGTGAAAACGAAACCTTCCAAAATTAGCAAAATTGCGTTTTTCTCTTTAATTTTCCCACACAAATAGTATTTTTTTTTTTTGGTTGTGCCATACATTTTATGGTAAAGTGGGTGATGGCATTACAAAGGACAACTGGTTGCACAAAAAACGAGCCCTCATACTAGTCTGTGGATGAAAATATAAGAGTGTTATGGTTTTTTTTGAGGCGAGGAGGAAAAAACCAAAAAGTAAAAATAAAATTATGGGGTCCTTAAGGGGTTAAAAGCAAAAGCAAATAGACACAATTGTCTGAGCTTACTATTATTTGTGTCATTCATTCAAGTGGGTGTGAGTATAAAAAGGAGGAGACTTAAAATTAGGGGAATACTGTAAGAAGTATTGTGAGCATTGTTGAGTGCATATGTTTTTTTTTCCTGTCTGGGAGGAAGGCTGGGTTCACACCACGTTTTGTTAACTACGGTACCCGCATATGGCTGGGAGGAGGGGGAGGGGCTTAATCGCAGCGCCCGCACTCAGCCGTATTCGGCAACCGTATTTAATGCATGTCTATGAGCCGACCGCGTTTTTGCCTACGGTCGGCAAACCGTATATGGCCGAAAACGAAGCCGACCGGAGGCTGTGGTTCACTCCGGTCGGCTCATAGACATGCATTAAATACGGTTACAGAAAACGGCTGAGTGCAGGCGCCGCGATTAAGCCCCGCCCCCTCCTCCCAGCCGTATACGGGAACCGTATTTAACGAAACGTGGTGTGAACCCAGCCGAATACAGGTGGAGAGTTGGTGGAGTAGTTAATTAGCAGCTGATAAATTGCAGCTGTTTGCAGCCAGCTAGCCATTTGCATTCACTTCCAAGCAGTGCAAGTGAGCGGTGGTTTTTGGTTTCTTTAACCCCTTTAGGACACAGGGTTTTTTCATTTTTTGCACTTTTTCTCCTCACATTCAAAAAATCATAATGCTTTCAATTTTCCACCTACAGATCTAAATGAGGGCTTGTTTTTTGCGTAACAAATTTTACTTTGTAAAGTAAGAGGATTGGAGAGGCTCTTACCACATTAGAGACCTGTGACCTGAGCTGCCCAAATAACACCTAATTATTGTTCCACAGTGTCAAACAGTGAATACAATAGTAAAGAAATTGGGGCTCAATGTCATTGAATATTGGATTAAAGGTGTTTATTGGATAAATGATATACAATAGATAATTAAAAATAGGGCCCTTGTAGGTCGACTATACCACAGATAGTGTATATATAAAAGAACAAATGAACATGTAAATCATTAATAAAATTAATTTGATTAATATGACAACATAGCAAATATAATAAATATAAAGTGACCACAAATTAAAAGTAGATAACCTGGATAGGTAAAAGCAAAGCAATGTTCAGATAAATACTGATCTGACAGTGTTCGGTAACTGTTGCAAGTAAATTGTAATACAAAAGTTTGTACTTTGCCTTTAAAATGTATAGGTTCACAGCGCTAGTTTTGCAATAATGTATCCGGCCTGTGATGATTTGTAGCAATATCAAATAAGTCTGTAGTAACCCCTTGCTGGTGCGTGTATCAATCTTGGCTCCTATGGCAGGGAGCAGCAGTAATCAGGATTCGGTGGTTACAAAATGCAGTGTCGGAGTAAGTGAATAATAAAATAATGTACCTTAATCGGTAAGAGCTGGTCTCGGTGAAGTCCCGGCTCCCTGGGCAGGGAGCGCGCTGCTAGAGTCACGGCCATCTCAAGTCTGCAGCGGCAGTAGTGGGCTCACTCTGAGTGGTCTGCAGTGCTTCTTCTGTGGATGTCGGATAGACATGCAGCGTCCTTGTGGCAGGGTGATGTGCACTTGTCCAGTAAGAAGACAGGTGTGAAGAAGGATAGTAGCGCTGTGTCCTAAGGGAAAGGGACTTGGTATTGTGGTACTTGTAGTTATGGCTGTAGCTGGACGCATTTCAGGTCCTCCATAGGACCTTTCCTCAGCAGCTCAATAAAATGGTCATTTTTCAAATTATATATTCTTATAGCTCCTCCCTTTTTGTGGCGGGCGACACATTCAGTTACATGGAAAAAATGGGGAAAATGTGGTTCGGTTTGGGAATCTGTATGAGTCGGGTTGAATGTGTATTAAAAGATGAATGTTAAAATGAATATGAGATAATGTAGAGGACACATGATAAAACTGATTATGTGAATATATGTAACAAAAATATGGGGAAAAAAAACATGGGAAAAATAATTGTTACATGTGTGGACATGTGTATGTACCTGTGAGAATATATATATATACAAGTGTGTGCTAAAGCTGAATATGTGTCTGTGAAAATATAGATGTGTATAGAAGCATTTGTTTGTGTGAGAGGATGGTATAACAACATGTAAATAATAGGAATAAATATAATATATAAAAAAATACAAAAACATAAAATTATAAAATATTAATATAGGTCTGTTAACCCCTTAACGCATATGGACGTTTATGAATGTCCATAAGCGTCTCATGAGGTATGACGCGCGCTCAGCAGATGAGCGTTCATCGTACCCGATGGTTCCCGGTTACTATAAGCAACCAAGACCCGTGGCTAATACGGACATCACCAATCGGGCTGATGTCCGGCATTAACTCTTTAGACGCGGCGATCAAAGTTGATCGCCGCGTCTAAAGTGAAAGTAAAAGCTTCCCGGCAGCTCAGTCGGGCTAATTGGGACCATTGCGGTAAAATCACGATGTCCCGATCAGCTAGGACGCAGCAGAAGGGTCCCTTTCCTGCCTCCTGCGCGTCCGTTCGGCGATTGATTGCTCCAAGCCTGAAATGCAGGCTTAAGCAATCAACTGCCGATAACACTGATCCCTGCCAACTGCCGATAACACTGATCCCTGCCAACTGCCGATAACACTGATTCCTGCCCTCACTGATTGAATGCAATGGCAGTTAACAGTGTATTAATTCAATGTACTTCATGTTATAGTCCCCTATGGGGGCTATAACATTGCAAAAAAAAAGTAAAAAAAAAAAAACTTTATAAAGATCATTTAACCCCTTCCTTAATAAAAGTTTGAATCACCCCCCTTTTCCCAATAAAAAAAACAAAAAAACAGTGTAAATAAAAAGAAAAAAAACATATGTGGTATCGCCGCATGTGTAAATGTCCGAACTATAAAAATAAATCTTTAATTAAACTGTCAATGGCGTACACGCAAAAAAATTCCAAAGTCCAAAATAGCTTATTTTTGGTCACTTTTTATACCATAAAATAAATGGATAAAAAGCGATCAAAAAGTCCGATCAAAACAAAAATGGTACCAATAAAAACTTCAGATCACGGCGCAAAAAGTGAGCCTGCACATGGAGAAATAAAAAAGTTATAGGGGTCAGAATAGGACAATATCTAGGCATTATCGGATTATCGGCAAGATAATTGCCGATACCGCTAACATCCAAAATTGTGAATATCGTCCGATAATATCGGCCAAACCGATAATCGGTCGATCCCTACTTCCGATATTTAACATTGCACGGATCCCTCAACATACGATGGTTTCAACAAACGATGGTTCATTTGGAACGAATTACCATCGTATGTTGAGGGACCACTGTATTGTGTAGCTACCCAAAGTTACACATAGTGTGAAGTGGGATTGGATTGAAGTCAGGGAGAGGTCCCGATCAAGAACACGTCTGAGTGCTGGGATGAACAGCCTAACTCAGACGTGTCGTTGGAAGGGACCACCTCCTAGTCCCGAAACCCGAAAACCTCCAACTCACTATTTAAACCTTTGGGTGCCAGGGAATCAAATTCAAATATTTTTCTTGACTCAGCTCTAGACATTTTGTTTAGAAAATTTCCTCCTCTCCAGTCTTGTTGGATCAATTGGATAGCTGCATATTTGAGATTATTAGGATTTTCTTGGCGGTATTGTTTAAAGTGTGCCGATAGTGGATGTTTGTCGTTTTGTTTTTTTATTTTGTATCTATGTTCCAGAATATGAGTTTTGAGGGCTCGTGAGGTTCGGACTATGTACTGCTTGTTGCAGGGGCATTCTATTATGTATATTACCCCCTTGCTGGCACAATTGAGAAAGTAATTAATTTTGTGTACAAAACTATTTGAGGTGGACTTGATTTCTAAGGTTCTGTTGTCGAATTTGGTTACTTTACAATTCGGACATTGTCCACATCTGAAGAACCCTTTAAGATGAACTATAGTGGATGAAGGTTTAGTATTAGGGTTAGATGGATGTACTGTAGGTGCGATTTTGATGCCCAGGTTGGAAGCTCTAGTATAGATAATAGATGGTTTATTTGGGAGAAATTCATTTAGGGTTTTGTCCTCACACAATAGGGGCCAATATTTTTTAATAATTGTTTCAATTCTATGATGCTGTGTATTGAAGGGGATGATAAGTTTGGGAAAATCTTTTTTTTTTATGGATGTGGATGTGTCTGGTGGTTTGGGAGTGAAAAATGTGAATCTGTCTAAATTACAAACTTTTTCCAATGATTGTTGCAGACCTGCCAAAGGATATTGTTTGCTAATAAATTGGCTAGTGAGAGAGTCTGCTTCTATTTCGAATTGTTCATTGTTTGTGCAGTTACGTTTTAATCTCCGAAACTGGCTGTTAGGCACATTTACCAGCAATTGAGGGAGGTAGCAACTTGTTTGTAGTATGAATCAATTTTTTGCCACTGGTTTGCGGTATGTACTGCATATAAGTTTGTCATTGTTGGTTGATATTAGTAAATCTAAAAATTCTACAGAAGTAGCACTAATGTTTGGAGTAAATTTGAGATTAAAATTGATAGTATTAAGAGATGGTATAAAATTGTCCAGATTGTGTTTGGTGCCTCGTCGATGCCAAGACACCAGATTGCCACCCAGCTGCGGATCAATGGTGGTATTTTCCCAATTAGCCCTAAACAAATTGGCATAGCTGGGGGAGAATCTGGCGCCCATAGCAGTGCCATTGGTTTGTAAATAAAAATCTGCTCCAAATTTAAAATAGTTATGTGTTAGGATAAAACACAGTGTATGGGGTTAAATATGTAGTGTTTTACCCTTTGTTGTGTGTAGGTGTAGTGTAGTGTATTTAGGGTACATTCACATGGGCGGGGGTTCACAGCGAGATTCCCGCTCGGAGTTTGAGCTGCGGCAGAAAATTTTCTGCTGCTAAATCTTAAAGGAGTACTCCGGCGCGCACTTTTTTTCTTTTATCCCGTCCGGGCTTCAAAATAAAAGAAAACACACTTTCTCTTACCTGCCAACGAGCCCCCGGAGCTCCGGTACACTCCGGTACAGGTGTTTGGTCCCCGGGCTGTATTTTTCTTACTTCCTGTTAGCCCGGCACATCACCTGCCGAGGCGGGACATCGCTGCGGCCGGTGATAGGCTGAAGCTCCGTGTGACGTGCCGGGCTAACAGGAAGTAAGAAGAATACGGCCCGGGGACCGAACACCTGTACCGGAGTGTACCGGAGCTCCGGGGGCTCTTTGGCAGGTAAGAGAAAGTGTGTTTTCTTTATTTTGCCCTGACTGGGTTAAAAGGAAAAAAGTGTGCACCGGAGTACTCCTTTAAAGCGGAAAACTTGCTGTAAACCCGCCGTGTGAATGTACCCTGTACATTCACATGGGGGGGGGGGCACAAACCTACAGCTGTTGCAAAACTACAACTCCCAGCATGCACTGACAGACCGTGCATGCTGGGAGTTGTAGTTATGCAACAGCTGGAGGCACACTGGTTGGGAAACACTAAGTTAGGTAACAGACTACCGCTGTGTTTCCGCACCAGTTTACCTCCAGCTGTTGCAAAACTACAACTCCCAGCCAGCATGGTCTGTCAATGCATGCTGGGAGTTGTAGTTTTGCAACAGCTAGAGGCACACAGGTTGGGAAACACTGATTTAGAAAACAGACACTGTTTCCCAACCAGTGTCCCTTCAGTTGTTGCAAAACTACAACTCCCAGCATGCCTGGAGAGCCAGGCCCTTCAGATGTTGCCCAACTACAACGCTCAGCATGGCCTGGACAGTCTTGGCATGCTGGAAGTTGTAGTTTTGCAACATCTGGAAGTGCACAATTTGGAGACCACTATACAGTTGTCTCCAAACTGTAGCCCTCCAAATGTTGCATAGTTGCATAGTTAGTATGGTTGAAAAAAGACATACGTCCATCAAGTCCAACCAGGGGATTGAAGGGAAGGATGTAAGGGGATAAGGGAAAGGGATGTAGTTTTATAATTCTGCATAAGCTTTAATGTTATTTTGTTCCAGGAATGTATCTAACCCTGTTTTAAAGCTGTTAATTGTTCCTGCTGTGACCAGTTCCTGAGGTAGACCGTTCCATAAATTCACAGTCCTCACGGTAAAGAAGGCGTGCCGCCCCTTTAGACTAAACCTTTTCTTCTCCAGACGGAGGGAGTGCCCCCTCGTCCTTTGGGGGGGTTTAACCTGGAACAGTTTTTCTCCATATTTTTTGTATGGGCCATTAATATACTTATATACGTTTATCATATCCCCCCTTAAATGTCTCTTCTCAAGACTAAACAATTGTAACTCCTTTAATCGCTCCTCATAGCTAAGATGTTCCATGCCCCATATTAGTTTAGTCGCGCGTCTCTGCACCCTTTCCAACTCTGCAGTGTCCCTTTTATGAACAGGCGACCAAAACTGAACAGCATATTCCAGGTGAGGCCGTACCAATGCTTTATAAAGGGGGAGTATTATGTCCCTGTCCCTTGAGTCCATGCCTCTTTTGATACATGACAATATCCTGCCGGCTTTGGAAGCAGCAGCCTGACATTGCATGCTATTTTGTAGTCTGTGATCTACAAGTACACCCAGATCCTTCTCTACCAGTGACTCTGCCAGTTTAATCCCCCCTAAGACATACGACGCATGCAGGTTATTAGTACCCAGATGCATAACTTTACATTTATCCACATTGAACCTCATTTGCCAAGTGGATGCCCAGACACTTAGTCTATCCAAGTCATCTTGTAACTTATGCACATCCTCTATAGACTGTACCGTGCTACAAAGCTTGGTGTCATCTGCAAAGATAGAAACAGAGCTGTTAATACCATCCTCTATATCATTGATAAATAAATTAAACAGCAGCGGGCCCAGTACTGAACCTTGGGGTACACCACTAATAACCGGGGACCAATCAGAGTACGAATCATTTACCACCACTCTCTGGGTACGATCCATGAGCCAGTGTTCAATCCAGTTACAAACTAAAGTTTCCAAGCCCAAGGACCTTAACTTACCTGTCAGATGTCTGTGAGGGACAGTATCAAACGCTTTGGCAAAATCCAGAAACACTATATCCACAGCCATTCCTCTGTCAAGGCTTCTACTCACCTCTTCATAAAAGCAAATTAGATTGGTTTGACAACTTCTATCCTTAGTAAACCCATGCTGGCTATCACTTATAATACTATTATCCCCTATGTATTCCTGTATGTAATCCCTTATAAGTCCTTCAAACAATTTACCCACAATGCACGTTAGACTTACCGGTCTATAATTGCCTGGCGAAGACCTAGAGCCCTTCTTGAAGATTGGTACCACATTAGCCTTGCGCCAGTCCCTTGGCACAATACCAGACACCAGAGAATCTCTAAATATCATGAACAAGGGTACAGATATTACTGAACTTACCTCTCTAAGAACTCTTGGGTGTAGTCCATCCGGCCCTGGAGATTTGCTTACATTTACTTTACTTAACTTACCTTGTACCATCTCTACATTAAGCCAGTTCAGTACATTATATGATATGTTACCAGCACTGACCTGGCCAATGTCAGCTCCTTCTTCCTTAGTATATACAGAACTAAAGAACCCATTCAGTAGCTCCGCCTTCTCTTGATCGCCCGTGACAACCTCCCCATTATCATTATTAAGGGGTCCTACATGCTCTGTCCTTGGTTTTTTTGTATTTATATATCTAAAAAAATATTTAGGATTAGTTTTGCTTTCTTCGGCCACCTGTCTCTCATTTTGAATTTTTGCTGTTTTTATTACATTTTTACAGATTTTATTAAGCTCCTTGTACTGTTTAAATGTTATAGCTGACCCATCAGATTTGTATTTTTTGAAGGCTATTTTTTTGTTGTTTATTGCTCTTTTAACCTCATTTGTCAGCCATGTAGGATTTAGTTTTAATCGTTTATATTTGTTCCCCTTTGGTATATATTTAGCTGTATAGTTATTTAGAGTTGATTTAAAGATGTCCCATTTACCTTCTGTATCAGTATTTGAGAACACCTCCCCCCAGTCTATGTCCTGTAGTGCAGCCCTCAACCCAGGGAAGTTTGCCTTTTTAAAGTTATATGTTTTTGCTTTCCCCGTCTGTCTTTGTTTTCTACATTTTAAGTCAAAAGTAACTATATTGTGGTCGCTATTACCAAGGTTTTCCCTCACAGTTACATTACCAACCAGCTCTGCGTTGTTGGAAATGATCAGATCCAACAAGGCATCACTTCTTGTTGGGTCCTCCACAAACTGGCCCATAAAATTATCCTGCAATAAATTTAGGAATTTTCTCCCCTTTGTAGTTTTAGCCAACCCCCGGCCCCAATCTATATCTGGATAGTTAAAATCTCCCATTATTACCACTGTACCTGCCCGGGCGGCCCTCTCTATTTGTTTATACAGCCGACCTTCTATCTCTTCAGTGATATTAGGGGGTCTGTAGATTACACCAAATATTATTTTTTCAGTATTTCCCTCCTTTTGGAATTCTACCGACAGTGATTCCACCTCCTCAGAATCATCACACACTATGGCATCGTTCACATTGACTTTCATACCACTTCTTACATACAGACAGACTCCACCACCTTTTCTGTTCATTCTATCCTTGCGAAACAATGTAAACCCCTGCAGATTAACGGCCCAGTCATGCGAGGAGTCCAGCCATGTCTCAGTGACCCCAACTATATCAATATGTTCCTCCAGTATCAAGGCCTCAAGCTCCCCCATTTTATTTGCTAGGCTTCTGGCATTTGTGAACATACACTTTACATTTCCATTAAGTTTTACACATGTAGTCTCACTAATGGGATTTTCAGAGTTATTGGGGTTAATGTCATTTTTTGAGTTATAAGGGCTAATTGTACTATTTAAGTTATTGGGGCTAATGGGATTTTTTGAGTTATTGGGTCTAACGTTATTATTTAAGTTATTGGGGCTAATGGGATTTTTTGCGTTATTGCGTCTAACGTTGTTATTTAAGTTATTGGGGCTAACGGTATTTTTTGAGTTAATGGGGCTTATTGTAGTTATTGAGTTATTGGGGCTAATGGAATTTTTTGAATTATTGGGATTACAATTTTTCGGGCTACATTTATTTTTACAGCTGGTTTGTAACGCATGAATCTCCTTATCCACTGCTCTTAACCTCCCCCCACAGGACTCCTCTCCACCCGCCATTATGTCCTGACCCCTCTCTAACCTATCCATCCCACTGTCTGCTTTCTTTGCTTTATTATCCTCCCCCCACTCACCTAGTTTAAATACTCGGCCACCCCTTCCAGGATGTTGCAAAACTACAAATCCCAGCATTCCCAGACAGCCTTTGGCTATCTGGGCATGCTGGGAATTGTAGTTGTGATACTACAATGCAGCAGTGAAGATCACGTACCAGATTTTCACTGCAGCATTCTGCTGCCTCCGGGCCTCCCTGATGCCGGTCCACCGCTGTTTGCCACGGGTAACCGCCGCCTTCCGCCGGTAACCGCTGTCTGCCACCGGTAACCCCGCTCTGCCCGGACTTCCAGAGCGGGGATCTCAATTTTGATCCCCCCCCCCCCCCCCCCCCCGCGATTCGACGATCAGCCTGATCGGCCAATCGCAGGGGATAGGAGGAGGTGGCATCCCTGCCATCTCGCTCCTATCCTTTAGGATGATTGGAGCTGTCTCTGACCTGAGACACGGTGATCAAGAAACGCAGCGCCGTGACACTTAGCAGCGCCATCCATTTACGGCGATCGTTGTTAAGGGATTAATCATATTAATTTTATTCATGATTTACATTTACATTTGTTCTTTTATATATAAACTATCTATGGTATTGTCAACCTACAAGGGCCCTGTAGGTCTCGGACCACTTTTTTTATTTTTTTATTATCTATTGTATATCATTTATCCAATATACACCTTTCATCCAATAGTCATTGACCTTGAGCTTTACTTTGTAATGACATCAATCATTTCACTACAAAATCTATGGCGAAACCAGGAAAAAATATTTGTTGGGCAAAATTTTAAGAAAAACACAATTTTGTAACTTTTGGGGGGGGGGGCATTTGATTCTACGCAAAGCACTTTTTGGTAAAACACCTTATCTTTATTCTGTAGGTCCATACGATTAAAATGATACCCAACTTATATAGATTTGATTTTGTTCTACTTCTGTAAAAAATTATAACTTTTTGCACAAAAATTAGTAGGTTTAAAAATAAAAATAAAAAGTCCCTTTCTGACCCCTATAACTTTTTTACTTACTCGGTACAATTTTAGTTTTGTTGGGACTTTTTGATCACATTTTTGACCGAGCCAATTTTCAGTGTAGGAGCCGGCCATTTTTTGCACATCTGACCAGTGTCACTTTAAGCATTAAAGGAGTAGTCCAGTGGTGAACCCAGTGGTGAACAACTTATCCCCTATCTGATCCTGTACAGAGCCCCGACAGCCCGCGGGAAGGGGGCGTGTCGACCTCTGCACGAAGCGGCGGTAGACAGGCCCCCTCAATACAACTCTATGGCAGAGCCGAAGCGCTGCCTTCAGCAATCTCCGGCTCTGCCATAGAGATGTATTGAGGGGGCGTGTCGACCGCCGCTGCGTGCGGTGGTCGACACCCGCTATCTGGCCGGAGAGCCTGGCCCCCGTACAGAGAAGATCGCAGGGGGCCCCAGCGGTCGGACCCCCCGCGATCTCAAACTTATCCCCTATCCTTAGGATAGGGGATAAGTTTTTCACCACTGGACTACCCCTTTAATAACTCTGGGATGCTTTTACCTTTCATTCTGATTCCGAGATAGTTTTTTCGTGACATATTCTACTTTATGTTAGTGTAAATTGTTGTCGATACTTGCATCATTTCTTGGTGAAAAATTCAAAAATTTTAGGAAAAAAATTGCATTTTTGCATTCTTTTTTTTTTACTTTGAAGCTCTCTGCTTGTAAGGAAAATAGACATACCAAATAAATTATATATTGATTCACATATACAATATGTCTACTTTATGTTGGCATCATAAAGTTGACATGTTTTTACTTTTGGAAGACATCAGAGGGCTTCAAAGTTTAGCAGCAATTTTCCAATTTTTCACAAAATTTTCAAAATCGGAATTTTTCAGGGGCCAGTTCAGTTTTGAAGTGGATTTGAAGGGCCTTCCTATTAGAAATACCCCACAAATGACCCCATTATAAAAACTACACCCCTCAAAGTATTCAAAATGACATTCAGAAAGTTTGTTAACCCTTTAGGTGTTTCACAGGAATAGCAGCAAAATGAAGGAGAAAATTTAAAATCTTCATTTTTTACACTTGCATGTTCTTGTAGACCCAGGTTTTGAATTTTTACAAAGGGTAATAGGAGAAAAAATCCCCCAAATTTGTAACCCAATTTCTCTCGAGTAAGGAAATACCTCATGTGTATGTCAAGTGTTCGGCGGGCGCAGTAGAGGGCTCAGAAGGGAAGGAGCAACAATGGGATTTTGGAGAGTGAATCTTGATTAAATGGATTTTGGGTGGCATGTCACATTTAGGAAGCCCCTATGGTAGCAGAAAAGCCCCCACATACCATTTTGGTAACTAAACCCCTCAAGGCATGTAACAAGGGGTCCAGTGAGCCTTAACACCCCACAGGTGTTTGATGACTTTTCGTTAAAGTCGGATGTGTAAAGGAAGACATTTTTTTTTCACAAAAGTGCAGTTTTTTCCCCAAATTTACCATTTTTACAAAAGGTAATGGGAGAAAATGCCCCCCAAAATTTGTAACTCCTCTGAGTATGGAAATACCCCATATTAGGATGTAAAATGCTCTGTGGTCGAACTACAATGCTCAGAAGAGAAGGAGTCACATTTGGCTTTTGGAAAGCAAATTTTGCTGAAATGGTTTTTGGTGGGCATGTCGCATTTAGGAAGCCCCTCTGGTGCCAGCACAGCAAAAAACAACCAACATGGCATACTATTATGGAAACTACACCCCCTCAAGGAATGTAACAAGTGGTACAGGGAGCCTTAACACCTCACAGGTGTTTTACGACTTTTTGTTAAAGTTGGATGTTAAAATGAAAACAAAAATAATAATAAAATGCTGGTTTTCCCCAAAATTTTACATTTTTTAAAGGGGTAATAGGAGAAAATTACCCCCAAAATTTGTAACCCCATCTCATCTGAGTGTGGAAATACCCCATATGTGGACTTCAAGTGCTCTGCTGGCGAACTACAATGCTCAGAAGAGAAGGAGCTCCATTGAGCTTTTGGAGAGTGAATTTGTTTGGAATGGAAGTTTACAATAAAGGGTGCAGTGAGTATTTAAACCCCACTGGCGTTTGACAGATCTTTAGAACAGTGACCTGTGCAAATGAAAAATTTCATTTTTCATATTCACGGACCACTGTTCCAAAAACCTGTTAGACACCTGTGGGGCGTAAATGCTCACTGTACCCCTTATTACAATACGTGAGGGGTGTAGTTTCCAAAATGGGGTCACATGTTGGGGGTGTCCACTGTTCTGGCACTATGGGGGGCTTTGTAAACACACGTGGGCTTCAATTCCGGACAAATGTTCTCTTCAAAAGCCCAATGTCGCTCCTTCTCTTCTGAGCATTGTAGTTCGCCCGCAGAGCACTTTACATCCACATATGGGGTATGTTCTTACTCAGAAGAAATGGGGTTAAAAATTTTGGGGGGCTTTTTTCCTATTTTCCCTTGTGAAAATGAAAAATTTAGGGTAACACCAGCATTATAGTGAAAATTTTTTTTTTCATTTTCCCATCCAACTTTAACGAAAATTCGTCAAACACCTGTGGGGTTTTAAGGCTCACTATACCCCTTGTTACATTCTGTGAGGGGTGTAGTTTCCAAAATGGGGTCACATGTGGGTATTTATTTTTTTGCGTTTATGTCAGAACCGCTGTAAAATCAGCCACCCCTGTGCAAATCACCAATTTAAGGCCTCAAATGTACAATTTTGGGGGTCTTTTTTTCTTTCTTTTACCGCTTGTGAAAATAAAAAGTATGGGCCAACACCAGCATGTTAGTGCAAATGTTTTTATTTTTTTACACTAACAGGCTGGAGCTGGAGGCTCCGTTTTGGAAACACTGCCGTACAATACGTTTTTCATTTTTATTGGGGTGGACAGTGTGAGGGGGTGTATATGTAGTGTTTTACCCTTTATTATGTGTTAGTGTAGTGTTTTTAGGGTACATTCACACTGGCGGGGGTTACAGTGAGTTTCCCACTAGGAGTTAGCTCTGCGGCGAAAAATTTGCCGCAGCTCAAACTTCACGCAGGAAACTTACTGTAAACTTGCCCGTGTGAATGTAACCTGCATATTCACATGGGGGGGGCAAACCTCCAGCTGTTTAAAAATTACAACTCCCAGCATGCACTGACAGACCGTGCATGCTGGGAGTTGTAGTTTTGCAACAGCTGGTGGCACGCTGGTTGGAAAACCTTCAGTTAGGTTCTGTTACCTAACTCAGTATTTTCCAACCAGTGTGCCTCCAGCTGTTGCAAAAGAGATGTAGTTTTGTAACAGCTGGAGGTATGCAACTACAACTCCCAGCATGCTGAGACAGCTTTTTGGGCATGCTGGGATTTGCAGTTTTGCAACATCTGGAGAACTACAGTTTAGAGGCCACCGCACAGCGATCTCCAAACTGTGGCCCTCCAGATGTTGCAGAACTACAAATCCCAGCATGCCCAGACAGCAAACAGCTGTCTGGGCATGCTGGGAGTTGTAGTTTTGCAACATCTGGAGGGCTACAGTTTAGAGACCACTGTATATGGTGTCAAACTGTAGCCCTCCAGATGTTGCTAGGCAACTCACCGGCTTCCGTAGGATCCAGGAAGCCACATCGCCATCCTCTGCGGCTGCCGATCTCCACCATCGATCGTCGCCTCCGCCACGGCCGATGGGTAAGTGAACTTCGGCGCCGGTCTCCGTCGGTTTCCTCGTTCTGCCCGGCCTATTGTGGGTGGGCAGAACGGGGAAACCTAAAGTTAACCCCCCCCGCCCCCGATCTGCTATTGTTCGTAACTTCTATACGACCAATAGCAGGGATAGGAGGGGTGGCACCCCTGCCACCTCACTCCTATCCCTTCAGGGGGATCGTTGGTGTCTTGGAAAACCCCGATCCCACTTATTTTCCAGGTCACCGGAGACCCGTATAACCCGGAATAGCCGCAAATAGCCGAATAAACACCGGCGATTTGGGGGGGGGGGGTTCTCAGGACCCCCTGGGCATTTACACGGGGTGCCTGCTGATAAATATCAGCAGTCACTATGGTCTGCTCCCCGCCTGGCGCGCGGCGGGGACGGAGTTCCCACGGTCGTACAGGTACGCCCTTGGTCCTTAAGTACCAGGGAACAAGGGCGTACCTATACACCCTTCATCCCCAAGAGGTTAAGCAATCACAGAGCAGGTAAAGACGCAATCCATTGTCACACCACGATTACATTCCTTGAGGGGTTTCCACTGTACAGGAACCATGTGGGCTTTGTAAATGCGAGATTGCCCCCGACTTTTATTCTAGCCCAGATCCTCTCTCCAAAAAGGCCAATGTGGCTACTTCTCTTCTGAGCCCTGCTGTTCGCCCGCACAGCACTTTACGTCCACATATGGGGTGTTTCTATATTGTTTTTCTGTGTCAATTCACCAGCGATTTGCGGCGATCACCGACATTGGGGGGGGGGGGGGGGGGGGGGGGGGTCTGATGACTGATGACTTCTGATTGATATCAGCAGTCACCCCGGTCTGGTCCCCGCCCGGCGCACAGCGGGGACCGGAATTCCCCATGATGTACCTATACGTCATGGGTCCTTAAGACCCAGGGTGTCGTGATGTAGCGGTACGTCATGGGTCCTGAAGAGGTTAAATGTATATGCCATTGACCGTGTGGTTTGATTAACGTTATATTTTTATAGTTCGGACATTTGCGCACACGGCAATACCACATGTTTATTTTTATTATGTTTACATATTTTTTTATATGGAATTTGGGAAAAGGGGGTGAATTAAACTTTTAATATGGAAGGGGTAATGGGTGTTTTTTATTTTATTCAACTTGTTTTGCCGCTTTATTAGTACCCTTGGGGGTCTTAGGTGGAATCAATAGATTGCTCATACCAGGGGTGTGGAAATAATAAAAAAAAAAAAAAAAACTACTTGTCCAAGGGACTAAAGCGGAACAAAATCTACTTGTCCCTCAAGAAAATCCACTTGTCCTGGTAGATAAAATAATTTCAACCAAAATAGTACGATCCACCCCACTAGACCACCAGGGATGGATATAAGATCCCTTTAGACACTACTGTCAACTTAGACAGCGGTGATCTAATGGTTTAATAGCGGCTACGGCGATCGTAGCATGCCAGGCTATTAGCGGTGGGAGAGCTGTAGCTAGCTCCTTTTATGCCCGAGGCAAGCCCCGGCCCCCCCCCCCCCCCCCACCATCTGACCCCTATAACTCCAATTTTTCCATATACAGGGATGTATGAGTGTAATCTTATGTGCCGTGATCTTTAGTTTTTATCGTAGCCATTTATTATCAGAACTTTTATTAGGAAAGGGGCTTATTCACATATATACGCAATTCTTAAAATATTTTAATCCCTATTTTTCAGTCTTCATAGGGACTTATATATGGAGTCTTTTGATTGGAAAACACTGAACAGCGCTGTGTTACGGGGGGGGGGGGGGGTCTGCTTCTTCAGTTTATGTGGTGCATTTTATTTACTCTAATTTATGTGTCATTATGTTGCATTTAGTTAGCAGAAAACTACAACTCCCAGCATGCCCTGATACAGCATATGGTTGTGTGGATATTGCAGCATGTTGCACTATATAGTAGTACAGTAAAGGTTATTGTGTAACATGCTGGGAGTTGTAGTTTTGGTTTGTGTCAGCTGTAGAGCCATAGGATGTGTCAAGGAATACTGGGAATTGCAGTTAGTAACAACAACTTCCAGCATGCCCTGATGCAGCCTATGGCTCTGCAGCTGACCCGAACCAAAACTACAACTCCCAGCATGTTACACTTTATAGTTCTACAGTTTAGGTTATGGTGCAACATGCTGGGAGTTGTAGTTTTGGTTCGGGCGTGTTTGCGTGCATCCGTGGGGCTCTTGGTTGTCGGGCGAGTATGAAGGGGTGGGATTCTGATGGTGCAGTTTAGTGCGGGTGGCCAGAAACCACTAAAAATAAATTTAAAAAATTAGATAGCACAACTGGCGGCAGCACTTGTCAGTCCGCCCCTGTACAAAACATAAATGAATACAAGTATACATACATACACATATACATAAACCGGCCACTGCCCCCTATATCATATATTATATACATATATCATACATAGACACATCATACATACACCCGCCACTGCCCCATCATACATTACATACACACATCACACATACACATAACACACATCATATATACACATACACCATACACACATCATATATACAGACATCATACAAACATATATACACAGACATCATACACACATCATATATATACACAGACATCATATATATACACAGACATCATACACACATCATATATACACAGACATCATACACACATCATATATACACAGACATCACAAACACATCATATATACACAGACATCATACATCATATATACACACATATATACACAGACATCATACACACATCATATATATACACAGACATCATACACACATCATATATACACAGACATCATACACACATCATATATACACAGACATCATACACACATCATATATACACAGACATCATACACACATCATATATACACAGATATCATACACACATCATATATACACAGACATCATACACACATCATATATACACAGACATCATACACACATCATATATACACAGACATCATACACACATCATATATACACAGACATCATACACACATCATATATACACAGACATCATACACACATCATATATACACAGACATCATACACACATCATATATACACAGACATCATACACACATCATATATACACAGACATCATACACACATCATATATACACAGACATCATATATACACACATCATATATACACAGACATCATACATCATATATACACACATATATACACAGACATCATACACACATCATATATATACACAGACATCATACACACATCATATATATACACAGACATCATACACACATCATATATACACACAGACATCATACACACATCATATATACACAGACATCATACACACATCATATATACACAGACATCACAAACACATCATATATACACAGACATCATACATCATATATACACAGACATCATACACACATCATAAATACACAGACATCATACATCATATATACACAGACATCATACACACATCATATATACACAGACATCATACAGCATATATACACAGACATCATACACACATCATATATATACACAGACATCATACACACATCATATATATACACAGACATCATACACACATCATATATATACACAGACATCATACACACATCATATATATACACAGACATCATACACACATCATATATACACAGACATCATACAGCATATATACACAGACATCATACACACATCATATATATACACAGACATCATACACACATCATATATATACACAGACATCATACACACATCATATATATACACAGACATCATACACACATCATATATACACAGACATCATACACACATCATATATACACAGACATCACAAACACATCATATATATACAGACATCATACATCATATATACACAGACATCATACACACATCATATATACACAGACATCATACACACATCATATATACACAGACCTCATATATACACACATCATATATACACAGACATCATACACACATCATATATACACAGACCTCATATATACACACATCATATATACAGACATCATACAGACATCATATATACACAGACATCATACACACATCATACACACATCATGTATACACAGACATCATACACACATCATACACACATCATATATACACAGACATCATACACACATCATATATACACAGACATCATATATACACACATCATATATACACAGACATCATACACACATCATATATACACAGACATCATACATCATATATACACACATATATACACAGACATACATACATCATATATATACACAGACATCATACACGCATCATATATATACACAGACATCATACACGCATCATATATATACACAGACATCATACACACATCATATATACACAGACATCATACACACATCATATATACACAGACATCATACACACATCATATATACACAGACATCATACATCATATATACACAGACACCATACACACATCATATATACAGACATAATACACACATCATATATACACAGACATCATACATCATATATACACAGACACCATACACACATCATATATACACACAGACATCATACACACATCATATATACACACAGACATCATACATCATACATACACACATCATATATACACAGACATCATAAACACATCATACACACATCATGTATACACAGACATCATACACACATCATGTATACACAGACATCATACACACATCATACACACATCATATATACACAGACACCATACACACATCATATATACACAGACATCATACACACATCATATATACACACAGACATCATACATCATACATACACACATCATATATACACAGACATCATACACACATCATATATATACACAGACATCATACACACATCATATATACACAGACTTCATACATACATCATATATACACAGACATCATACACACATCATATATACACAGACATCATACATCATATATACACAGACACCATACACACATCATATATACAGACATCATACACACATCATATATACACAGACATCATACATCATGTATACACAGACATCATACACACATCATATATACACAGACATCATACACACATCATATATACACAGACATCATATATACACACATCATATATACACAGACATCATACACTATATACACAGACATCGTACATCATATATACACACATATATACACAGACATCATACACACATCATATATATACACAGACATCATACACACATCATATATATACACAGACATCATACACACATCATATACCGTATTTATCGGCGTATAACACGCACTTTTTAGGCTAAAATTTTTAGCCTAAAGTCTGTGTGCGTGTTATACGCCGATACACCCCCAGGAAAGGCAGGGGGAGAGAGGCCGTCGCTGCCCGCTTCTCTCCCCCTGCCTTTCCTGGGGTCTAGAGCGCTGCTGTCGGCCCTTTTCACCCCCTGGTTATCGGCGCCGCTGCCCGTTCTGTCCCCCTGACTATCGGTGCCGGCGCCGATTGCCAGGGAGAGAGAAGCGGAGCCGACAGCCAGGGGGGAGAGAAGGGGCAGCGGCACCCATTGCCGGCGCCGCTGCCCCGTTGCCTCCCCCATCCCCGGTGGCATAATTACCTGAGTCCGGTCCGCGCTGCTCCAGGCCTCCGTCGTGCGTCCCCAGCGTCGTTGCTATGCGCTATCGTTCAGCGCATAGCAATGACGCTGGGGACGCACGACGGAGGCCTGGAGCAGCGCGGACCGGACTCAGGTAATTATGCCACCGGGGATGGGGGGAGGCAACGGGGCAGCGGCGCCGGCAATGGGTGCCGCTGCCCCTTCTCTCCCCCTGGCTGTCGGCGCCGCTTCTCTCCCCCTGGCTATCGGCGCCGGCACCGATAGTCAGGGGGACAGAACGGGCAGCGGCGCCGATAACCAGGGGGTGAAAAGGGCCGACAGCAGCGCTCTAGACCCCAGGAAAGGCAGGGGGAGAGAAGCGGGCAGCGACGGCCTCTCTCCCACTGCCTTTCCTGGGGGTATATCGGGGTATACACGCGCACACACGCACCCTCATTTTTTCATGGATATTTGGGTAAAAAACTTTTTTTACCCAAATATCCTTGGTAAAATTAGGGTGCGTGTTATAGGCCGGTGCGTGGTATACCCCGATAAATACGGTATACACAGACATCATACACACATCATATATATACACAGACATCATACACACATCATATATATACACAGACATCATACACACATCATATATATACACAGACATCATACACACATCATATATATATATATATATATATACACAGACATCATACACACATCATATATAGACAGACATCACAAACACATCATATATACACAGACATCATACACACATAATATATACACAGACATCATACACACATCATATATACACAGACATCATACACACATCATATATACACAGACATCATATATACACACATATATACACAGACATCATACACACATCATATATACACAGACATCATACATCATATATACACAGACATCATACACACATCATATATATATATATATATATATATATACACAGACATCATACACACATCATATATACACAGACATCACAAACACATCATATATACACAGACATCATACACACATAATATATACACAGCCATCATACACACATCATATATACACAGACATCATACACACATCATATATACACAGACATCATATATACACAGACATCATACACACATCATATATACACAGACATCATACATCATATATACACACATATATACACAGACATCATACACACATCATATATATACACAGACATCATACACACATCATATATATATATATATACACAGACATCATACACACATCATATATACACAGACATCATACATCATATATACACACATCATATATACACAGACATCATACACACATCATATATACAGACATCATACACACATCATATATACACAGACATCATACATCATATATACACAGACATCATACATCATATATACACAGACACCATACACACATCATATATACACAGACATCATACACACATCATATATACACAGACATCATACACACATCATATATACACAGACATCATACACACATCATATATACACACAGACATCATACATACACACATCATGTATACACAGACATCATACACACATCATATATACAAACATCATATATACACAGACATCATACACACATCATATATACACAGACATCATACACACATCATATATACACAGACATCATACATCATATATACACACATCATATATACAAAGACATCATACACATATATATACACCGGCCACTGCCCCCTATATTATACATTACACACATACATCATACATAGACACATCACACATACACCCACCTTTGCCCCCCCACATCATACATTACATACACACATCATATATACACATCACACATACACTCACACCATACAAATACACCATAAATATGCACACATCATACATACACCTGCTGCTGCCCCCCCCCCCACATCATACATTACATACACACATCACACATCATACATACAAATATACATACATCCGGCTGCTGCCCCCTATATCATACATTACATACACACATCATGCATACACCATACACACATCATACATACACATACATACACCGGGCTGCTGCTTAATCATCTCCTGCAGACCGTCCTCGGGCTCTGCCCTCGCTCCTCCCCACTCTAGCATCGGCAAACTTCAGAGAGAGGAGGGGAGGAGCTGTGAGGTGAGATCCCCTCACACCGGCTACTGAAATCAGCTGGGGGCCGCTGTGAGGTAAGATGGGTTCGGAAATCTCACCTCACACCGCCGCCCCCTCCATACACTCTGAGCACCGGTGTGAGGTGCAGACTTGCATCGACTCCTGCTCCTCACACCGGCATTAAAGAAAAATAAGGGGGAAGTCGGTCTGTCCCTGCTTGCCCGATACAGGGCTAAATATATGACAAATTCACCTGCCCGGCACCCAAAACTACATGTCCCGGGCGTCGGGCGATAGGATTTCCATATCCCTGTCATACAGATCAATGTAGTTCCATAGAACAGCAACAGCAAGACATTGCCTCTGACAGCCAGAGGGGTGTCTGCTCCAGTAAGGAGGGAAGGAGGAGTGCAGGTAAGGCCAGACAAATACTGGTAGTGGGGGACTTTATTATTAGGGGGGATCGCTGAACAGTGTCTTGTCTTCCTGGCTCTTGAGTTCAGCAAATCACGGATCAGATTGACAGGTTGCTGGGTGGGGCTGTAGAAGACCCAGAAGTCATGGTACACATTGGCAGCAATGACAAAGTAAGAGGTTGGTCGAGTGTCCTTAAAAATGATTTCAGGGACTTAGGCCGCAAGCTTAAAGCGTTCCCGTCAGATCCAACAAAAACATTATTTTTTAAAAATAAATCACTCAGTACCTAATCCTTACCATGTACATCTAATTTTTGTGTGTCTAGCACCTTTATTGTTTTTTTTGTTACACTTTTAATTTAGCTCACTAGTCTGAATTCCTCTCAAAGGGAGGGGGCGTGGCCTCACTGTGCAGGTCTCTCCCCCCCCCCCCCCCTCAGTATGCTGTCTGCTCACATCTCCCCTAGCATTAGCAAAACTACAACTCCCAGCTTGTCCTCACTGACAGTAGCGGGACACAAGCTGACAGTCAGAGGATTTTTCCTCCAGCTGTGAGCCCTTCACTCACAGCTGTCAATCAAGGAAGTATGTGATGATGCCTGGACACAGCAGGACTAGTGTGTGCCCAAGCAGGCAGGGGGGGCAGTTGTTTGACTGGCTTTTTCAGTATGAAATACTGAAAATGTTCTAATGAAAGCTATTGCAAAATCTGTTGGTTTTGCATGCTTTACAAAATATCAAAAGTTTTTGTATCTGACAGTGCCCATTTAAGGAAAGGAAATCCAAGGTAGTATATTCTGAAATATTACCTGTACCACGAGCCACACGAGAGAGGCAGCAGGAGATTAGGGAGGCAAACAAGTGGCTCAGAAGCTGGTGTAGGAAGAAGGTGTGCGTTCATGGAGGACTGGGCCAACTTCTCTGTCGGATAAAGGCTCTACCATAGGGACGGGCTGCACCTCAATTGGGAGGGTGCAGCTGTGCTCAGGGAAAAGATGGCCAGAAAGGTGGAGGAGTGTTTAAACTAGGGAATTGGGGGTGGGGGTGGAATTTACAACATAGAGGTGGAAGAAGTGTAGATAATGAGGGGGGACTTATTAATGTACCCCTGGGGGGGGCGGAGGGAGGGGTTAGAATAGTTAATAGGGATAGGCTTCATGGGGGGAAAAAACATACACCTTTGAATTGCATGTTGACTAATGCCTAATGACTAATGCCTAAAGTCTAAAACTGACGAACTGGAGTTGATATTGTCAAAAATTATGACATAGTGGGTATAACAGAGACATGATAGCTGTGAGTGGGCGGTCAACATACAATGTTATAGTCCATTCAGGAAGGATCGGAAAAAACAAAGGGGGGATGAGTTTGCCTTTTTGTAAAGTTCAGTCTGAAAACCACACTGCGGGAAGATATATGGGAGGGAAACGATAATGTGGAGTCATTATGGGTAGCAATATATGGAGATAAAAATAAAAGAAATTCTGATGGGGGTGTTCTATAAGCTGCCAAGTATAATGGAAGAGGCAGAAGAACAATTACTGAGGTAAATATACAAGGCAGCAAATCACAATGAGGTGGTAATAATGGGGGACTTTAAAGGGGTACTCCACTGGCCAGTGTTCTGGCTGCATTTGGAACATTTAGATCCGAACACTGTGTGCACGCTGCTGGGGTCGGCCATGCCCCCTCGTGACGTCAGACCACACCCCCTCAATACAAGTCTGAGAGGGGCATGAACGACCCCTCGCAGCACACACACTAAATGTTCAAATCTACGTCTTAAACCATGCACAGGATACTGTAAGTGTAAATACATTCTTTAGGGGCCTAAAATGTAGATAAAAAGAAAGCAATTATCAATCTATTATTGGGTGATATACTTTTAAAAAAAAAAAAAAAAACGTGCATACTATTGTTTTTAGTGAGATGTAGATACAAATATCTGGTTTTACCCCTTCCCGCAAAATCAGGTACATGTATGTGGTGATTAGGGACGACTTCCCGCAACACCACATACATGTACCTGATGAGAATAAACTTTAAAGTTTATTGGGCTTGACTGTCCTGCACAGCCAAGCCTCGCTGAAGCCGGCCAGGGACCAATCATGGTGGTCCCTGGCCAGCGATCGCTGCTATTGGTCCGTCAGTACAGACGGACCAATAGCAGGGATCTGGTGCAGCTCTCCTCCTTCCCCCTCACCTCCGTTGCTTCACTGTGTGAAGCGATCAGTGGTGAGGGGGCCCCATCGGAGGAGGCCACCTGTGGGCACTTAGATGTGCTCCGATCCTGAGTTAACCCTGTAGATGCTGTGGTCACTAAGACCGCAACGTCTATTATGGCAACAGAGGGAGCCTCTGTCACTGATTGATGCTCTGCAAAGTGAAAGCAGATGGTTGCCATAGCAACCGGAGGACTGACAGTGGCCTCCGTAGTCATGGCAACATGAGTGATCAGTCCCTAACAAAGGTAGGGACTGATCTATCCTATGTCTTTCAGTACTGACAGACATAGGCATAATTCAATGGAGTACAGAGGTGTACTCCACTGATATATGTGTAAAATAGTTTAAAAAAAAAAAGTTAGAAAAAAATAGTGTGAAAAAAGTGGAAACAATAAAAAAAGTGAAAAAAAATTGATTGAAATAAAATAAAAGAAAAAAATTTGAAAAAAAAAAAAATTTGAAAATTAATTTTATACGTGTACAATACACCCCCAAAAATAGTCCCCCCCAAATACATCAACATTTCCCGCAAAAAAAGAGTCCTTACACAATTGCGTCAGTGAAAAAAAAAAAAAAAAGTTACAGCTCACAGAATGCGGCGACTTACAAACATGATTTAAAAAAAATAATAATAAAAAAATTGTTTTTATGCCATAAATAAGCTAAAATTATTTTAAAAGTATATAAATTTGGTATCGCCGTAATTGTATCAACCTGCAATGTAATATTAACATGTCATTTATACTGCATGACCTAAAAAATAAAAATAAAAAACAACCACAGAATATTTTTTTTTACATTTATACCACCTTATAAAAAAATTAAATAAAAAATATCAGTGTCACATGTACCCCAGAATGGTACCAATGAAAGCTTCAGCTTTGTCTCCCAAAAATGTTTTTGCACCCCAAGGCCCCTGTAATTTTATATGATGCCAACAAAATATCTTAAACTAAAAGGATGCCCCAGAATCCACACAGCACACCTTTAATGTCATTCTGACTACTTTAAGGGGTGCAGTTTATAAAAGAGGGTGATTTATGGGGGTATCTAACATACAGGCCCCTCAATTCCACTTCAGAGCTGAACTGGTCCCTGAAATATCAGATTTAGCAATTTTCTTGAAAATCTGGAAAATTGCTACTAAACTTATAAACCTTCTAACATTCTAAAAAAGTAAAATAATTTATCATATAATGGGAACATAAAGTAGAGATATTGTAGATGTGAATCAATCATTAATTTGGTGCGGCATAACTATTTTTCGTACAAGCAGAAAATATCAAATCTAGAAAAATGAAAATTTAGCAATTTTTCGCAAAATTATTTTGGATCTTTGGATAGGGGATAAGATGTCTAGGGGAGGATTACCCCCTTTAAGGTCAAAACAGGCTGTTGAGTAAAGGGGTTAACGACCAGATAGTTTGTCTTACTTCTGGCTGATTGAGTCTGTATGAGATATTTTTGTGTCTACGTACTATTTATACAGTCATGGCCGTGAATGTTGGCACCCCTGAATTTTTTCTAGAAAGTGAAGTATTTCTCACAGAAAAGGATTGCAGTAACACATGTTTTGCTATACACATGTTTATTCCCTTTGTGTGTATTGGAACTACACCAAAAAAGGAAGCAAATTGGACCTAATGTCACACGGAACTCCAAAAATGGGCTGGACAAAATTATTGGCACCCATAACTTAATATTTGGTTGCACACCCTTTGGAAAAAATATCTGAAATCAGTTGCTTCCTATAACCATCAATAAGCTTCTTACACCTCTCAGCTGGAATGTTGGACCACTCTTCTTTTGCAAACTGCTCCAGGTCTCTTATTTTCCCAACAGCAATTTTAAGATCTCTTCACAGGTGTTCAATGGGATTTAGATCTGGACTCATTGCTGGCCACTTCAGAACTCTCCAGCGCTTTGTTGCCATCCATTTCTGAGTGCTTTTTGACATATATTTGGGGTTATTGTCCTGCTTAAAGACCCAAGATGTCTGATGCAAACCCAGCTTTCTGACACTGGGCTGTACAGTGCGACCCAAAATCCATTGGTAATCCTCAGATTTCATGATGCCTTGCACACATTCAAGTTACCCAGTGCCAGAGGCAACAAAACAACCCAGAAACATCATTGAACCTCCACCATATTTCACTGTAGGTGCTGTGTTCTTTTCTCTGTAGGCCTCATTCCATTTTCGGTAAACAGTATAATGATGTGCTTTACCAAAAAGCTCTATCTTGGTCTCATCTGTCCACAAGACATTTGCCCAGAAGGATTTTGGCTTACTCAGGTTAATTTTGGCAAAATGTAGTCTGTGTCAGCAGTGGGGTCCTCCTGGGTCTCCTGCCATAGTGTTTCATTTCATTTAAATGTCGACGGATAGTTCGTGCTGACACTGATGCTCCCTTAGCCTGCAGGACAGCTTGAATATCTTTGGAACTTGTTTGGGGCTGCTTACCCACCATCTGAACTATCCACCTTTGACACCTTTCAGCAGGTTTTCTCTTCCGTCCATGCCCAGGGAGATTAGCTACAATGCCATGGGTTGCAAACTTCTTGATAATGTTGCGCACTGTGGACAAAGGCAAATCTAGATCTCTGGAGATGGACTTGTAACCTTGAGATTGTTGATATTTTTCCACAATTTTGGTTAAGTCCTCAGACCGTTCTCTTATCTTTCTGTTGTCCATGCTTAATATGGTACACACAGACAAACAATGCAAAGACTAAGTGAGCTTCTCTCCTTTTTATCTGCTTTCAGGTGTGATTTTTTATATTGCCTGATGCCCACACTTGTTACTTGCCCCAGGTGAGTTTAAAGGTGCATCACATGCTTGAAACAATCTTATTTTTCCACAATTTTGAAAGGGTGCCAATAATTTTTTCCAGCCCATTTTTGGAGTTTGGCGTGACATTATGTCCATTTTGCTTTTTTCCTCCCTTTTTTGGTTAAGTTCCAATACACACAAAGGGAATAAACATGTGAATAACAAAACATGTGTTACTGCAATCCTTTTCTGTGAGAAATATTTAATTTCCTAGAAAAATTTCAGGGGTGCCAACATTTACGGCCATGACTGTATGTAAACTGGTACAGTACATCAAAAAGAAGTGAATTAAAGAGTTTTTTAGTTTAGAATTCCCAGTTTTATATACCCTTTTAAAGAGGTAATCTTGTCATGTCTGTCTTGGTCTGTGTTCACACACAGCTATTGGATTGTGTGTGTGTGTGAACAGTTTTATGTTCCCTGGCCAGGGAATAGTTAATGTCTCTGGCTTGCTATCCAATTGCTCCCAGGGTGTGTCTAGATAAGGATCAGCCTAGCCTCAGGGCTGGTGATACTTCATTATAAAAAAAAAATAGATTACTCAGTCCTCAGCACACCAACCACAAAAAAAGGATGTATGATGGCTTATTGGTTCAAATGGAAAAAATATGGATTTCCAGACCAGTACGCAAACAATACAAGATTTAATATATTATAGATCAATACATCAAATGGTTAAAATATGTTAATAGCAGCAGCCGCAGGGCCCTACGGCTGTGCAGTAATACAAAGTAAACGTAGAAAAATAAAAACACCAATAAACCGTGCTCACGTAAATAAAAAGGCAATGTGACTGTCATAAATAGGTAAGCCTTTAAAGGGGTACTCCACTAGAAAACTTTTTTTTTTTTTTTTTTAAATAAACTGGTGCCAGATAGTTAAACAGATTTGTAAATTACTTCTTTACCTTTTGGATTTCCTTTCTGTCTGACCACAGTGCTCTCTGCTGACACCTCTGTCCATTTTAGGAACTGTCCAGAGTAGGAGCAAATCCCCATAGAAAACCTCTCCTGCTCTGGCCAGTTCCTAAAATGGACAGAGGTGTCAGCATTAATCACTGTGGCCAGGCAGAAAGGAAGTTCAAAAAGTAAAGAACTTCCTGTGGATCATAACAGCAGCTGATAATTACTGGAAGGATTAAGATTTTTTAATAGAAGTCATTTACAAATCTGTTTAACTTTCTGGCACCAGTTGATTTAAAAAATGTGTTCCAGTGGAGTATCCCTTTAGGAGTTATGGAAAAGGAATTGCTCATTATAATTAAAGTCCAGATATCAACCTGTAAATAGAATACAATAAACAGTGGATTCAATCATATGTGTAGTGAGTAACAATAAATCCAAATGTCAACCTGCAAATAAAATGATGGAAAATAGCAATCTTGGATTTTCCTATTTGTGGTGATTTCCACCAGTCCTAAAAGAAAAAATATAGCACAAGTCCTATGATGGAAGACGAAATTGTGCAGAGACCTTGTGGAAAAAATAGTGTGGCAAAAAACAGTAAAAGTTCTGTGCTGAATAATTGTTGACACCTGTAACAGAGGCAAAAACTGGGTGCCTGGCTAGGTTATTGTGATGAAATCCGGCTGATTGTGTATTGCCGGTATTACAGTTCCTGTAAGCAAATGACACAGGGACTATGTGCCACTCACCCCCTCCATGTTTGTCCCGGTGGCAATGGCTTCTCGCTCTAGCTGGGAGCTGTGGGAGCACAGCAAGTGCAGCCGCCCGCTGCCGCGAGCTTCCGGCATGTGACGTGGATAGTCGCATGACTGAAAGTCAGCTGATCGGGTGAGTTCAAGCGCGGGCTGCGCTGAATGCATCAATGTTGTGGCTTGTGCTGGCGCTTCAATGCTCAGGTGAATAAAGATGAATGATGTAGCTTCCGTACAGATGAGTGAATCTCTGTAGACCGGCAATTCCAATAATACAGCAAATCAAATAGTCCGGTATTTCCAATAATGCAGCATCTCCAAAAGACCGGTATTCCTATGGGGTCTAGCAATCTTCCCAGGTTTCCACCAATTAACTTTGGATGGATACTGTGTAAAAAAGTCTCTCCAAGGCTTTAGGTCAAAAAGACTGGAATAACATCGGTCTAGTGTGTGAACAGGGTACACAATAAAACTTCAAACGCATTTCGGGTTATATCACTGAACATAAACCGTTCCAACCCCTTCCTGTCTTGTGTTGAGTGTGAACAGTGTTCTATAATTATATCCTGTTGTATCTGTTTTCTGAGTTGTAATTAGGCATCCCTGTTACCGGTCCATGGGGACTTTGTGTTTACAGGAGCTTCTGGGGGATTATGCTATTTTCCTCTTTGTTCCTAAAGTCTGTTCAGACTTATCCGTTTTTCTGTCTGGCATTTTGAACTCTATATGTTTTAGTTCTTTATTCAGATCTTTGGAGTTCTGTTCATGACTGCTTATCTATATTGTCCTCTGTTCACGACCACTGAGTTCTCTGTTCATGTCCTCTGATATAGTATCCTCTGTACTACTCTCTGATCTGTGTCCTCTGAACTTTATACTATAGAGTTCTATGTTCCTGTTATGTTTCTGGTTTGTGACCGACTTTTTATTAGTATATGTTTTTATTTGGCCCCTGCACTTTAGTTCAAGGAGGGACCGATGTCCAGTTGTCGATCCACCATTTAGGGTAGATAGGCAAGTAGGCAGGAGAGCGGTTTTAGGGTCAGTTTAGGGCTCACTCTCCCTGTCCCCCGGCCAGTCCCTGACAATCTGGTGCAAAAATATATTTTGCTTGGGCTTCTGTAGGAAAAAAAAAAGTGATGCTTCCCTACCCTGGTCCCCTGCAGCTCCCAGTGCAGCAGCCTTTGGTCCCCCATTGCTTGCCTTTGCTTTCTGCTTCTGAGATGGGAGGTCAAAGCAGAATAATTGACTGAGTAGGCCGGTCCTGCTCTGATCTCTTGGATGCAGGGAGAAGAGACTAGTAGTGGGTGACTGGAAATCTCTGTCGATCCTTTCTGTTAATCGCAATAAAAACGGGGCATTCAAATCCACTGCATCGCAGACACCAACAGAGCCTAACTTAACTCAGTTGACTTTAATGGGGTCTTTTGGTTTCCATGTATGATGTCTGTCATTTTACTGGAAGTTTTTTTCTTCGGTTATTTCAACAAAATCTTCCCCCAAAGGAGCCTCTGATGAATATATCAACATTGCCTTACAGAGAGAGTCTCTTGCATTAAAGGACATGTCTTGATTTGAAGATTAATGCTTAATTTTCCTTGTAGTGGCGCTGCCGAGGTCTAATCAGAATGAAAAATACAGATTAGGGATCATGTTTTTGTAAATGTATTACTTCAAAATTATTTACATTTTGTTGAAGTTCAGTGCTGAAATTTAAGCCTGATAATTTATTTTAAGTTAGAGTATACTAAACCATTACTGTTGCAAGTCACAGTAGTGTTTTGGTGTTTTTCATAGGTCTGCAGCAGGCCAGATGAAATCATTTACTGCCAATTTAAAACAGGATGTTTGAGATTTTAGTGATGTTCTTCGGGTGACCTGTTTTTTTTTTATGATCACCTTGACTTTGTCATTGACCAAGTGTATTTAGATCGGGATCACTTGTATTGCAAATCAAATCATTACATTATAATACAACTGGTTGATCTTTTGCTGATATTTTTTTCTCTATTCTCCTAATGGTTGCATTAATTAAAACAAATCAGTGTTTTCATTCTGCCTTCACCCATGGACAGCTAGAAATCTGTAGTCCAAGGCCAGGATCATACATTGTTTTTAAGGCAGGGTTTTCTTTTAAGTGGTATTCCACGATTTATTTTTATTTGACTATGCTACAGAGGCTGTATAATTACTGGAGTTTGTAATATAGTGTACCTATGTTTCATGGTGGTCTTGCAATTCTTCTGTGATTTTCTGCCCCAAGGTTTATTTTTAACAGCATACAAAATGACTGTCAGGTGATAAGAGGGAGCCTGTATTTGCTTCAATGGGTGGAGTGACCGCTGGGTAGGAGGAAGAGCCTTCTCTTTTTCAACAGCTGGAGGTACCCTGGTCAGAAAACACAGGTCTATTGCATTGAAGTGATCACAGATGTGTTTCAGTGGGTGGCTGATGTGTAGGAGATTGAGCTGATTTGTAGTTTAAAGAACAAACTCCAACAGGCCGTAGCCAGTTAACAAAGATTTAAATCATAAAATTTGTTAAGTCCTGAGAAGAGATGTTTGATTAAAGTGTAACTGCTATTTCAAACAACCTTGAATAAATAGTACGAGCAAATATGGAAAAAAAAACTCTGTAATATATCCTATCAGAGAAATATGCTTCCTTCTGCATTTACTAATTGCTTTTTTACTCCCCCCTTTCAGCTCTTATCTATTTATCACTAGGGGTCCCTTTAGAGGGTCTGATAGGCTTCAAATAACGAGCAACGATCTTGGTGATCGGTGTTCATTTGCTAAGCCTTCACTAGGCTCAAACAACCATGCAGGATCATTCTTGTGGCTTTTATAGGGCGATGAGCAGCAGATAACAATGATTTCATAGGCCGCACAAAAGTCAACCAACAAATGCTTGGCCACAGAAAGTGCTAGATTTACAGGATAGACTGCTCTATATAGTGTTGTAACATATGGAGGTTTGTTAGAGAGGTAGAGAAGTAAGAACCTTTAGGGGGGTAACCAGGGGGAAAAAATTGCAGAAATAATTTTGCTCCTCATGTACATATAAAGGATAACCTCTTCTAAAAAGTTGCCCCAAATTATAATGATATTTTAAGTATATAAACTGACCATACAAACAATAGCTTTAATGGTAAAGCTGTTTCAGGTAAAACCCTTGTCAACCTTGTCAGCCTTGTCAGTAGTCCACCTCAGGAGTTGGTCACAGAAAAACAGTTGATTGCTTCAGAACAGGCTAAGACAAATTCTTAAAACAAAATAATATTAATAAATGAATATGTACATTGGATATACAAAAATGTATACACCTTAGATTGCTGTGTTGTGTGAATGAGACAAAGATAAATCATGTCAGAACTATTTCACCCTTTATGTGACCTATTGCATGAACAATTCAGTTGCACACCCCCTTATAACTGGGGATGTGGCTGTATTCAACATTTGCTTAGTTGCATCTCAGAGAAAAATATATGGTCCACAGAAAGCTTCCAAAGCTATTATTGAGTTATTGTTGAAAAATATCAGTTAGGAGAAGGGTGCAAAATTTCCAAAGCAACAGATATTCCATGGAAAGTGAAGACAGTCCTCATCAAGTGGAGAAAATATGGCAGGGACATTACCAACAACTGGACAAAATAACTGGATATAATAAGAAAACTGATCTAGAATGCTTCCCAAAAGGCCTTCCGCAACTTTAAAAGAACTGAAGGAATTTCTGGCAAGTACTGGCTGTGGGCAAGATGGAAACCTTTTCTTACAAAGAAAAAACATCCTGTTGTCTGGCTGAAGTTTGAAAAATGAAACATCACTCCCTGCACATGGAAAAATGTAGGCTGAACTTTTTGGCCATATTTCCAAAAGGCTTGTTTGACTCAAAAACAGTACTGCACATCACCCAAAGAACATCATATCCACATTGAAGCATGGCGGTTTCAGAATTATGCTTTGTGGCTGTTTCTCCTCAGCTGGAATTGGGGCCTATGGACAGTTCCATTACCAGGCAATTTTGGCACAAACATTTTAGGTGTCCATTAGAAAGCTGAAGAGGAATATACCTTTGAGCACAATAACGACTCCTAGCACACATCCAATCCACAATACCATGGCTTCACCAAAAGAAGATTAATGTTCTAGAATGTCTCAGCCAGATCCCGGACCTTAAAGGTGTACTCCGCCCCTAGACATGTTATCCCCTATCCAGGAGTGCTGCAACATTCATGAACACGGAAGACAGAGACTGACAGATTTGGAGTGCTTTTACAAGGATGAGTAAGTAAATATTGCTACTTCAAGATGTGCCATGCTAATAAAATGAAAAGGTGATTTAAAGGGTACCATTCATCAAAAAAACTTTTGATATATTATAGATTAATGTATGCAGAATAACTTTCCAATAGCATGTTATTAAAAAATATGCTTCTTTCTATTTAATTTTCCACTTTGAAAAAATGACCACTAGGGGTCTCTACCAGTCCTTTTTCATAGATTTCAGACTCATGAATGAAGGAGTCCTAAATCTCAGACTGCATCTGGGACACAGACAAGCGCAACATTGCTCCCTGGCAGTGAGCAGTGGTGAGTTTGTGTGTGTTCCGGATACAGTCTGAGATTTAGGACTCCAGCATCTGAACTCCAGAGTCTGAAATCTATAAAAAAAAAAAAAAAAAAGGACTGGTAGGGAGACCCCTAGTGGTCACTTTTTCAAAGTGGAAAATTAAATAGAAAGAAGCATATTTTTTAATAACATGCTATTGGAAAGTTATTCTGCATACATGAATCTATAATATATCAAAAGTTTTTTTGATGAAAGGTACCCTTTAACAAAGTATTAGTTTAACCCCTAATTTCTTTCTTTCTCCAGGTTGCGTGTGATTCTGCAGCATAGTTCCATTGAAGTGAATGGAGCAAAGTTCTAATACCACACACAAAATGGGGACAGAAGTGAAGTTGTTTTTGAAAGCAATTAGCTCTCTTTTTCTATTCTATTACCACTTTAACGACATAGGATGTGTATGTACATCCTGGTGCCCCAGTACTTAGTACACTAGGATCTACATTTAAGAGGTGCTCGCATCATGCTATCAGCAGCCAGGGGCCCGCCGGTCATGGAAAAGATCAGCGATCGCACTCATCCGTTATTAACATATCATATGCCGTGACCAATATTGATCACAGCACATGCGGCACTTGAAATGGTTGACTGTCACGGACACGGGGATCCGATCATTCAAGATGGAGGACTGAGTCACATCAAATTCCAAAAAAGTCACATATACGATAAAGTGGTACCGATAAAAACTACAAATCAAGACACAAAAAAAATTAGTTCTCATACAGCACTGTATACACAAAAAGGAGAAAGTTATAGGTGATCAAAATAGGGCAATTTTAAACATACTTATTTTGTAAGTATCAGTAAAATATTAGAAAAGTATCTCAACATGGAGATGAATGGAGAGATCCGCTCACCGCGACTGATCAGCATGGCCTTAACTCCAACAGCAATGAACAAAACACGAACATCAGGCCAGCGATCTTTAATATCTTCACTTAATTTATAAAAGTCACAAATGGACCCGAGAGCCAGGATAAAAGCAGAGCCAGGATAAAAGCAGTCAACTTGTCAAGGAGATCTAAACATGGGCATAATTTTAATAATATTGACCCACAGAATAAAGAAAACATGTCCTTTTTACCGTAAAATTGTACAGCGTGAAACCTTCCAAAATTAACAAAATTGACATTTTCTTTTCAATTTCCCCACACAAATAATAATTTTTGGGTTTTGCCATATGTTTTATGGTAAAATGAGTGATGTTGTTGCATAGTACAATTGGTCGAACTGAAAATAATCATTCATATGGGTCTGTGGATGGAAATATAAAAGAGTTATGGTTTTTATAAGGCAAAAACTAAAATTCAAAAATTGTCTTTGTCCTTAAAGGGGTACTCCGCCCCTAGACATCTTATCCCCTATCCAAAGGATAGGAGATAAGATGCCAGATCACGGGCGTCCCGCTGCTGGGGACCCCCGGGATTGCTGCTGCAGCCCCCGCTATCATTACTGCACAGAGCGAGTTCGCTCTGCGCGTAATGACGGGCAATACAGGGGTCGGAGCATGGTTATGTCACGGTTCCGCCCCTCGTGACATCACGACCCGCCCCCCTCAATACAAGTCTATGGGGGGGCGTGGCGGTCGTTACGTCCCCTCCCATAGACTTGCATTAATAGGGCGGGCAGTGATGTCACAAGGGGCGGAGCCATGACGTCACGCTACTCCGTCCCCTATATCGCTCTGTGCAGTAATCATAGCGGGGTGCCGCAGTGGCGATCCCGGGGGTCGCCAGCAGCGGGACCCCGGTGATCTGACATCTTATCCCCTATCTTTTGGATAGGGGATAAGATGTCTAGGGGCGGAGTACCCCTTTAAGGCCAAAATGGGCTGTGTCATTATCCCTTAACCCATTTTGGCCTTAACCACAAAGCCAAATTTTTCAAATCTGACCTGTGTCACTTCATGCAATAATAATGTATGCATTTACATATCAGTCTGATTCCGAGAGTCTTTTTGTGACATATTGTCAATACTTGAAAAAAATTAAAAAAAAAGGCATTTTTCTGAATTTAAAATGTTCTGCTTGAAAGGAAAATGGTCATGCCAAATAAACATATTGATCTACATGTACAATATGTCTACTTTATGTTGGCATCATAAAGTTGACATGTTTTTACTTTTTGAAGACATTAGAGGGCTTGAAAGTTTAGTTGCAATTTTCCAATTTTTCAGGAAAATTTCAAAATCTGAATTTTTCAGGGACCTGTTCAGGTTAAAGTGGATTTGAGGGGCCTTCATGTTAGAAGTCCCCCATAATTTACCCCATTGTAAAAACTGCACCCCTCAAAGTATTCAAAACGACATTCAGAAAGTTTAACAATTGGAGGGGAAAAGGCAAAATCTCCATTTTTTTACACTAACATGTTGTTGTAGCCCCAATTTTTTAGTTTTACAAGGGATAAAAGGAGAAAAAAAAAACCCTCAAGATGCGTAACCCAATATCTCCTTAGTAAGGAAATATCCCATATGTGGACAGAAAGTGCTGTGTGGGCACACGGCAGGACTCAGAAGGGAAGGAGTGACATTGGACTTTTGGAGAGAGAATTTGGCTGGAATAGTTTTCAGGGGGCCATGTTGTACTTACTAAGCACCGATGGTGCCCAAACTGTGGAAGCCCCCCATATGTGAATCCACTTTGTAAACTACACCCCTTAAAAAATGTAATAATGGGTGTGATTAGCATTAGCACTCCACAGGTGTTTGATACAATTTTGGAACAGTAGGCCATGAAAATGAAAAATTAAAATTTTTACACTAAAATGCTAGTGTAATCCCAATCTTTCATTTTCACAAGGGGTAAAAGGAGAAAAAGCCACCAAAAATATGTTACCCAATTTCTCCCGAGTATAAAAGTACCCCATATGTGGATATAAATTGCTGTGTGGGCACACGGCAAAGCTCAAATGGTAGGAAGTTCCATTTAGAGAGAGAGAGAGAGAGAGAGAGAAAAGGGATTTCACTAGAATAGTATAGTGGGCCATGTCGCACTTATAAAGCCCTTATGGTGCCAGAACACCAGAAATCCCCCACATGTGACATAATTTTGGAAAATACATCCCTCAAGGAATTTAATAAGGGGTACCGTGAGTATTTATACCCCACAAGTGTGTGACACAATTTGTAGGCCGTGAAAATAAAACCTTTTTAGACTAAAATGCTGGTGTACCCCCAAAATTTTAATTTTCACAAGAGTTAAAGGGAGAAAAAGCCTGCCAAAATGCATTACTCAATTTCTCTCAAGTATGAAAGTACCCCATATGTGGGCATAAAGTTCTATGCGGGCACACGGAAGGGCTCAGAATAGAAGGAGCGCCATTTGTCTTTTGGAAAGGGGAATTTGGATGGAATCATTTTTGGGGGCCCTGTCATATTTACAAAGCCCCCATGGTGCCCGGACAGTTGAAACTCCCACCAGAGCGGTGCTCGCGTCATGCCCGGCAGGTCTCGGCTGCTATCAGCAGCCAGGGACCCGCCAGTAATGGCGGACATCCGCGATTGCGCGGATGTCCGCCATTAACCCCTCATATGCCGTGATCAGTACAGATCACAGCATCTGCGGCAGTGCGGTACTTTGAATGGATGATTGGATCGCCTGCAGCGCTGCCGCGGGGATCCGATCATCCAGCATGGTGGCCGGAGGTCCCCTCACCTGGCTCTGGCCGTCTCACGGGGTCTTCTGCTCTGGTCTGAGATCGAGCAGACCAGAGCAGAAAATCACCGATAATACTGAGCAGTGCTATGTCCTATACATAGCACTGAACAATATTAGCAATCAGCTAATTGCTATGAATAGTCCCCTATAGGGACATAAAAAGTGTAAAAAAAAAAATGTAAAAAAAAATAAAAGTTTGAAAAATCCCCTCCCCCAATAAAAAAGTAAAACGTCCGTTTTTCCCATTTTACCCCCAAAAAAGTGTAAAAAAGAAATTTATACACATATTTGGTATCGCCGCATGTGTAAAAGTCTGAACTAGTAAAATATATTGTTAATTATCCCGTACGGAGAACGGCGTAAACGTAAAAAAAATTTTTTTTGCCACATTTAATTCCAAAGAAAATTAATGAAAATTTTATAAAAAGTAAAACCTAAGCAAAATTGGTACTGATAAAAACTACAGATCATGGCACAAAAAATGAGCCCTCATTTCGCCCCATATACGGAAAAATGAGAAAGTTATAGGTGGTCAAAATAGGGCAATTTCAAACATACTAATTTTGTTAAAATGGTTTGAGATTTTTTTTTTAAGCGGTACAATTATAGAAAAGCATATAACATGGCTATCATTTTAATCGTATTGACCCACAGAATAAAGAAAACATGTAATTTTTACCAGAAAGTGTACAGCGTGAAAACAAAACCTTCCAAAATTTGCTAAATTGCGGTTTTCTTTTCAATTTTCACAAATAAATAATATTTGTTTGGCTGCGCCGTACGGTTTATGGTAAAATAAGTGATGTAATTACAAAGTACAATTGGTGACGCAAAAAAGAAGCCCTCATATGGGTCTGTGAATGGAAATATAAGAGAGTTATGATTTTTATAAGGCAAGTAGGAAAAAACAAAAATGCTAAAATAAAATTGGTCTTGTCGTTAAGGGGTTAAGGACCAAGGGCGTACCTGTACGCCCGTGGGAATTTCGGTCCCCACCGCATGCCAGGCGGGGAGCGGACCATGGTGATTGCTGATATCTATCAGCAGGCACCCCGTGCAAATGCCCAGGGGGGTCCTGAGAACCCCCATGTCGGCAATCGCCGGTGTGAATTCGGCTACTTGCATCTATTCCAGGTCATACGGGTCTCTGGTGACCCGGAAAATAAGGGGGATCGGGTTGTCCAAGACACCCACGATCCCCTTGAAGGGATAGGAGTGAGGTGGCCGGGGTGCTACCCCTCCTATCCCTGCTATTGGTCGTCTAGAAGCGACGACCAATAGCAGATTGGGGGTGGGCGTTAACTTTTGGTTTCCCCGTTCTGCCCACCCACAATAGGCCGGGCAGAACGGGGAAACCGACGAGGACTGGCGCCGTAGGTCCACTTACCCATGGGCAGCGGGCGGCAATCGGCGGCGGTGATCGGTGGCAGAAGAGGACGATGATGCGGCTCCCTGGATCCTGAAGCCGGTGAGTTTCCTAGCAACATCTGGAGGGCTACAGTTTAAGACCACTATACAGTTGCAAAGCTACAACTCCCAGCATGCCACAGTTTGAAGATCACTGTGCATTGGTCTCTAAACTGTAGCCCTCAAGATGTTGCAAAACTGAAAATCCCAGCATGCTCAAACAGCAAACAGCTGTCTCGGCATGCTGGGAGTTGTAGTTGTGTACCTCCAGCTGTTGCATAACTACATCTCCCAGCATGCCCTTCGGTGATCAGTACATGCTGGGAGTTGTAGTTTTGCAACAGCTGGAGGCACACTGGTTGGAAAATACTGAGTTAGTTAACCGAACACGTGACCCTGTTTTGGAAACTACACCCCTCACGAAATGTAACAAGGGGTATAGTGAGCCTTAGCACTCCACAGGTGTTTGAAGAATTTTCATTAAAGTTGGATGGGAAAATGAAAAAAAAAAGTTTTCACTAAAATGGTGGTATTACCCTAACTTTTTGATTTTCACAAGGGAAAATAGAAAAAAAGCCCCCCAAAATTTGTAACCCCATTTCTTCTGAGTGAGAACATACCCCATATGTGGAAGTAAAGTGCTCTGCTGGTGCACTACAATACTCAGAAGAAAAGGAGCGCCATTGGGCTTTTGGAGAGATCATGTAATGTAATAAGGGGTACAGTGAGTATTTATGCCCCACAGGTGTCTGACAGATTTTTGGAACAGTGGTCCGTGAAAATGAAAAAGGTAATTTTTCATTTGGACAGCCCACTGTTCCAAAGATCTGTCAAACGCCAGTGGGGTGTAAATACTCACTGCACCCCTTATTAAATTCTGTGAGGGGTGTAGTCTCCAAAATGGGGTCACATGTGGAGGGGGTGGGGGTCCACTGTTCTATCACCACGGGGGGGGGGGGGGGGACTTTGTAAATGCACATGGCCCCTGACTTCGATTCCATACAAATTCTCTCTCTAAAAGCTCACTGGTGGTCATCCTCTTCTGAGCATTGTAGTGCGCCAGCAGAGCACTTGACATCCACACATGGGGTATTTCCATACTCAGAATAAATGGGGTTACACATTTTGGGGGGGCATTTTCTCTTATTACCCCTTATAAAAATTTGGGGGGAAACTAGCATTTTAGTGAAAAAATAAATAAAATAATTTACACATCCAACTTTAACGAAAAGTCGTCAAACATCTGTGGGGTGTTAAGGCTCACTGTACCCCTTGTTACGTTCCTTGAGGGGTGTAGTTTCCAAAATAGTATGCCATGTTTTTTGTTTTTTTTTTGCTGTTCTGGCACCATAGGGGCTTCCTATATTACTCCTTCTCTTCTGAGCATTGTTCGCCTGCAGAGCATTTTACGTCCTAACATGGGGTATTTCCATACTCAGAAGAGATGGGGTTACAAATTTTGGGGGGCATTTTCTCCCATTCCCCTTTGTGAAAATGGTAAATTTGTGGGAAAAACTGCACTTTTGTGAAAAAAACTTTTTTTTCATTTACACATCCGAATTTAGCGAAAAGTCATCAAACACCTGTGGGGTGTTAAGGCTCACGGGACTCCTTGTTTTGGGTGTAGTTTCCAAAATGGTATTCCATGTGGGGGAGTTTCTGCTGTTCTGGCACCATAGGGGCTTCCTAAATGCGACATGCCCCAGAAAAACCATTTCAGCAAAATTCACTCTCCAAAATCCCATTGTCGCTCCTTCCCTTCTTAGCCCTCTACTGTGCCCGCCGAACACTTGACATACACATATGAGGTATTTCCTTATTCGAGAGAAATTGGGTTACACATTTTTGTGGGCTTTTTCTCCTATTACCTCTTGTAAAAATTCAAAAACTGGGTCTACAAGAACATGAGAGTGTAAAAAAATGAAGTTTTGAATTTTCTCCTTCACTTTGCTGCTATTCCTGTGAAACACCTAAAGGGTTTACACACTTACTGAATGCCATTTTGAATACTTTGAGGGGTGGAGTTTTTATAATGGGGTCATTAGTGGGGTATTTCTAATATAAAGGCCCTTCAAATCCACTTCCAAACTGAACTGGTCCCTGAAAAATTCAGATTTTGAAAATTTTGTGAAAAATTTGAAAATTGCTGCTTAACTTTGAAGCCCTCTGATGTCTTCCAAAAGTAAAAACAAGTTCACTTTATGATGCAAACATAAAGTAGACATATTGTATATGTAATTTATTTGGGATGTCTATTTTCCTTACAAGCAGAGAGCTTCAAAGTTAGAACAATGCAAGATTTTCAATTTTTTTCATAAAATTTTGGGATTTTTCACCAAGAAATGATGCAAGTATTGACACAAATTTAACACTAACATAAAGGAGATTGTCACGATAAAACTATCTCGGAATCAGAATGAAAAGTAAAAGCATCCCAGAGTTATTAATGCTTAAAGTGACAGTGGTCAGATGTGCAAAAAACGCTCTGGTCCTTAAAGGTTTACTCCGGTGCTTAAACATCTTATCCCCTATCCAAAGGATAGGGGATAAGATACCTGATCGCGGGAGTCCCGCAGCTGGGGACCCCCGGGATCATGCACGCGACACCCGTGTTCGCTCCGGGCCTGATTATGGTCGACCGCAGGGCGGGCGGCGTGTGATGTCACGCCTCCGCCCCCGTGTGACGTCACGCACCGCCCCTCAATGCAAGCCTCCCGTAGGCTTGCAATGAGGGGCAGAGCGTGACGTCACACGGGGGCGGAGGCGTGACGTCACACGCCGCCGGCCCTGCGGTCGCTGGTAATCAGTCCCGGAGCGAACACACTCCGGGCACTGATTACAAACGGGGTGCCGCTTGCATGATGCCGGGGGTCCACAGCGGCGGGACTCCCGCGATCAGGCATCTTATCACCTATCCTTTGGATAGGGAATAAGATGTTTAAGCACCGGAGTACCCCTTTAAGGTGAAAATGAGCTTGGTCCTTAAGGGGTTAAAGAGTACCTGTCACAAAATAAAACTTTTAATATAGTGTTCCTTTTGTAATTAGCAGACACTTTCCCTTTCACTTGTCTTTAAAATTATCAATATAAATATGTTTAAAATGTAACCACTAGTTTGCTCTGTTCTGTTCTCTGTTGCAATCAATACAGTGAGTATGGTCTCTTCCCGGACTGGCAGGAGACCAAATTCAGGAAGTGTTTCTCTGCACTGAGTTTGATTGACAGCTGCACAGAGCCTCACTGAAACATGCACAGAGCTTGAGCTCTTCTATTCATCACAGCACTGTGTTAGGAGTAGTTAGCATTACATTGATCTATGTAAGCAATCTACTGATGGCTTATAATAAGTCTCAAGGGGGGGGGGGGCAGAAAATGTGTAAAAAAAATAAATAAAATAAAGTTACAAATGTGGGGGGAAAAAATTATATCTTTTATATCTATTTATTTTTACAATAAAACAAAACAAAAATTATTCAAGTTCGATCCTGTCTGATAAGACTCCTCTGTGCTCTCCCCTGTGTGATAGCACTCCTCTGTGCTCTCTCCTGTCTGATATCACTCCTCTGTGCTCTCTCCTGTCTGATAGCACTCCTCTGTGCTCTCTCCTGTCTGATAGTACTCCTCTGTGCTCTCTTCTGTCTGATAGTACTCCTTTGTGCTCTCTCCTGTCTGATAGTACTCCTCTGTGCTCTCTCCTGTCTCATAGGACTCCTCTGTGCTCTCTCCTGTCTGATAGGACTCCTCTGTGCTCTCTCCTGTCTGATAGGACTCCTCTGTGCTCTCTCCTGTCTGATAGCACTTCTCTGTGCTCTCTCCTGTCTGATAGGACTCCTCTGTGCTCTCTCCTGTCTGATAGTACTCCTCTGTGCTCTCTCCTGTCTCATAGGACTCATCTGTGCTCTCTCCTGTCTGATAGTACTCCTCTCTGCTTTCTCCTGTCTGATAGCACTCCTCTGTGCTCTCTCCAGTCTGATAGTACTCCTCTGTGCTCTCTCCTGTCTGATAGTACTCCTCTCTGCTTTCTCCTGTCTGATAGCACTCCTCTGTGCTCTCTCCTGTCTGATAGGACTCCTCTGTGCTCTCTGACAGTCCCCGTTAAAGCTCATATTTTTAATATATGTGCACACTTGATTATATTGAAATGATTGTATTAAATTATTTTTGAATGTATCTTAAGATGAAACCCTTCACATGTAATAGGTAAATTTTGTTTTTCCTGTGGTAAATCCCACACAGAGTGAAAGTGTTATTATTTATAATCCTTAAACTGTAAACCAAAGACTTGTTCATGAACTATAATCAGCAGTGGCAGATGATCTGTTTGGGTAAAACCTGGCACCATTATGAGCATTCCAACTCTGTATAAATATTGTGGTACCAACCAACTGAAAAGCATTTCTTTCCAAATCCCCCCATCATTTTCCATTCATTCTAGAGTAACAGCCTGTGGGTGGTTGAGAGCACCCAGGGTGTGAGTTAAAAACTTTAGGAATGCTGTGTGTGTGGTATTTCTCGGTACTCAAGAGATGACTTTGTGACTACATATTAGGTATATTTTTCTATCGACATATGTAAAGGTACAAAAAAAAAGTGATCTTCTAACTCCTTCCTGTATGTGTTCATAACATTGTTATGTACCGTAGTTATTTTTAAATGTTTTTATAGTAACAGTCTGTTATGATTCTGAGTCTATTATGTTCAACACCCTGTTATGTTCATAGTAAAATTTCCCCTTTTGGAATGAAACATTCTAAGGGTCTATTCACATGAACAGGTATCCTGTGTATATTTGATGTAAACTTAATGACTGAACACCGCTTCAAATCTGCAGCTTTAAATACTGCACATCAAATATGCACGATACTGTATATGTGAATACAAAATAGTGGCTGCAGCACTGAAGTAGATGAAAAATGCAGCTTTTATTCCATTCCAAATGCAAAAAGCAATGGAATATTTCAGCTGCACAAGCAGCCTTTTTCAAGCATTGAATAAGGTTATATGTGCAGCTGAAACATTCTAATGATTTTTTTGCAATTGGAATGGAATAAAACTGTTTTTCATCTACTTGAGTTCTGTGGCTACCCAACTATTTTGAATCTGAATTCGGCCTCTGCTTGATGTGCTGCTCACCTGGTATATTTTGTGCCATCACTCATTTCTTTTAGTGCACTGATGCTGAAACAAAACCTAAATAATGGCACCAAAACACACACATGAATGAATGGGGGAGGGGAGCAAATACACCTTGGCCAACATAGTATAAAAGGAAAATAAGGGCATGTTTTTTGCTCCACCAATTTTACTTTGTAATATCATTAATCATTTCACCTTAAAATCTACGGCAAAACCAGAAAAAAAAATATTTGTGGGGCTTCCGATTCTATGCAGTGCACTTTTCAGTACAAATGACACCTTATCTTTATTCTGTAGCTCCATACGGTTACAAAGATACTGTATTTATCGGGGTATGCCACACACCGGCCTATAACACGCACCCTAATTTTTCCAAGAATATTTGGGTAAAAAAAGTTTTGAGGGTGCATGTGTATACCCTGATAGACTGTTTCTGACCCCGCAGAAGCACGGCTTTTGCAGGGTCAGATACCGCCGTCGCTGCCCGCTTTCCTGGGGTCTAAAATCCTGCTGCTGCCGCTTCTCTCCCCCTGGCTATCCAGAGACTGCCGCCGCCGCTGCCCCATTACCTACCCCATCCACGGTTTTATAATTACCTGTTCCCGGGGTCCACGCTGCTTCTGGCTCCGGAGGCGTCCTTAGCTGTCACTGTGCGCCGGGCCATTGACAGTGACGTCGCGTTGAGGACGTCACTCGTCACTGCGCAGCGCATAGCAACAACACAACAACGCAACAAAATATTTTAGCCTAAAAAATGCCTGTTATACGCCAATAAATACGGTATTTAATTAATAGAGGTTTTATTTTATTTAACTACATGTACCAGAATGAGTATGTTTAAAATTGTCCACTTCTGACCACTATAACTTTTTAACTTTTCCGTATATAAGGATGTATGAGGACTCCTTTTTTGGGCCATGATATGAAGTTTTTATTGGGACCATTTTTATTTTGTTGGCACCTTTTGATCGCATTTTATAAAAAAAAAAAAAAATTCTCTTATGACCAAAAATATGCATTTTCTGTACTTTGGAATTTTTTATGTTTGTGCCTTTGACTGGTTTAATTAAAATTATATTTTAATAGTTCGGACATTTACGCAAGCGGCAATACCACACATGTTTAGGTTTTATTTATTTTTTTTGAAAAATGGGAAAAGGGGGGTGATTTAAACTTTTATTAGGGAAGGGGTTAATGCATATTTATTAACTTTTTTTTTTTACACATTTTTGAGTCCCCATAGGGGACTGTACAATACACTCTTTAGATGGCATATACTGATCAATGCTTCTCCATTGGAGAGCATTGCTCAGTGTTATTGGTGCTCCATTGCTTCAGCCTGGTAAAGCTGAATGCAAGCCTGGAGTACCAATCGGACATCAGCCTAGCCTTTAGCCTAAAAAATGCGTGTTATATGCCGATAAATACGGTATTTAATTAATAGAGGTTTTATTTTATTTTACTACTTTAAAAAAATTATAACTACATGTACCAGAATGAGTATGTTTAAAATTGTCCACTTCTGACCACTATAACTTTTTAACTTTTCCATATATATTGATATATGAGGACTCCTTTTTTTGGGCCATGATATGAAGTTTTTATTGGGACCATTTTTAGTTTGTTGGCACCTTTTGATCGCATTTTATAAAAAATGTTTTCTCTTATATGACCAAAAATATGCATTTTCTGTACTTCGGAATTTTTTTATGCTTGTGCCTTTGACCGGTTTAATTAACATTTTATTTTAATAGTTCGGACATTTACGCAAGCGGCAATACCACACGTTTGTTTTTGTTTTTTTTGAAAAATGGGAAAAGGGGGGGTGATTAAAACTTTTATTAGGGAAGGGGTTTGCAAGCCTGGAGCACTGATTGGACAGCAGGGAGGAAGGTAAGAGCGCCCCCCCTTCCCATCCTTTCAGCTGATCGGTTTCGCAGTGGCAGTCCTGATCAGCCCACTGAGCTAGCCGGGAATGGAATTAACGGCTTTTAGACACCGCGATCGACTAAAGGGTTAATTCTGGACATCAACCTGATCGTCGATGTCCGGCTCCGGCATTAGTGGTGGGTCCTGTTTGCTGATAGCAACTTGGACGCACCAGGCATGATGCATGCTCACCTGCTGAGAGCGCATTATACAGTGGGAGCCCGCAGTGGACGTACATATACGTCCATTTGTCGGAAAGGGTTAAAGTGCTATACACAGATGATCACAATGCAAAGTATGAAAAAAGTAAACCAACCATGATGCTAAACACTGTTATCTGTGATCAAATCGACATACCATGGCCTCTCAGAGGCCATCGCATGTTGATGTCAGCATCGACATACGATGCTTTTTTATGTCGGGGCCATTGCATTAAGTGCTATCCGGCAGCGCAAAATGCTTAAGCTGCTGCCGGATAGCAGCTTAATGTTCCCCGTGTGGTGCGGTAAGTATTACTTACCCCTCCACGATGCTCTGGGTTGCCCTCCGGGTCCAGCGCTGGTCTTCCGGTGTCTTCCCGGCCCTCTCCGATGAAGTCAATACGCTGCTGCGCACGTCATCCAATAGGAATGGCGTACGCAGCGGCGTAATGACTTCGCTACACAGGCCCAGTAAGGCCTTGCGGAAGACAGCAGAGGACCGGAGATGGCCAGGAGAGCCCAGCGGAGGCCCGGGGTCACCATCGGGAGCAGCGGGGACACCATCGCAAGCGGCGGGGACAGGTGAGTACAGCTTCCTATACTTTACATTGCACGAATCCCTCAACATATGATGGATTCGACAAACGACGGCTCGTTTGGAACGAATTACCATCGTATGTTGAGGGACAACATTCTGACTTTTCTATGAGTGATTGACCATTTTACTAAGTATGTCACCGTTTTTTTTTCAGATGTCTGTTTTATACAAAATATTGATAGATCTTCTCTTTAGTGCTAAATAAAATATAAAGGTATTACATTATTATAAAATGTATCTTGAGCCACAGCTCTGAGCTTCATTAGATTAGGATCTCTGGTGAAGTGTATGGCAAATGATCTGACCGTATATATATTAAACCTAATTGACAAGTGATGATCCTTGTTTAACCTCTTAAGGACCCAGGACGTATAGGTACGTCCTGGGTCCCGGTCCTGCGATGTAACGCGGGGTCACACGGTGACCCCGCATCATATCGCGGCTGGCCCGGCGTCATAGTGAAGCCAGGATGCGCCGCTAATAGCGCTATTAACCCTTTAGCCGCGCGCTCAAAGCTGAGCCGCATGGCTAAAAACGAAAGTAAAAGTGCCCGGCTAGCTCAGGGAGCTGTTCGGGATCGCCGCGGTATAATAGCGGCATCCTGAACAGCTATAGTACAGGAGGAGGTCTTCTTACCTTCTCCTGCGCTGTCCGATCGCCGAATGAATGCTTCAAGCCTGAGATCCAGGCTTGAGCAATCAATCGCCGAAAACACTGATTGATCCATTCCTATGGAGATGCATCAATCAGTGTAAAAGATCAGTTAATGCAATGTTATAGCCCCCTATAAGAAAAGTGTAAAAAAATCATTAACCCTTTCAATTATCCCTTCCCCTAATAAAAGTTTGAATCACCCGGCATTTCCAAGAATAAAAAAAAAAAAACTGTGTAAATAAAAATAAATATATGTGGTATCGCCGCGTGTGGAAATGTCTGAGTTATAAAAATATATCGTTTTTTAAACTGCACGTTTAATGGCGTACGCGCAAAAAAATTAGCCCTCATAGCGCCCTGAACACAGAAAAATTTAAAAGTTATAGGGGTCAGAAGATGACCATTTTAAACGTATAAATTTCCTGCATGTATTTAGGATTTTTTTCTGAAGTGATACAAAATCAAACCTATACAAGTAGGGTATCATTTTAACCGTATGGACCTGCAAAATAAAAATAAGGTGTCATTTTTGCCGAAAAATTTACTGTGTAAAAACGGAAGCCCCCAAAACTTACAAAATAGTTTTTTTTCATCAATTTTGTCGCAAATTGATTTTTTTCCCCATTTCACCATACATTTTTGGGTAAAATGACTAATGTCATTACAAAGTAGAATTAGTGACGCAAAAAATAAGCCATCATATAGAATTTTAAGTGAAAATTTTTAAGGAGGAAAAATTGAAAAGAAAAAAACCGAAATAGCCCGGGTCTTTAAGGGGTTAAGGGGGTACTCCACTGGAAAACAATTTTTTTTTTTTTTTTATCAACTGGTGCTGGAAAGTTAAAAAGATTTGTAAATTACATATATTAAAAAATCTTAATCCTTCCTGTACTTATCAGCTGTTGTTTGCTCCACAGGAAGTTCTTTTCTTTTCGAATTTCCTTTCTGTCTGACCACAGTGCTCTCTGCTTACACCTCTGTCCATTTTAGGAACTGTTCAGAGTAGTAGAAAATACCCATAGCAAACCTATCCTGCTCCAGACAGTTCCTAAAATGGACAGAGGTGTCAGCAGAGAGCACTGTGGTCAGACAGAAAGGAAATTCAAAAAGAAAAACTTCCTGTGGAGCAAAAAACTGCTGATAAGTACAGGAAGGATCAAGATTTTTTAATAGAAGTAATTTACAAATCTAGACAATAAAATATAAAAAATGGGGCTCAAGGTCATGGATATATGGAGTAATGATTATTTAATAGAATAAAGTTTGTCAAATAATAATTGATGCCTGGCTACCCACAGGGCCCTTGCAGGTGTACAGAGATCATATGTAAAATGTTAGACAATCATATAAAAATATCATAAAAAGCATAAAAAACATAAATGCATATTTGATGAAAACCTCTGGAATCACTCCAATAAATAGTAGAAATAAATATTGTCGGTGTGGATCAACACCAAAATTAGACCTAAAGTTCACAACAGTTCATCCAAGTATATGGTCAAAATCGATGGACAAAGAAAAAAAACTCCAAATCAGCCTCTAGCAATGCACCTAGTATAGCAGAAAATTCAGTCTCTCGTAGGTATCTCAAGCAAGAGATAGCAATACCAATCAATTATTTCTCAGCAGCTTTATGTAACCAGTTCTCCAAAGTAACAAATCAAATCAAGCTACTTTGTCTCAGTTGGAGTAGAATGTTCTGTAATAATATACAGCTCTGCACGGATAATAATTCACAGCTCTGCGTGATATGAATGGATAAGGTATGCTCACCGGTCCAGGCGTCTGCTGCACGGGTGCTGTGATGGACTCTCCGGTTAATGTAGTGATGTCTCCGGTACCTGTATATGATCTCCGCGCGGCTCCTCCTGGCAGCCTCCGTGCCGGCTCTCTTAGCAGGAGAGCTCACCGCTCGGAGACTTGGCCATCTCCCGGGCGGTGAATATTGTAGTGGGCCTGGTATCAGGGGACTGCAGCGCTGCGGCTGCACCGCTTGGATGGTGGTTCCGGTCGGTTCCGGTCCTCTCCTCGTGTCTTTCCAGCGCGCGCTGGGAGCAATTAAGATTGACAGGTGGCAGTCACTGTAAAACTTAGATATTGGAGGCAGGAGTATAGATAGTAGTGATCCCAAGAGTATGATAATGTGGGCTGGACGCGTTTCAGAACCTCCTAGGTTCTTTCCTCAGCAGCATAAAATATAGACCAGAGCACTTTAGAGCCTCTCCACACTTCTTTTTCTGTAATTTACAAATCTGTTTAACTTTCTGGCACCAGTTGATAAAATACATTGTTTTCTAGGGAGGGGAGTACCCCTTTAAAATGAATGCACTTGCACAATTTGACAAATGATTAGCCACGTTTGCCTCATAATGCGCTACATGCATACGTTTTATTATGAGCAACAACTTTGCTGAGAGTGATCAGCATTGCAATCAGTCATAAGTGTAAACTTTAATCAAAAGCTGATCAACCTAACTCAACCATTTAAGACGAATTTCATCTTTTTGTGGCTAGTATAAAGGGGTTTGCCACTTTCTTGCTTTTTATTAATAAAAAACATATTGGCCCTCATTTACTTACAAAATCGGGTTGTAAGTCTATCTTGCTTTCTTACCCAACTGCTTTTTTCCGCTGGTATTTATTATTATGTCGCATCCTGTTTGTCGCACGTGGATTTTGTTGGTTTTGGTTTCCAACTCCTCTAAGTTGTCGGGAAAAAATCCACAACAATTCAACATATTCGGGTTGGAAACCTTTATAAATACGTGGGAAAGCTCAGAAATGTCGTATTACGCCCCTTTTTCGGGTTTGGGAGAATCCGCATCGGGTCCGTCGGGAAAAAATGTTGCATCATGTCGCAGACTGGCACACGATGTCTGCGACATGTCGCAGACAAAGATGCGCCAAAAAAAACGACAAAACACGTCGGGTTTAGAATAGTAAATGAGGGCCATTATTGTTAATATGTGATTACTTTATGTAGTTTAGTTTTGTTGTGTACTGCATATTGATGAAGCTCCTCGTCAATCACCTGCCCTCTCATGCCATCCGAACGGAACTCCTATCAATAAAATTGCTGCATATGGATGAGCATGTGACTTTATATGTCACTGTTTTGCACTAAAACAGCAGGAAAGTGGCCAACCTTCTTCATGCCATTTCATTTTCCCCCATTCTGCACTCAATACAGTGACCCCCCGACCCGGCCCTGACATATGATTATTTCAACATATGATGGCCTCTCAGAGCCCATCGTATGTTGAAGGCAGCATCGACATATGATGCTGCTGTGTGTCGGGTCCATCATACAAATAGCTATCTGACAGCGCTGACAACTTCAGCAACTGACAGACAGTTGTTTAATGTGCCCCGTGTGTCCCGTTCTGCCTCCTGTTACTCACATGCTGTCCTGCTAACTCACGCAGGCTTCCACTGTGAGCTCCGTGTAAGCCCCCCCCCCCCGTGCAGCCATAGCCAATAGCCTGCAGCATCTTGCTGCAGGCATCCAATGAGCTGCTGGCTGCCCTCCCCTTCCTTTCCTATAGAGCTGTAGTCGGCAGGATCGTAATGGAGGACATTCTGTCCCCCCTGAAGGTATTTAAAGAACTGTACAGTACTGTATGCAATGTCACACATCACATACAATACATATACACACAATACACCCCATACATCAATGTTTCCCTATCAGTGTGCCTCCAGCTGTTGCAAAACTATAACTCCCAGCATGCCCAGACAGTCAATGGCTGTACATGCATGCATGCTGGGAGTTGTAGTTGTGCAACAGCTGGAGGCACCCTGGTTTGTTAAATACTCCCCATACACTCCACATACAATGGTCATCCCAGAACCAATTAGCAGTTTCCCATAGAGATATGTATTCAACATACAATGGTTCCAAGGCCCCAGAACCAATTACCATTTTTACATAGACATATGAACTCGACATATGATGGTTTCAACATATGATGGTTCTCCTGGAACCAATTAATATCATATGTTGAGGGACCACTGTACCTTATAAGAACAGAATGTTGTAAAATGTTTGCTAAATAATTGAAAAGGGAAAAAAATATTGCATTTATACAGTCTCTCACATACACCCCATTTTTTGTAAATATTTAATTATAGCTTTTCATGTGACAACACTGAAGTAATAACACTCTACTACAATGTAAGGTAATTATAACTGTGTTTAATTTTTCTGTCCCCTCAAAATAACTCAACACACACCCATTCAGTCTAAATCTTGGCAACAAGGTACCTAAGTGGAAATGTTAAAATTGGGCTTAATTAGCCATTTTCCCTCCCTGGTATCATGTGACTCATTAGTGTTACAAGGTTTCAGGTGTGAATGGGGAGCAGGTGTCTTAAATTTGGTATTATTATCCTTATATGCTCTAATACTGGTCACTGAAAGTTCAACATGATGCTCCATAGCAAAAAACTCTCTGAGGATCTGTTGCTCTACATAAATATGGCCTAGACTATAAGAAGATTGCCAGAGCCACCCAGAAACTGAGCTGCAGCACGGTGGGCAAGACCATACAGCAATTTCAAAGTACAGACCTCTTCATGGTCGACCAACGTATGAGTGCTACATTGCAGTGGTTAAAGGGGTGGGGTGTCGGCTGGTCAGTGCCCAGACCATGTGTCGCACACTGCATCAAATTGATCTGCAATTGATCTTGTGCTTCATGACAAGAAATGAAGCACAAGTGAACCTACAAACAATTTGCTGAAGACAAGCTGATTAAGGGCATGGATTACTGAAACCATGTCCTGTATTCCGATAAGACCAAAATAAAAGTATTTTGTTCATAGGGAGTCAAGTGTGTGTGAGGGCAACCAGGTGAGAAGTACAAAGACAAGCGCGTCTTGCCTACAGTCAGGCAGGTGGTGAGAGTGTCATGGTCTGGGATTGCATGAGTGTTGCTGGTACTGGGGAGCTACAGTTCATTGAGGGAACCATGAATGCCAACATGTACTGTGACATACTAAAGCAGTGCATGATCCCCAACATAATAACAAACCCAAATACACCTCAAAGATGACCACTGCCTTGCTAAAGAAGCTGAGGATAAATGGATGAGGGTGATGGATTGGCCAAGCATGTCTCCGGACCTAAACCTTATTGAGCATCTTTGGGGCATCCTCAAATGGAAGATGGTCTCTAACATCTATAATCTCTATGATGTCATCATGGAGGAGTAGAAGAGGACTCCAGTGGCAACCTTTTAAGTTCTGGTGAACTCTATGCCCAAGAGGCTTAAATAGGGACTGTCACTTTTAAAACTTTTGATATGTTTAGACATGAGTTTTCAGACCCCGACTAATCAAAGCGGGGTCTGAAAACTGAGAGGTGCGCACTAAGTGAGACAAACTTACATTGCTATTCTGTCAGCTATGTGATTCTCTTCATGCTCGTTCTGGTATTTGGTTGGGGTCTGAACACTCAGACAGTTACATTTAAAGGGGTACCCCGCCCCCCAAGACATCTTATTCCCTATCCAAAGGATAGGCATAAGATGTCTGATCGCATGTCCGATCATTCCGTGATAACATGTCTGATCATTCCGTGTTTGTGATATCACGCCAAGGCCCCTCCATTCATCTCTATGGGAGGAGGAGTGATGGATAGTATGTCCCCTCTCATAGATATTCTGTGTTCGTAATGCCGCAGTGCTAGCCTGGAGAACGCAGAGGGTCCCAGCAGCCAGACACCCAACCCAACAAAACAAGGGATAAGATGTCTGATCGCAGGGGCTTGGCCGCTGGGACCCCCTGTGATCTCCAGGCCGGCACCACTGCGTTCTGAACATTTATATTCAGAACGCCGGCCTCGGGCTTCTGTGTTCGTGACGTCACGCCATGCCCTCTCTAGTCATGTCTATGGGAGTGGGCGTGAATGCTGTGTACCACACCCACCACACCCCCTCCCATAGACATAACTGGACGGGGCGTGGCATGACGCCATGAACTCGGAAGCCCAAAGCCGGTGTTCTAAACTTAAATATTCAGAACGCCGGGATGCCGGGCCAGAGATCGCGGGGGTTCCCAGCTGCAAGACCCCCCCACGATAAGACCTCTTTGGATAGGGAATAAGATGTTGAGGGGTGAAGTACCCCTTTAACCCCTTCACGACGAGCGACGTACATGTACGGCGCCACGAAGTGTCACTTGGCGCGCGGCGACGTACACCGGTAGCGGTGATCGGACCGGGATGACTGCTGTTATCTAACAGCAGGCATCCCGGCACATCGCCGAGGGGGGTCCTGAGACCCCCCCATAACCGCGATGCGCGCAAATCGCAGGTCAATTCAGACCTGCGATCTGCGCGATTCCGGGTCATACGGGTCACTGGTGACCCGGAAAATAAGAGGGATCGGGGGTGTCCGAGACACCCTCGATCCCCCTAAAGGGATAGGAGTTTGGTGGCAAGGGTGCCACCCCTCCTATCCCTGCTATTGGTCGGCCGAGCGACCGACCGATAGCAGACCGGGGGAGGGGGGGTTAAAGTTCGGTTCCCCCGCTTTGCCCACCTATCGGTGTCCGGGCAAAACGGGGGAACCGTACAGGGATGATCGGCGCCGAAGGTCCCTACCTGGATCCCGGAGCGCGATCCTCCATGCGGGGATCCCCCACGTGCGGCGGCGGCTTCCGGGTCCTGCTAGGTGAGTTGTTGCCTAGCAACATCCGGAGGGCCACAGTTTACAGTGGTCTCTAAACCGTGGCCCTCCAGATGTTGCAAAACTACAACTCCCAGCATGCCCAGACAGCTGTTTGCTGTGTGGGCATGCTGGGATTTGTAGTTTTGCAATATTTAGAGGAGTTCAGGTTGTAGATCACTAAGTGGTCTCAAACTGTGGCCCTCCAGATGTTGCAAAACTACAACTCTCAGCATGCCCAGACAGCAGTTTGCTGTCTGGGCATGCTGAGAGTTGTAGTTTTGCAACATCTGGAGGGCCACAGTTTTGAGACCACTGGACAGTGATTTACAACTTGAACCCCTCTAAATCTTGCAAAACTACAACTCCCAGCATTCAGGAACAGCATAAGGCTGTCTTGGCATGCTGGGAGTTGTACTTGCGTGCCTCCAGCCACTACATCTCCCAGCATGCCCTTCCGCAATCAGTACATGCTGGGAGTTGTAGTTTTGCAACAGCTGGAGGCACACTGGTTGGAAAATACTGAGTTAGGTCATAGAACCTAACTCAAGGTTTTCCAGCCAGTGTGCCTCCAGCTGTTGCAAAACTACAACTCCCAGCATGCATGGTCTGTCAGTGCATGCTGGGAGTTGTAGTTTTGACCCCCCCCTCCCGTGTGAATGTACAGGCTACATTCACACTGGCGGCAGATTACAGTGAGTTCCCCGCTACAAATTTGAGCTGCGGGAAATTTTTCGCCACAGCTCGAAACTCCTAGCGGGAGACTCAGTGTAATCTGCCGCCAGTGTGAATGTAACCTAAAAACACTACACTACACTAACATAAAATAAAGAGTAAAACACTACATATACACACGTACACTGCCCCCCTCCCCACCACCCCCCTTCCCCAATAAAAATGAAAAACGTATTGTATGGCAGTGTTTCTAAGATGGAGCCTCCAGCTGTTGCAAAACAAAAACTCCCAGCATTTCTGGACAGCAATTGACTGTCCAGGCATGCTGGGAGTTTAGCAACAGCTGGAGGCACCCTGTTTGGGAATCACTGGCATAGAATACCCCTATGTCCACCCCTATGCAAGTCCCTAATTCAGGCCTCAAATGCGCATGGCGCTCTCACTTCGGAGCCCTGTCGTATTTCAAGGCAAAATAATAGGGTCACATATGGGGTATCGCCGTACTCGGGAGAAATTGCCTTACAAATTTTGGGGGGCTTTTTCTCCTTTTACCCCTTATGAAAAGGAACAGTTGGGGTCTACACCAGCATGTTAGTGTAAAAAAATTATTTTTACACTGACATGCTGGTGTTGCCCTATACTTTTCATTTTCACAAGAGGTAAAAGGGAAAAACGCCCCCCAAAATTTGTAATGCAATTTCTCCCGAGTACGGAGATACCCCATATGTGGGCGCAAAGTGCTCTGGGGGCGCACAACAAGGCCCAGAAGGGAGAGTGCACCATGTACATTTGAGGTGATTTGCACAGGGGTGGCTGATTGTTACAGCGGTTCTGACAAACGCAAAAAAAACAAAACCCCACATGTGACCCCATTTTGGAAACTACACCCCTCAAGGAATGTAATAAGGGGTGCAGCGAGAATTTACACCCCACAGGTGTCTGACGGATCTTTGGAACAGTGGTCCGTGAAAATGAAAAATTTTGCACAGCCCACTGTTCCAAAGATCTGTCAGACACCAGTGGAGGGGGGGGGGGGGTAAATGCTCACTATACCCCTCATTATATTCTGTGAGGGGTCTAGTTTCCAAAATGGTATGCCATGTGGGGGTTTTTTGTTGTTCTGGCACCATAGGGGCTTCCTAAATGCGACAAGCCCCCCGAGCAAAATTTGCTCTCAAAAAGCCAAATATGACGCCTTCTCTTCTGAGCATTGTAGTTCGCCCGCAGTGCACTTCAGGTCCACTTATGGGGTACCTCCATACTCAGAAGAGATGGGGTTACAAATTTTGGGGGGTCTTTTCTGCTTTTAACCCTTAAAAAAATGTGAAATTTGGGGGAAAACCAACATTTTAGTGAAATTTTTTTTTTTTTTTTTACATATGCAAAAGTCGTGAAACACCTGTGGGGTATTAAGGCTCACTTTATTCCTTGTTATGTTCCTCAAGGGGTCTAGTTTCCAAAATGGTATGCCATGTGTTTTTTTTTTGCTGTTCTGGCACCATAGGGGCTTCCTAAATGCGACATGCCCCCCAAAAACAATTTCAGAAAAACGTACTCTCTAAAATCCCCTTGTCGCTCCTTCCCTTCTGAGCCCTCTACTGCGCCCGCCGAACAATTTACATAGACATATGAGGTATGTGCTTACTCGAGAGAAATTGGGCTGCAAATATAAGTATAAATTTTCTCCTTTTACCCCTTGTAAAAATTCAAAAACTGGGTCTACAAGAACATGCGAGTGTAAAAAATGAAGATTTTGAATTTTCTCCTTCACTTTGCTGCTTTTCCTGTGAAACACCTAAAGGGTTAAAACATTTACTGAATGTCATTTTGAATACTTTGGGGGGTGCAGTTTTTATAATGGGGTCATTTATGGGGTATTTTTAATATGAAGACCCTTCAAATCCACTTCAAACCTGAACTGGTCCCTGAAAAATTGCGAGTTTGAAAATTTTGTGAAAAATTGGAAAATTGCTACTGAACTGTGAAGCCCTCTGGTGTCTTCCAAAAATAAAAACTCGTTAATTTTATGATGCAATCATAAATTAGACATATTGTATATGTGAATCCCAAAAAAATTTATTTGGAATATCCATTTTCCTTACAAGCAGAGAGCTTCAAAGTTAGAAAAATGCAAAATTTTAAATTTTTTCATCAAATTTTGGGATTTTTCACCAAGAAAGGATGCAAGATACCACAAAAATTTACCACTAAGTTAAAGTAGAATATGTCACGAAAAAACAATCTCGGAATCAGAATGATAACTAAAAGCATTCCAGAGTTATTAATGTTTAAAGTGACAGTGGTCAGATTTGCAAAAAAGGGCTTCGTCCTAGAGGTGAAAATGAGCTCCGTCCTTAAGGGGTTAAGGTGTACTCACTTTTGATGCCAAGGTTTAGACATTAATGGCTGTGTTTTGAGTCATTTTGAGGGGATGACGCAGTGGAGAGTTGGCGTGATTCCGGCCGCATATGTGGCGCATGTGCCGAAGGTGGAGGCAGAACAACAGGAAGTCAGAGTAGCATTCCGGAAATGCAGCACATGCCGGCTCCATATATAAACAGATAGATCACACAGTAACAACAGTCCCGTGAGGAAGGAGCGAAAGTGCACTGTTGGTCCAGGTGCAGCACCAGCTACAGACATGGGTAAGCGATAACACATTTTTACTATCTAGTTGAGCGGCAGGAGGGGTAGAGTAGTAACCCCCATTGAGGAATAGGATTGTGCCACATGGTGTCTCCCAGTATACCCAGCCACTAAGTAATATTTAGCATTGGTGTTATCTCTGTGTATAAAAAGTTTCATATTATTGGTGCATAATACAGTAGCTGGTGTTTTCCCTGACATGTTTTATGTCTGTAATTTGGCTAACATTATTACTCGAATGAGATACTGATGTTTTTGAATGGTATTTAATAAAAGCTATTTTTTATAACTCAAGTAGAGTCAACTTGGTACTTTGTGTAGTGTGCAAGTGTTTGGTAATACCAAGTTGTTGTTATATAGATTTAAGATGAAAGTCTAAATAGTTGCCGCACTAGCATGCACAGGCGTGGAGGCAACAACAGGTATAGCTGTTTGGAGCTATATGGTGTAATATGCACCAAAATTTGTATGCTTAAAAATGTCCTCTTCTGACCCCTATAACTTTTTTTATTTTTCAGCATATGGGCTATATAAGGGGTTCATTTTTTTTGCGCTGTGTTCTGTAGTTTTTATCGGTACCTTTTTTGTTTTGATGGGACTTTTTGCTTTTTATAAATTTTTTATAGTATATGAAGGGACTAAAAGTGCGCAATTTTGGACTTGGTTCTTTTTTTTACGTGTATGCCATCGAACGTGCGGTTTACCTAACCATATATTTTAATAGTTTGGAAATTTTCGCACACGGCCGAACCACATATGATTGTTTATTTTTTATTACAAACTTTTATTAGGGGAGGGGTTAATTCACTTTTATTTATTTATTTTTACACTTTTTGCCTTTTTTTTAAGTCCCCATAGGGGACTATAACATGCAATCTTTTGATTGCATACAGAGGCAGCTCTAGACTTTGTGAGCCCTTAGCCCCCCCCCCCCCACTATCCTGCAAATTTAAGAGAATGGCGGCGCATACAGTGTATTCTTTTCTGCTCACCAGTGGCACACGCAAGATTTTCTCATGGGTTGGGGTTTAAAAACATAAAACAATACCTCCACACCAGGACAACATATTATTCCTGCTGTTATTATATAAAAAGCACTATACAGAGACCAATTACTTCACTATACAAGGGGCAAATAATTCTACCACAGCAGGACTACACATTACTCCCACATAGTGACTGGATAATATTACTATACTGAAACCAGTATCATCAATAACACCACTATACACAGACCAGTATAACCAACAACATCTCTATACAAGGTTCAAATAATTGTACCACACTATGACTACACATTACCCCCACATAGTAACAGGATAATATTACCATACAAATACTGAATAAACCACTTTACACAGAAGTTAGTGCCTCAGCTCTACACAGGCTCTACAGACCATATAAAAGATTACATACAGTTACATCAGGTGACGTCTTCTCTGGTGTCAGTCAATTTCCTTTTCTTATCCATCCGGCCCAGACAGTCATGACTATTTCTTCCAGCCACAACTCCACAGAACCTGCCAAACAAACATTTAAGACTCTGCACTTTTCCAGCACTTATAGCGCTCAATATAGTTGGTAGAAAAGTGGGTTGGGGGAACAGTAGGTTGCGCCCCCCTCAGGCAGTTGGTCACTCAAATGGGTAGACAGGTCCCTTTACATTGTTTCCCCCATCACACAGGTAAAACCCACAGTGGGTAGGTAGGGAATCCCCCTTTAAGATAGAACCCTCAAGTAGGTCGATAATGCCCCTAGTTAGGTGATGCCTCCAGGTAGGAAATATCCCCAGTAGGTAGGTAGTAGTTCATGCCCCCTGTAGGTAGTAGGTAATGCCCCCAGGTAGGTCATATTTATTGCCCCCAGTAAGCATGTAGTAGGTAATGCCCCCAGTAGGTATGTAGAAGGTAATGCCCCCAGTAGGTAGTGCCCCCCGTAGTAGGTAGTTTCATCAGGTAGGTAATGCCCCCATTAGGTAACGTCCCCAGTTGATAGTGCTCCCCAGGTAGGTAATGCACCTAGTTCGTAGTACCATCAGTAGAAAGTTCCCTCAGGTAGGTAATGCCCCCAGTAGATACTGTCCCCAGTATTTAGTAGGCAACCCTGTAGTTGCTGCCCCTGTGCTGATTTTAAAGGACCTGCAGCCCATCTTGGCATCTAAGTGAACACGGTTACAGGCACAGGAGGGGGGGGGGGCGGTTAGGTGAAAGACCCGGGTTTTGGGGCTGGAAGCAAGATATCAATGTTTCGGTGATCTCTCATCATCACCATTTTCAAGTCTTGAAAATGGTGATGAGAGATCACCGAAACCTTGTCTACTGCATCATGGAAGAAAACACTGCTATTTTGATTCATGGATATTGGTGTGCTGCATATATTTACTTTATTTGAGGAGAAAGGGAGCACCAAGGCTCTAAGTGCTTGCACCCATCTATAAGTCTGGAGGTGCTGCTTTTATTTGGACTAGATAGATAGATAGATAGATGGATAATAGATAGATATGATATAGATAGATAGATAGATATGAGAAAGATATATAGATATGAGAGAGATAGATAGATAGATATGAGATAGATAGGTTTGAGAGAAAGAAATATATGAGATAGATATGAGATAGAGAGATAGATATTAGATAGATAGAAAGATATGAGATGGATGGATAGATAGATAGATAGATATGCGATAGAGAGATAGATATTAGATAGATATGAGAGAGAAAGAGATGATGTATAGATAGATAAATATGAGAGAGATGATAGATGTATAGATAGATATGTGATAGATAGATATTAGAGAGATACATAGATATGAGATCGATATGAGAGAGATGGATAGATATGAGATAGATACATAGATTTGTAGTTTTGCAACAGCTGGAGGTAAATAGGCACTCATCTCATTGTCTCTTAAAGGACAAGTCTCATGCTCAAAATCTTTCCCCTTATCCGAAGTATATGGGTTAATCTTTAGATCGGGGGGGGGGGGGGGGTCCAACCACTGGGGCCCCCTGCAATCTCCTGTTCGGACCCCCCACGATCTAAAACTTCGGATAGGGGAAATGTTTTTGATGCATGAGACTTATCCTTTAATCAGGGTGCCTCTAGCTGTGGCAAAACTACAACTCTCACCATGTCCACATTGCCAAAGGCATACTGGGAGGTGTAGTTTTGCAACAGCTGGAGGCACCATGGTTGAGAAACAATGAGATGGAGGTTTGTAGGCACATCTCATTGTTTCTTAACCAGGGTGCCTCCAGCTGTGGCAAAACTATAACTCCCAGCATGCCCAAATTGTGTAGTATGGGTTGGCCAGTTCAGAGGACACAGCACAGACATTGGTATACAGTGACAGGGGTGTGTACATTTTCAAAAAAAAACTACTACACAGGACTAAAATGGAGCAAAATCTACTTGTCCCTCATGACGATCCACTTGTCCGGGCCAATTTTCGCTTTTACCCTCTGATTTTTTCCTCCTCGCCCTATAATAGCCATAACTACCTACTATAATGATACCTTTTAATTTTTCAATAACATATTCTCCAAACCAAATATATATATATATATATATATATATATATATATATATATTTGGTGAAGTGAAATTGAAATAGTAAAAGATAATTTTGCAGATTTGGTAGTTTTTTTTTCTTCGCCATTTGCCTTGTGGTTGACATAACATGTTTTGATACTTTAGGTTGCCTGATTACAGCAATACCAGATTTGTATAGTTTACATCATTTTTTACAAATTTTTAAAAAATTCTGAACTTTTTTAAATTTTTTTAATTGTTATTTTTTGACCCCTGTAGCTTTATTTTTTTTTTTTCCCACATACCAGGCGGCTATAAGAGGGCTCTTATTTTGCCCCATAATCTTTTTTTTTTTGTATCGGTACCATTTTGGTATTGATCTGACTTTTTAATCACTTTTTAACTTTTTTTCTGGGATATTATAAAAATTGCAATTCTGTGGTTTGGTATTTTTTTTTTTTTACATAATGGATACGTACGGGATACATAATGTCATATTTTAATAGGTCTTACAATTATGCATGAAGAGATACCAAATATGTTTATTTTTATTATGTTTCCAGGTTTTTATATAGGAAAAGGGGGTGATTTGAACTTTTAACATGGAAGGGTTAATGTGTGTTTTTTTTTTTTTACTTTTATTAAAACTTTATTTATTTATTTTTTACACTTTATTAGACTTATAGGAGGAATCATTAGATTTCTCATACAGATTAATAGAGTTCTATTGAACTCATTGATCTGTGTGCTCTGTGATCCATTGATAGAGGCTGATCCAGCCAGGCTCTATCAATGACAGCCACGGGATGGCAGGGAACAGAGGTAAGCCCTCCGGCTACCTCTATAGTGGATCACCCCCCTGCGATCGCGCTGCGGGGGGGAGGGGTGTTGGGGCGATCCACCCCACTAGACCGGAGGCTGCAGAGTATGGAGCGGGCAGGAGTCTGGAGCCCGCTCTATACATACTGCTGAGTGCCGCATGCTAGCTATTAGCGGCGGTGTGAAACTTGCGCCCCATGCAGACTTGCATTCGCTCCTTCCCTCAGCTCTCCGAAGCTAGAGCTGGGGGGGGGGGGGGGGGGCGAAGGCAGAGGATGCAGGTCTGCACGGGGAGAAATAAGCCACGCCGCCTCATCTCCCCCTCGTACGTCTGCATGGCAGAAAGAAGGCAGAGCAGGGGAGATACAGCTTCTCATCTCCCCTGCTCTGTTTCAGAGGACGCAAGTTTCCACAGCCAGGGGCTGCAAAGTATGGAGCAGGCACGAGTTGGGAGCCCGCCCCATACAGACTGCAGAGCGCCGCAGCGCTTGTCAGGTCCGGCCGGGCTAAGGGCCAGAAAAATTCACCTGCCCGATGCCCGGAACTGCTTGTCCCGGGCGTCGGACGATAGGAATCCCACATCCCTGAGTGACATAATACTGTGGGGCTATATACATCAGCTGTGCTGTACCCACTGCCCTGGCTGCTATATATACGATATATATATATATATATATATATATATATATATATATATAGCAGGTACCTCACACAGCTTAAGTATGTCACTCAATACCAATGTCTGTGCTGTACCCACTGCCCTGGCTGCTCTCTCTCTCTCTCTCTCTCTCTCTCTCTCTCTATCTATCTATCTATATATATATATATATATATATATAGCAGGTACCTCACACAGCTTAGCAGTATGTCACTGTATACCAATGTCTGTGCTGTGCCCTCTGGCTGGCCCATACTGCATATACTACTTTGTATATAGTATAGGCCAGACAGGTCATAGGGCACAGCACAGACTGACATTTCATCATGCATGCTGCCAGGCCCAGCAACAGTCACTGGGACTTCAGGACGGTCTGACCTCCTCCTGACCTGCTGCTTTTTTTTTTTTTTTTAATCAGATAATTTTTATTGAAGGTTTTTCAAACATTTCAAAACAATATACAAACAATAGAGGTAGAGCCACAGAGAATGTGAGGCAGTGTCCGTATGTTGTCTCTCTGTGGTGAGCAGCTGGGGGGGGGGGGGGGCAGGTGGTAAGGGAACTAATCAGCAGCAGTTTCTATGGCAGGCGACCCGCCCCAGCAACCCTTTCTCTTAAAGGGGTAGCAGGGGCTGGTCACACGCAGCGCTGGGGCTCGCCGCCTGCAGGCAGGAAGGAAGCGGAACTGCTTTATTAAACTTCAATCCCGGCAGTCACCCGGAGAGTGGGTAGTAACTTGCGCTGGTCGGGGCCCTGAGCAAGGCCCTCCCACTAATGCGAGGCCTTAGGTGGTGGCCTATATGGCCTTATGGTAGAGACGCTTCTGATTGCATACACTGTTCAATGTTGAACTTTGACTCAGCATTGATCAGTGTTATCGGTGCTCTGCTGCCTTTAGCCTACCATGGCTGGCGGGGACATCAGAACACTGTTCAGACGTCAAGGAGGAAGGTAAGGGCACTTCTGCCGTTCACTCAGCTGATTTCCCGATCAGCTCTGCTGAGCTAACTGGCATCTAGCTATCCTGCATTTAGACGCCTCAATCATCTTTGATTGCGGTGTCTAAAGGGTTAATGCCGAGCATCGGGCCAGCTGGTGATGTCCAGCATTAACTATGGGTCCTGGCTGCTGATAGCAACCAGGACCCACTGGTATGTAGCGTGCTCAGTTCGTAAACACACTTCAAACCCCCTGGACAAGGACATACAGGTACGCCCTCGGTCCTTAAAGGAGTACTCTGGTGCAGAGTATTCCTGCTCCGTCCTGCCCGGGCTGCAAAAAAAAATGAAAATAAACCATCTCTCACCTTCCTGGGTTCCGGCGGAGCGCCACTACAGCTGATCGGTCCTCCGTTCCATCTCCTTCATACTTCCGTGTGAACGAAGCGTCACATGGCGCTCAGCCTATCGCCGGCCGCCGCGATGTTCAGTCTCGGCCCATGATAGGCTGAACGCCATGTGATGCTTCATTCACACGGAAGTATGAAGGAGATGGACCGGAGGACCGATCAGCTGTAGTGGCGATCCGCATTGACAGCATTGATCAGTTTTAGGAATCAAATCCCCCTATGGGGACAAAAAAAAAGTATTAACTGTGTATTACCCCTCCCCCTAATAAAAGTAATGTAAAAAAAAAAAAAAAACAATTGTGGTATTGGTCACTTCATATAGCAAAAAAAATCCATAAAAAGTGAACAAAAAGTCCATTAAAAACGAAAACTGTACCGATTAAAAACTACAGATAACGGCGCAAAAAATTAGCCGTCATACAACCCTATATGTGAAAAAATAAAAAAAGTTATAGGGGTCAGAACGGGACAATTTTAAACATACTAATTTTCTTACAAAAAGTTATAATTTTTTTCACTAGCAAAATAAAACAAAACCTATATAAATTCGAATCATAGGGACCTACAGAATAAAGATAATGGCCCTTATTTACTAAGAGTGGAGTGTAGGTTTCTTTGTGGGTTTTAATTCCCTATCATTTATTTTCCCCAATATTTACTAAGGTTTCCCTACATTTTCCACTTTCCCTACATTTTGCCTTTTTTACACATGCTCTGATCTGTCTGGTTTTCCTCAATTGAAATCCACCACATTTTATGTGGAAACCTTAGTAAATATGTAGTTTTTTTTGTGAAAATGTCAGGAACATGCCCCTCTTCGGAGACCACACCCCTTTCCCTGGCGACCACGGGATTTCTTCGGGATTTTTCGGGATTTCTTAGCAAAATGGAGAGTTAGTTGGGGTTTTTTCATGAGGAGACCACATAGTGGCTGAATGACACAGCCTGGAGGTGGCAGTATGAGACAGCTGGGAGCTGGAATCAGCATGAGGAGAACATATGGTGGCAGAATGAGACAGCCTGGAGGTTGCAGCAGCAGCATCAGGAGTTCTGAGTTACACAGAGACAAGATTGGTGCAGTGGGTGGCAATACCAGTACCCGGTGACGAAGGTGGATGAAAAAGGAAAACTTGGCATCAGATGTGTGGCATCAGGCGGGTGGCAGGATCAGAATAGTAGGTGAGGTAGGTAGGCAGAAGAAAATGGTCTCTTTTGTTGTTAGTGTGTTAGTGTGCACAAGTAAGTATTGAGGATATGTTAAAACTTAACTTTAACTTAACTTTGTCCGTGCAGTAGAGGCTGAGGACACAGTGGATGATGAGGCGGCGGAGTCGCACACTGTCTAAGAACCAATGTGTGGAGACAGAAGAGGCGTGACCTGTCCAAGTTGCTGTTGTTGTGGCTGTGCAGGAACCACATTCAACCAGTGGGCTGTAAAGGACATGCATTGTCCCTAACCGTAGTTACAGCTCCACACGTCGGCACTGCCGTGCACTTTGGTACACACAGACAGGCTCGAGGTCTGGCCCACCTTCTGTTCCACAAAATTGTGCAGGGCTGGTACTGCCTTCTTCACAAAGAAATGACGGCTTGGCATTCTCCACCTTGGCTCGGCACAAGCCATCATTTCTCTGAAAGTTACCGAGTCCACCACTTGAAAAGGGAGGGACTGCAGCACCAGCAACTTGGACAGGAGCACATTCAGCTTCTGCGCCGTTGGATGAGTGGGCGCATATTGTTGTCTCTTGGACATGGCTTCGCCGATGGACTGCTGGCGGAATGACTGACTCAAAGTAGGAGGAGCAGGATCATCTGGAGCGACAGAAGATGGGCATGACACACAGCTCCTTTCGGCTGAGGTGGTGGAGCCTTGGCTGGCTGAAACAGGGAGCGGCGTGCCAATGGGTGATGCAGCAGGCTGGACCACCAAATCGGAGCCTCGGTTCTCCCAGGCTGCTTTATGGTGACACTGCTTATGTTGACCCAGGGCCCTGGTGACAACATTTGGACCCTGGCCACGCTTCACCTTCTGCCGACACATCTTTCATGTGACCAGGTTAATCTCCTTCGGATGCTTGATTAAAAACTGCCACACCGCTGAGTAGCGGATTTTCCCACCAACAGTCCACTCTGATTGACTGCTACTGCTGCCGACTCCAGGAACCCCTGCTTCACTACCTCCCGGGAAAGTAGGCTGCTGCGGAGCAGGTGGTCCACCCTGGGCTTGTCTGGTTCCAGACTTTCCACTTCTGCCACCATGCTGACTGCCAAACATGCTACCACCTTGCTGGCTCAGCTGCTGCCTCACGGGCAACCTGCAACCCTCTTCTCCTGATGATGATAAAGCCCCTTCTGCACACGGCTCCCAAGTGCGATCAGCTTCATGATTATCATCAAGTTGTGTCTGCACGTCACTGATGTCCTCCTCAGGTTCCTCATCAGTGTCTGCTTCAGGAGCGTGAATGCTCACAACACCACCTCCCATGCCACTCTCTTCCTCTACTTGCCCGCCTGGCATAGGAAGCGGCGGATGTCTCCTCCCCTTCTTTAATGGGCAGTAGCTGCGGACTGTCCTCTAGATCGTCAAACTTAATAGTGGAGCTGAACCCACAGCATAAGATACTTCTGTGGGGGAGGGAACAGCATAGGACAGAGGCAATGTGAGGACAGGGACTGCTCGTGGGCCATACCAACTGAGGGTTGTGTCTGAGGAACCCACAGACTGTTGACTAGGCGTGTCAGATGTTATTTGTGATGAAGTGGATGACCGTGTCAACCAATCGATGACGGCAGATGGGTTGCTGGTCGAGACACGGCTGCTAGCTGATACCGGGAGATCAGGCCTCTCGCTGTGACTCCTGCTGCCACTCGCCCCTAATCTTCTGCGACCTCTGCCTGATGAATTTAGGCCTCTGCCACTCCTCTGTGCACACCCTGGCACTTCTCTTCCTGACATACTTAGTGCGTATATGAGGGGAGTACAATACGCTCCACTAAGCTTAAAAAAGTATTTGTGTACAACATCAGCCAGTGAGTACTTTTGCCTGGCCTTTCACAGTATCTAGGCCCTTGAGATTTTAACTGGAACAAAATAGTACACCACTTAGATGTACGTATGTGCTATGCACTTATGAGGGCAGAAAAATGCGCTACAGTACGCCATAGGTGTCAAACGTGCGGCCCACAATGAATATTTTTGCGGCCCGTGCTTGCCCTGCAGTGGCGGATCCCCCCCATCACTATTGAGGACATTCCTGTGTCCAGATAGATGTTTTTGGGACACAGGGATACCCCCGTCAACTCTCAGCTACCCCGTGTTAAGTTTAAAAACGCAGGGGCCGCCGGGAGATAGTGCTCGCCGGGATGTCACTGACGTCCAGTGCGTGCGCCCATAGCTTCGGAGGCGTGGAGCAGCGGAACATAGAGGTGGAAGACGTTCGCTGGCTAGCATGGTAAGTGACCAGCGGCACGTCAGCTTCGGTGCTCAGGTCATCGCTCCTCCGGTCCCGGAACCTACTGCTATGGTCGGACCGGAGGAGTGTGGGTCAGAGCACTGAAGTGGGGCAGTACACAGGCATACAGCCTCCAGCCATACACTGTATATGGCTGGAGGCTGTATGTCTGTGGTGGAACATACTGCACCTAATATGGGGAACTTAGGGCTGGGCGGTATACCGGTTTATACCAAATACCGAAATTTTGGTGCTGCACGATATGAATTTTTCCCATAACGCTATACCTGTTTGGCCCCTCCCCCTCGAGAATGAATGAATTAGCCCAGCGCTGCGCTGTTCCCACATCGGGGAACTAATCATATGTGACCCGCCAGCTCTGTTCTGCTCCCCCAATTAATTATCAGCCCAGCGTGGTACTACTCACATATGTCACCCACAAGCACTGCCCTCCTCCTCTTTGTCCTCCTCAGTGGTCTCCAACCTGCGGACCTCCAGGCATGCTGGGAGTTGTAGTTTTGCAACAGCTGGAGGTCCGCAGGTTTGAGACCACTGCTGTACACTGTATCCCTATGCCCGGGCTGCAAATGATAAACAAAATAAACTTTAACTTACCTACGTCCGCCTTACGCTGGGGACGGGAACATCTGAGAGCCATCAGCCTATGACCGGCTGCAGTGATGTCAATCGCTGCGGCCAGTGATAGGCTGACTGCTGTCTGTTTCAGTCCCCAGGAGCAGCGTGAGGCCGGCGTAGGTAAGTTAAAGTTTATTTTCTTTATCTTTTGCAGCCCGGGCATAGGGATACAGCGTACAGCAGTGGTTTCAAACCTGCGGACCTCCAGCTGTTGCAAAACTACAACTCCCAGCATGCCCGGATAGCCATGCTGGGAGTTGTAGTTTTGCAACATCTGGAGGTCCGCAGGTTGGAGACCACTGGCGTACAGTATAGAGTTCCAGCGCCGGTGGCCCGCAACAAAGAGGAGGAGGGCAGTGCTTGCGGGTGACATATGTGAGTAGTACCCCTCTGGGCTGATAATTAATTGGGGGGGAGCAGAACAGCGCTGGCGGGTATCATGATTTGGGGGGGGGGGAGCAGAACAGTGCTCGCGGTTCTCATGATTTGGGGGGGGGGGGGTGAAAGAAATACCGTTATATACCGTGGAACCGCCATAAGTTACAAATATACCGTGATACACATTTTTGGTCATACTGCCCAGCTCTAGGGGAACTATACTGCACCTAATGTGGGGAACTATACTGCATCTATTGTGGGGAAGTATACTGCACCTAATGTGGGGAACTATACCGCACCTAATGTGGGGAACTATACTGCACCTAATGTGGGGAACTATACTGCACCTAATGTGGGGAACTATACTGCACCTAATGTGGGGAACTATACTGCACACCTAATGTGGGGAACTATACGGCACACCTAATGTGGGGAACTATACTGCACACCTAATGTGGGGGAACTATACTGCCAACCTAATGTGGGGGAACTTTACTGCCAACCTAATGTGGGGGAACTATACTGCCAACCTAATGTGGGGGAACTATACTGCCAACCTAATGTGGGGGAACTACATTCTAATGTGCGGGATCTATACTGCCAACCTAATGTGGGGGAACTACAACCTAATGTGGGGGGAACTATACTGCCAACCTAATGTGGGGGGAACTATACTGCCATAGGAATTTGTTCATAGTTTATTTTTATTTTTTTAACTATAGTCCGGCCCTCCAACGGTCTGAGAAACAGTGAACTGGCCCCCTGTTTAAAAAGTTTGAGGACCCCTGCACTAGATTAATATTATTGCTTATGATGTCGTGGTATGTCTCGGTGACTGATCCCATTTAAGTAACACTGCTCAAAACAAAAACAATATTTTACACACAAAAACAAAACAAAAAATAGCGGCCTTGTATTGACGTTCGCTCACGTCACGTTTCCAGAATTCAAGAGCCGGCGTTACTACGTCATTTTTTGTGGATGCGGCTCACTTAAACGTAAACCTTGTTTTTTTGGCCCATGTTAGCCTTTGAGTTTGATATGCTTGATCTAGGCCCTTGAGACTTTAACAGGAACAAAAGAGTACACCACTTAGATGTACGTATGCACTTATGAGGGGAGGACAATGCGCTACAGTGCGCTTAAAAAAGTATTTGTGTACCACACCAGCCAGTGAGTACTTTTGCCTAGCCTTTTACAGTATCTAGGCCATTGAGATTTTAACAGGTACAAAATAGTACACCACTTAGATGTATGTATGTGGTATGCACTTATGAAGGGAGGACAATGCGCTACAGTACGCTTAAAAAAGTATTTGTGCACAACACCAGCAGTACACACCAGTGCTGCAGCACACATTCGCTGTGTACTACACCCAAAGTTGCACTCTCAATCTCACTCCCTTCCCTATCAGTGCTCCTAGGCAGGATTTGTGCTTGAGCTGAATCGCTGCTGTTCTGTGCAACACACTGCTCTCTGTATTAGAGTGCTGTAGACAGTGACTGGGAGATGCAATAAGAATGCTTTTCTGTGCAACACACACTGCTCTCTGTCCCTCTCTCTGCAACAGAATGCTGACTTGACTAGGAGGGGAATCGCTGCTGGAAAAAACATTTTCTGTGCAACACACAGCGCTGTCTGTCCCTGTGTGAAAGGCTGAAGTGACTGGCCGCAATATGGCTGCCGATTATATAGGGCTGTGACATCTCAGGGGTGACTGGCTGCTGATAATCTTCATGCTGCATGTGATTCAGAGTCATCCGGCCTACCCTTGTTCCCGCCTTCCCAGGATTCCTTGCCCCATGTTCTCACATGGGGATCCGCCATTGTAGATGCCCTGGAGCCTGGACCGCACTAAATGGAGTTTAATGAAGCTATTCTCACTATTGAATCGCGGCGATATTTGTATTAGTTGTAAATCAAGTTATTCCTGAAATTCGTAACAAATTCGGTTTTGTCAGATTCGATTCGCTCATCCATAGGGATTTGCTCCTGTTCTAGACAGTTCCTGACATGGACATAGGTGTCAGCAGAGAGCACTGTGGTCAGACAGAAAAGAAATTCAAAAAGAAAAGAACTTCCTATATTGCACAACTACCAGGAGTCTAATTGGACTTTTCAGTTGAATATGTTTGTTGCCCATGGGCTAAATATGGACTTTGGGGTTTTTGGCTTTCTATGAAAATCATGCAACATTTCTAGTTGGAAATATCAGGTGTCCTGTTTTTTTGGGTTTAATAAGATGTAAATAAATCCAAGAAAGGTTCATTTCAGTCTGAATAAAAAATTAGGAGACATAAGAGAAAACAGGAAGTCTTATTTGGAGATGTACAGTATATACAGAGCTATATAATAGATTCCAAAACGCGTTGGAAGGAATTTTGAACCTTTTGAGCCCTCTGTAGTAATGTCACTTAAAGCAACTAAGGATACCAGCTAACTTCAGCGGGACTGGTTTGGTAGAGATGCTGCTGGCTGGGGCAGTCTTCCACTACCTCCCGAACATCTTCAGCAAGAACCTGTGGAAGGTTTTTAGTATTGACAGTAAGTGGCAGCCATCACTACAACGATCAGAAAAGTTAAATACAGGTACGTCTGTCATTTATTGTAGGAGAAGCTAATTTATGACTTTATTGCGCCACACACAGCACTGCCTCATTTTACACTAACGCTAGTTATTAAGTATATTTAGGCAAAGTGTATATAATAGTACCACCAAGCGCTGAAAATTCCATATATTTTCAGTCAGTGATTGGCTGAACGGGAAGGTCAAACTCCAACTTGTCATCTTGGAATTAAGCAGAAGATATTTTACATAATAAGTTTTTTTTATCTGTGAGTTTTTCCATATTTTTAACTGCTGTATGTGGTTTTTTTTAACCCCTTAATATACTCAGCATTGTTCAGTTTTTGCATTTTCAGTTTTTCCTTTCTTACCTTTTATAAATCATAACTCTTTCAATTTTCCACCTAAAAATCCATATTATGGCTTATTTTTGGCATCACCTATTCTACTTTGCAGTGACATTTGTCATTTTACTCAAAAATCCACGGCGAAAGGAAAGAAAAATCATTGTGCGACAAAATTGAAGAAAAAATGCCATTTTGTAAATTTTGGGGGCTTCCGTTTCTACACAGTGCATTTGTGGGTAAAAATGACACCTTATTATTCTGTTGGTCCATACAGTTAAAATGATACCCTACTTATATAGGTTTGATTTTGTTGTACTTCTGGAAAAAATCATAACTACATTCAGGAAAATGTATACGTTTAAAAATGTCATCTTCTGACCCCTATAACTTTTAAATTTTTCGCCATATGGAGATGCATGTGGGCAAATTTTTTGCTCCGTGATCTGAAGGTTTTATTGGTACCATTTTTGTTTTGATCAGACTTTTTGATCGCTTTTTATTCATTTTTTAATGGTATAAAAAGTGACCAAAAATACGCTATTTTGGACTTTGGAATTTTTTTATGTGTACGTCATTGACCTTATGGTTTAATTAACAATATATTTTTATATTTTGGACATTTATGCACGCGGCAATGCCACATGTTTATATTTATTTTTATTCACATAACTTGTTTTTTTAAATGGGAAAAGGGGGGGTGTGGTTGATTCTGACTTTTATTAGGGAAGGGGTTAAATCACATTTATTAATGCTTTTTTTTTTTGCAATTTTATAGCCCCCCATAGGGGACTATAACATTGCACACACTGATCTCTTACACTCTTCACTGCCATGCAATAGCATGACATTGATCAGTGTTATCGGCTCTCTCAGCAGAGAGCACTGTGGTCAGGATGTCAGCAGAGAGCTCTGTGTTCAAAAAAGAAAATAATTTCCTCTGTAGTATTCAGCACCTAATAGGTACTGGAAGGATTAAGATTTTTAAATAAAAGTAATTTACAAATCTGTTTCACTTTCTGGCATCAGTTCATTAAAAAAATAAAAGTTTTCCACCGGAGTACCCCTTTAAGGAGTTAAACTTAACTGAAGACTTTTGAAAGGTATTAGTGATTCGTATAAGTTAGGCCAGTTTCACATCAGCATTTTTGTGTTCCGTTTGAGTGATCAGCCAAAGAGACAAAAACTGACATGAACTGATTTAATTGAAGTCTATGGGGCATTTTTTAGTTCAGTTTGCAGTAATTTTTGGGGCTGATCAAAAACCATACCATGTACTGTTATGGTCTGGCCAAAAAACCTTACTACAAATGCACAGTAAAAATGTACTTTAATGTCTATGGTGGTGCCGGAAGGGGATCATTTTGCATCAGTTTGTATCTGTTTTTTTTTATTGTCTGGTTTTCAGATTGAGCATTCTCAGAAGAAAGAAAATGTACAAGGACTGATGTAAACTGATCGAAAAACCTGATCAGGCAAGCTGATTCAAATGGTCCTTTTTTTTTTTTTTGACTGAACATGTCAACTTTCCAGTGTTTTAAATGATCAGTGTTCATCAGTTTGTCATCCATTCAGTTTGTCAAAAATATGATCCAAACATAGTAAACCAGTCCTCAAAGGATCATAAAGAGTGAAAAATGGATAGATAAATAGACAGAGCGAAAAGGATGACATTCAGTGTGAATGTCACAGTAAAAAGTTGTAAATCAGTATTCTGGACCTGAGATATGGCTAATTAAGTGTACAATATTTATTATACATAAATAAAATGGTAATCTGCTACTATGCAAGCAGGGCCCTTGCTATGGAAGTAGTAAGATGATAAAAAATGGAATATAATAAAACCACCTATAAGGAATCCATAATCTGGATTAGGTGGTTTTATTATATTCCATTTCTGTTTTATTCCATTTAGCACTTGTGCTAGTGATCATATTTATTTGTAATTTTTATCACCCTACTACTTCCATAGCAAGGGCCCTGCTTGGATAGTAGTGGATTACCATTTTATTTTATTTATGTACAACAAATATTGTACACCTAATTAGCCATATCTCAGGTCCAGAATACTGATTTACAACTTTTTACTGTGACATTCACACTGGATATCATCCTTTTCTCTCTATCTATTTATCTATCCCTTTTTCACTCTTCACGATACTTTGAGGACTGGTTTACTATATTTTTATTATATTTTAGGTCAATTTAGGGTTTAGATTACACCAGTTAACCTTGGGAACGTTCTTATTCTTTAGTGAAGCAGGTATTAAAAGAAATTCAGACAAAAATACAGTCCGAATGTGCTTTCTTAACCCCTTAAGGACCCAGCCATTTTACACCTTAAGACCCGGCCATTTTTTGCACATCTGACCACTGTCACTTTAAACATTAATAACTCTGGAATGCTTTTAGTTATCATTCTGATTCCGAGATTGTTTTTTCGTGACATATTCTACTTTAACTTAGTGGTAAAAATTTTTTGTAACTTGCATCCTTTCTTGGTGAAAAATCCCAAAATTTGATGAAAAATTTGAAAATTTAGCATTTTTCTAACTTTGTAGCTCTCTGCTTGTAATGAAAATGGATATTCCAAATATTATTTTATTTTATTCACATATACAATATGTCTACTTTATATTTGCATCATAAAATTGACGAGTTTTTACTTTTGGAAGACACCAGAGGGCTTCAAAGTTCAGCAGCAATTTTCCAATTTTTCACAAAATTTCCAAAATCACAATTTTTACGGGACCAGTTCAGGTTTGAAGTGGATTTGAAGGGTCTTCATCTTAGAAATACCCCACAAATGACCCCATTATAAAAACTGCACCCCCCAAAGTATTCAAAATGACATTCAGTCAGCATTTTAACCCTTTAAGTGTTTCACAGGAATAGCAGCAAAGTGAAGGAGAAAATTCACAATCTTCATTTTTTACACTCGCATGTTCTTGTAGACCCAATTTTTGAATTTTTACAAGGGGTAAAAGGAGAAAATGTATACTTATATTTGTAGCCCAATTTCTCTCGAGTAAGGACACACCTCATATGTCTATGTAATGTGTTCGGCGGGCACAGTAGAGGGCTCAGAAGGGAAGGAGCGACAAGGGGATTTTGGAGCGTACGTTTTTCTGAAATGGTTTTTGGGGGGCATGTTGCATTTAGGAAGCCCCTATGGTGCCAGAACAGGTAAAAAAAAACAACATGGCATACCATTTTGGAAACTATACCCCATGAGGAACGTAACAAGGAATAAAGTGAGCCTTAATACCCCACAGGTGTTTCACGACTTTTGCATATGTAAAAAAAAAATTAAAAAATTTCAATAAAATGTGTTTCCCCCCAAATTTCACATTTTTGCAAGGGTTAATAGCAGAAAATACCCCCCAAAATTTGTAACCCCATCTCTTCTGAGTATGGAGGTACCCCATAAGTTGACCTGAAGTGCACTATGGGCTAACTACAATGCTCAGAAGAGAAGGAGTCATATTTGGCTTTTTGAGTGCAAATTTTGCTCGGGGGCATGTCGCATTTAGGAGCCCCTATGGTGCCAGGACAGCAAAAAATACCCACATGCCATACCATTTTGGAAACTAGACCCCTTGAGGAACGTAACAAGGAATAAAGTGAGCCTTAATACCCCACAGGGGTTTCACGACTTTTGCATACGTAAAAAAAACATTTTTTTTTCACTAAAATGTGTTTCCCCCCAAATTTCACATTTTTGCAAGGGTTAATAGCAGGAAATAACCCCCAAAATTTGTAACCCCATCTCTTCTGAGTATGGAGGTACCTCATAAGTTGACCTGAAGCGCACTACGGGCGAACTACAATGCTCAGAAGAGAAGGAGTCATATTTGGCTTTTTGAGAGCAAATTTTGCTCGGGGGGCATGTCGCATTTAGGAAGCCCCAATGGTGCCAGAACAGCAAAATAACCCCCACATAGCGTACCATTTTGGAAACTAGACCCCTTGAGGAACGTAACAAGGGGTACAGTGAGCATTTACCCCCCACTGGTGTCTGTCAGATCTTTGGAACAGTGGGCTGTACAAAATTTTTAATTTGCGCAGCCCACTGTTCCAAAGATCTGTCAGACACCAGTGGGGTGTAAATTCTCACTGCACCCCTCATTACATTCCGTGAGGGGTGTAGTTTCCGAAATGGGGTCACATGTGTTTTTTTTTTTTCTTTGCGTTTGTCAAAACCGCTGTAACAATCAGCCACCCCTGTGCAAATCACCTCAAATGTACATGGTGCACTCTCCCTTCTGGGCCTTGTTGTGCGCCCCCAGAGCACTTTGCGCCCACATATGGGGTATCTCCGTAGTCGGGAGAAATTGCATTACAAATTTTGGGGGGCTTTTTTCCCTTTTACCTCTTGTCAAAATGAAAAGTATAGGGCAACACCAGCATGTTAGTGTAAAAAATTTATTTTTTTACACTAACATGCTGGTGTAGACCCCAACTTCACCTTTTCATAAGGGGTGAAAGGAGAAAAAGGCCCCCAAAATTTGTAAGGCAATTTCTTCCGAGTACGGCGATACCCCATATGTGACCCTAAACTGTTGCCTTGAAATACGACAGGGCTCCGAAGGGAGAGCGCCATGCGCATTTGAGGCCTGAATTAGGGATTTGCGTAGGGATGGACATAGGGGTATTCTACGCCAGTGATTCCCAAACAGGGTGCCTCCAGCTGTTGCAAAACTCCCAGCATGCTTGGACAGTCGACGGCTGTCCGGCAATACTGGGAGTTGTTGTTTTGCAACAGCTGGAGGCTCCATTTTGAAAACAGTGGCGTACCAGACGTTTTTCATTTTTATTGGGGAGGGGAGGGGGGCTGTATAGGGGTATGTGTATATGTAGTGTTTTTTACTTTTTATTTTATTTTGTGTTAGTGTAGTGTAGTGTTTTTAGGGTACAGTCACATGGGCAGGGGGGGTTACAGCGATTTTCCCGCTGTGAGTTTGAGCTGCCGCACAAAATTTGCTGCATCGCAAACTTGCAGCCTGATACTCACTGTAAGCCCCCTGCCCATGTGAATGTACCCTGTACATTCACAAGGGGGGGACCTCCAGCTGTTGCAAAACTACAACTCCCAGCATGCACAGTAAATCAGTGCATGCTGGTAGTTATAGTTTTGCAACAGCTGGAGGCACACGGGTTGGGAAACACTGAGTTAGGAAACAGACAATGTTTCCCAAGCAGTGTGCCTCCAGTTGTTGCAAAACCACAACTCCCAAACATTCTCAGGCATGCTGGGAGTAGTAGTTCGGCAACATCTTTAGAGCCAGATGTTGCCGAACTACAACTCCCAGCATGCTTGGAGTTGTAGTTTGCAACATCTGGAGGACTACAGTTTGCAGACCACTAATACAGTGGTTCCCAGTCTGTGCCCTTCCAGATGTTGCAAAACTACAACTCCCAGTATGCCCTTACTGTCCAGGCATGCTGGGAGTTGTAGTTCTGCAACATCTGAAGGGCCAGATGTTACAGAACTACAACTCCCAGCATGCCTGGACAGTAAGGGCATGCTGAGAATGTGTAGTTTTGCAACATCTGGAAGGGCACAGTGGTCCCAAAACTGTGGACCTACAGATGTTGTAAAACTGCAACTCCCAGCATGCCCAGATGCCAAGGGCTGTCTGGGCATGCTGGGAGTTGTAGTATACAGGGTCCCAATACAGCAATGCATGTCGCTTTACGGCGACGTGCATTGCTGTAAAGGGCCCGACCGCGGCTGAAGATCTAATCACCTGTCGCCGCCGCCGCCATCTTCCTCGCCGGGATCCGGGTCTTCAGGGACGAGGTAAGTACCGGGGCCGGGCCCCAGCACTCCCCCGTCCCCCGCCGCGTCCTCCCGTCCTCTCCGGACTTCCAGGGGCCGGGCAGGGCGGGAGGAAGTAACCTCCCCCCCCCTGCGATTGGTCGGTTAACTAACCGACGGATCGCAGGGGATCGGAGGAGGTGGCAGGCTTGCCACCTCGCTCCTATGCTTTAGCATGGTCCTGGCTGTCTGTGACAGCCGGGATCATGCGAAATTACCGGGCGGTCGGGTCCCAGAGACCCGATCAGCCCGGTATTGCTGCAGATCGCAAGGGCGATTTCCCTTGTGATTTGCGCCTATCGCCGACATGGGGGGCCTACATGGCCCCCCTCGGCGTTTGCCCTGGATCCCTGCTGAAGGATTTCAGCAGGGATCCGCTTCCGATCTCCGCCGGGTGAGCGTCGGAGACCAGGAAAAGACATGACGTATGCATACGTCATGGGTCCTTAAGACCCAGTGTGTGATGACGTATGCATACTTAATGGGTCCTTAAGAGGTTAAAGGGGAACTCCCGTTGAAAACTTTTTTTTTTTTTTTTTTTTTTTAGATCAACTGGTGCCAGAAAGTTAAACAGATTTGTAAATTACTTCTATTAAAATATCTTAATCTTTCCAGTACTTTTTAGGGGCTTTATACTACAGAGGAAATGTTTTTTCTTTTTGGATTTCTCTTATGTCAAATTTAAAAATCTTATAAACAAAATGGAGAGGCTCCTGTCTATCTGACAATCACCAAGGACCCGAGCAACCCAACACACACCTATACCCACGGTGTATAAAAATAGGATCAATATGGAAGAAATAAATGGGGCTCAAGGGTCAAAGATATCTGGTTTAAGTTGATTGGTATTTATTAATATAGAATACAAAAAGAACTAAATAGGGATGTACAGGGCCCTTGTACCTCCCTAATTGATTAAATAATACAAAATAAAATATGATAATCCCAATATAAAAACTAAAAATAACTATAAAATTAATAACATTAATAACATTAATAACAACTATAAAATGCAATTTGAGCCTGTATATCAATATGTGGATCTTCTGATCTTGAGGAACAGCACAGTATAAAAGTTCATTCCACAACTCTTGTTTCCAAAAATCTTCAATAAAAAAGATAAAATGTATCCGCTACAAATAATCAATTGATGCGGTAGTGCTGTATCCATCCAAACCTTGGCAACTAGATCTCACCAACACAGTGATACAATGTGGCACTTTGTAAACAGTGAACAGTCACTCAGAATCACTCTTTAAGCATTTCTGCGTATGTCATACATCATAGAAGCCAGTTTGCAATATTTTTCATATAATGCTCACCACTCCGAGATATCACGGATCTCCCTTCAGTATAATTGTGGGGGCCGGCTGTATGACGTCTTGTGGCCGGTGCCTTGCCTCTGTCAGGGATCGTGCTGCTGGAGTCTCGGCCAACTCCTATAATCGCGGCACTTGGTGGTGGGCACCGTTTGGGGGACTGCAGCGCTGTCAAGCGGAGCCCCTTAGTCTGACCAACTTAGAATGATGGTGGTCCGGAGACCTCAAGTCTTTGTTGCAGATGGCCCGATTAGCTTCTCGCTAGTGGTTGTTGAATGCGATAGGCAGAGTGAGTAAATCGGCGGCGTTCCTCGTGCAAAGGTCGCGCGCTCAGAAGATGGTTCACTGTGATGGATGCCTTAGATCTGGCAAATGATTATTATTCTCTCAGAAGAATGTTCTTTAATGACAGGCTCAATATCGCAATGTCTAAATCGCTGGACGCGTTTCAAAACCTTCCTCGGTTTTTTCTTCATGCTGCTGCTGAAGAAAAAACCGAGGAAGGTTTTGAAACGCGTCCAGCGATTTAGACATTGCGATATTGAGCCTGTCATTAAAGAACATTCTTCTGAGAGAATAATAATCATTTGCCAGATCTAAGGCATCCATCACAGTGAACCATCTTCTGAGCGCGCGACCTTTGCACGAGGAACGCCGCCGATTTACTCACTCTGCCTATCGCATTCAACAACCACTAGCGAGAAGCTAATCGGGCCATCTGCAACAAAGACTTGAGGTCTCCGGACCACCATCATTCTAAGTTGGTCAGACTAAGGGGCTCCGCTTGACAGCGCTGCAGTCCCCCAAACGGTGCCCACCACCAAGTGCCGCGATTATAGGAGTTGGCCGAGACTCCAGCAGCACGATCCCTGACAGAGGCAAGGCACCGGCCACAAGACGTCATACAGCCGGCCCCCACAATTATACTGAAGGGAGATCCGTGATATCTCGGAGTGGTGAGCATTATATGAAAAATATTGCAAACTGGCTTCTATGATGTATGACATACGCAGAAATGCTTAAAGAGTGATTCTGAGTGACTGTTCACTGTTTACAAAGTGCCACATTGTATCACTGTGTTGGTGAGATCTAGTTGCCAAGGTTTGGATGGATACAGCACTACCGCATCAATTGATTATTTGTAGCGGATACATTTTATCTTTTTTATTGAAGATTTTTGGAAACAAGAGTTGTGGAATGAACTTTTATACTGTGCTGTTCCTCAAGATCAGAAGATCTACATATTGATATACAGGCTCAAATTGCATTTTATAGTTGTTATTAATGTTATTAATGTTATTAATTTTATAGTTATTTTTAGTTTTTATATTGGGATTATCATATTTTATTTTGTATTATTTAATCAATTAGGGAGGTACAAGGGCCCTGTACATCCCTATTTAGTTCTTTTTGTATTCTATATTAATAAATACCAATCAACTTAAACCAGATATCTTTGACCCTTGAGCCCCATTTATTTCTTCCAAATTTAAAAATCTGTTTAACTTTCTGGCACCAGTTGATTAAAAAAAAAAAACGTTTTCCACGGGAGTACCCCTTTAAGAAAGCACATTCGGACTGTATTTTTGTCTGAATTTCCTTTCTTTATTCCTGCCTTCCTATATGGATCATAATAAAAGCAGTCATTTGAATCAGTGCTGGCTAAACACTCCCTTTTCCCACTGAATACTATAGATGTAATATTATAAATACTGATATTAATAGTTTTATGGATGACCTATTTCATAATTTTTTTTTTTTAAGGAGGAAATAATTAAACCAAACTTCAGGTTTTCCTATCTGTCACCTTCTCCTCGGATCTTGGCTTGGTTCAAGTAGTACTTAGCCAAGGTATCAACTTTTCCATGCTTAGAACTTGTAGTGGTTTACCTAGAATGTTTGCAGTGTTTGGGGTGCTGATGATTCTGTGGCTGGCAGATGTACTTATTGTATAGGACATATTTTTCTTTTTATTCGGCACTGGTTTTCATTACAGACATGCTTAAGTTATTTTTATTAGTAGAGTGACCTTTTCTTTTCTTTACAAGATTCCTTAAAGCCATTACAGGAAAATGTATTGGAATTGTAAATCCATGGGTTAATAAATAATGTCCAATTTGTGTAATCTCTTAACAAAGTGACAGATGCATTTGACCATTTTTACTGTTCTCTTGGTGCAGTCTTAAACCACAACTTACATGGTTTCAGGCTTTTTAAGACCTAAGTTAATGACTTGGCTCATTATTAGACTGGGGGTAAAGGGGGAGGGTACTGAACTAAACCAGTTTTTTTTTTTTTTTTTAGAAGAAACTGCATAATCTTTACAAACTGTTTGTCTTCTCTGTGTATTTTCTTTTGTGCTTGTATATTGGAAAGTTGTAACTGAGATTTTTTGAATGTCTCTTTCATTGTTAATTATTGCATCTATTACAAACATTTCACCTTGTTTCATTCAAGATGGGTAATGTAGGGAGACTTGCCACAACACATGCAAGAAATTATGAGAAGAAGGCAAATATAATAATTACAGCATGGAGCAGACTTTGCTGGCAGATATTGGAACACAGAACTCCCTTTAATCATAGTGCTTCCCATAATGTGGGTGGTCACAGTCTAAATACTTTTTCAGTCTACTCCTCATGAAACAGTGATTTTGAAGAACAACAGGAATAAACAGCATTCCATACCGCTTTTTTTTTGTTTTGTTTTTGTGTGTGTGTGTGTGTAAAATATTGTTTTTGTTTTGAGCAGTGTTACTTAAATTGGATCAGTCACTGAGACATACCACGACATCATAAGTAATAATATTAATCTAGTGCAGGGGTCCTCAAACTTTTTAAACAGGGGGCCAGTTCACTGTCTCTCAGGCCGGACTATAGTTAAAAAAAATAAAAATAAACTATGAACAAATTCCTATGGCAGTATAGTTCCCCCCACATTAGGTTGGCAGTATAGTTCCCCCCACATTAGGTTGGCAGTATAGTTCCCCCCACATTAGGTAGTTCCCCCCACATTAGGTTGTAGTTCCCCCACATTAGGTTGGCAGTATAGTTCCCCCCACATTAGGTTGGCAGTATAGTTCCCCCCACAATAGGTTGGCAGTATAGTTCCCCCCACATTTGGTTGGCAGTATAGTTCCCCCACATTAGGTTGGCAATATAGTTCCCCCCACATTTAGTTGGCAGTATAGTTCCCCCCACATTTAGTTGGCAGTATAGTTTCCCCACCTTTAGGTGCAGTATAGTTTCCCCACCTTTAGGTGCAGTATAGTTCCCCCACATTATGTGCAGTATAGTTCCCCCACATTAGGTGCAGTATATAGTTCCCCAACATTAGGTACAGTATATAGTAGGGATCGACCGATTATCGGTATGGCCGATATTATCAGCCGATAATCACGATTTCGGGCATTATCAGTATCGGCAATTACCTTGCCGATAAGCCGATAATGCCCCGCCCCACGCACTGCCCCCACCGCACCGCGACCGCCCCCCCCCGACCCGCCGCACCACGACCGCCCCCCCCCCGACCCACCGCGTCGCACCCCCCACCGTAGTGCTGGGCGGTATACCGGTATGGATTTTTGCCCATACCGCTATACCGGTCGGGCCCCTCCCCCACCCTCCGAGTCAATAAAAAAATAAAAATAAATAAACTTACCCATAATGGGGGTGGTCCGTGCCATCCATCCATCCTTCCTGTAGTGTCCGGCGGCATTCCGGGTGGAGGGTGCACCGGTATGGGCTGTCCTTCTCCGGGGGTCCTCTTCTCCACTCCGGGCAGGCTCCGGCCTAGTACGCTGCATAGACGCCGCTACGCCGTGATGTCAGGTGCGTCGCTGCGCAGCGGCGTCTATGCGGCGCTACTAGGCCGGAGCCTGCCCGGAGTGGAGAAGATGACCCCCGGAGAAGAAGGACAGCCCGGACCGGTGCACCCTCCACCCGGAATGCCGCCGGACACTACAGGAAGGATGGATGGCCCGGACCACCCTGACAGGTAGGGGAGAGAAGCGGGTGGTGGCGGCGGCGGCCTATGGCACCGCAAAAGCCACTGCAGTGCATTGATTTAAAGCGCCCGCTTTAAATCAATGACCTGCAGCTGTGTCGAGGGGGGATAAATAGCCGATAACTTATACCGGAATATCGGTATAAGTTATCGGCTATCGGCCCTAACCTCCACCGATTATCGTTAACGGCCCTAAAAAACCCGATATCGGTCGATCCCTAGTATATAGTTCCCCCACATTAGGTGCAGTATATAGTTCCCCAACATTAGGTGCAGTATATAGTTCCCCAACATTAGGTGCAGTATAGTTCCCCCACATTAGGTGCAGTATAGTTCCCCCACATTAGGTGCAGTATAGTTCCCCCACATTAGGTGCAGTATAGTTGCCCACATTAGGTGCAGTATAGTTCCCCACATTAGGTTGGCAGTATAGTCCCCACATTAGGTGCAGTATAGTTCCCCACATTAGGTGCAGTATAGTTCCCCACATTAGGTGAAGTATAGTCCCCACATTAGGTTGGCAGTATAGTTCTCCCACATTAGGTTGGCAGTATAGTTCCCCCCCCATATTAGGTTGGCAGTATAGTTCCCCCCATATTAGGTTGGCAGTATAGTTCCCCCCCATATTTGGTTGGCAGTATAGTTCCCCCCCCCCCCCCATATTAGGTTGGCAGTATAGTTCCCCCACATTAGTTTGGCAGTATAGTTCCCCCACATTAGGTTGGCAGTATAGTTCCCCACATTAGGTGCAGTATAGTTCCCCCCACATTAGGTGCTGTATAGTTCCCCCACATTAGGTGCAGTATAGTTCTCCACATTAGGTGCAGTATATTCCCCCCACATTAGGTGCAGTATAGTTCCCCCCACATTAGGTGCAGTATAGTTCCCCCCACATTAGGTGCAGTATAGTTCCCCCCACATTAGGTGCAGTATAGTTCCCCACATTAGGTGCAGTATGTTCCCCCACAGACATACAGCCTCCAGCCATTCAGTGTATGGCTGGAGGCTGTATGCCTGTGTACTGCCCCACTTCAGTGCTCCGTCCACCACTCCTCCGGTCCGGCTATAGCAGTGAGTCCCGGGACTGGAGGAGCGGTGGTCGGAGCACCCAAGCTAACACTTACCAAGCTGTCCAGCGTACGTCCTGCTCGTTGCTCCGCTCCTTCACGCTCCGTTGCTATGGGCTCACGCACGGGACGTGAGTGACGTCCCGGCGGCCGCAGAGAGGTAACCGGGGCATCACTGTGTCCCGAAAACATATTTTGGGACACAGGGATGTCCATAGGCAGCGGCGGGAGGCGGGCTGGATAAATGTCCTCGGCGGGCCATATGTGGCCCGCGGGCCGTAGTTTGAGGACCTCTGATCTAGTGGATGCAGGAAGCTATCTGGTTCCCTTATAAGAAAGACATGTAGCCCTTTCACGTGATCCCTTTCTGCAGTAAGCCAAGTGGTACCAAGTGGCTCTTACAGTGCAGACTTGCTTCATTGAGTCCCATTTCATGTTTGTCATTAGGGCTTCAACAGCTCAATCTGACTGTTAGATCATCACAGTAAACAATACAGTATTAATGTGTTGCTGAACAATAATTGCAACTGTAACAGTTTTATGACAATACACAGTCTGTCATCATTTTAATAGGTTTGTCACTTATGCCACTGAATAATTAGGTATTCACCCGTCCCCGCTAGGTATTCATAGGTCATTCCGTTTTCAGCTACTTGTCCCCCCCCCCCCCACAGCTACTCACAGAAAGTGTCGCAGTTTTGAGCATATTGAAGGAGATTTATCAATACCTGTGCATAGGAAAAGTTGCTGAATTGCTCTTGTAAACCAATCAGATTGCTTCTTTTATACATATACCAAAAAGCTAAGCTAAGTCAGAGCTGGTGTAGTTTTAGAGACTTTTCAGTGGTTTTGCGCCTTTTTTGCGCCATTTTACAAAAAGGAGCAGTTCATAAAACCCTTCCATATCACGTGTATTGCCAAAATCAGGGGATTGCAACTCAAAATCAGCAGAAATGTGTAAACCAAAAGGCACAAATAAACCCTGCTTGCGTCTTTTTTTCACCTTTTGTAGACACAAAAGAACTGTCTAAAGACAATGATAAATGTTGGACATAGAGCAGTAAAGTACATCTAAGACACCACTGAACCTTGGAGCAGTGCCACTAGGCAGCCACTTATGTCACACATTTTAGTAATACAGCATTTGCTGATAGACTCTATTAAAGGGGTACTCCGCTGCTATGACTTTATCAATACATTTGCCCATTGTGTAAAGTTGTTTAACTCTCTAATATGCTTGCTGTGTCAATAATGCATATTATTTCCGTTATACTTACTGTTCCTATGGGCAGGAAGTAGTGTAGTTTTTTGGTGCTTCGTGACTGCTGACAACGTTTGCGGCCATGTTGTTGTCAGCCCGTCCTGCAGTGTCGGCGTTGACGTCCACATTTCCCTCCTCCTGTGTCCGTAGTCAAGCCGGCCCACTTCTTGAATATTCATTCTTTGAAATTGTGTGGGAATGACGTTTTTCACTTTCTTTGCCGCCCCTTGTGTGAGTGTCCTAGCCTGGTCCAATCGTCCTTTGCGCCAGGCGCATGCGTCATGTATATTTTGAGAGTCGTCTTCGGCGCGTGGTGCGCATGTCTGGTCATTTTGTGAATCGCGTTCTCAGCACTATGCTTACAGCGTAGTGCTAACGTCTGCTACGTCAGTAGCGTAGCCCTGCGCATGCACTGTAGTCCTTACAGATAAGGGCTTACGTTAGTAGCGTAGCCCTGAGCTGTAAGGACAACTGGGCATGCGCAGGGCCCCGCTAGGAACATAAGCCCTAAACTGGAAGGGGAACTGCGCATGGCTACGCTACTAACGTATGCTACGTTAGCACTATGCTGGCAGCGTAGGGATGCGCAGGCGCACATTTCTCTACCGAACGATGGAACATAATGGGCGTGGAAAGAAGAAACAAGGGGCGGAAGCTAGGAAGCCTATGGGCGGAAAAAAAAAAAAAAGGGGCATGCACATAGGCGTGAACAAAAAAAAAAGGATGGGCGGAATAACAAAGAAAAATAGGTGGCACCTAAGCGCATAATCAGGCCGCAAAGTATTAGGGGAATGGTAGTTTTCATGGACCGAACAACAGGAAATAAGCAACAACGTGAGCCAGACAGAACGCCAACTCAGGGAACGACAACGCTAATGCATAAGGCGCATACAGTACAGGGGTGTTATGTGAAGTCATCAAGTAAGAGGTGAAAAGTTGGTGAAATAAGCACTAGGCAGCGGAGTACCCCTTTAACCTCTTAAGGACCCAGGGCGTATGGATACGCCCTCACACCCTGGGCCTTAAGGACCCAGGGCGTATCCATACGCCCGGGCGTTTTCCGGTCTCCGCCCGGCGTTCAGTGATATCGTTCAGTAGGCATGCCGTGCAAATGCCGAGGGGGGTCTCGGGACCCCCCGCATGTCCGCGATCTGCTGCGATTCCGGGTGTTCGGTTCACTTGTGACCCAATGACCCAGAAAAGGAAGGTGATCAGCGGTGTACGATACACCGCCAATCACCTCCAGTTGCTGGGGAGCGGAGACAATACTGTCACCGCCCCAGCAACGCTGCTATTGGCCGGCTATTGGCTGCGACTTATCCGTGTGACCCCGGGCCCTATTAGGGGTTCAGGGTGCTGCGTGTGCCACCACTTTATTTTTTTGGGGGCCGCAGCTTTTTTTTTTTCTGTTACAGTTACACCAAGCACCACACACTACATACTTCCCCTCCCCCCCGCACACAATCCCCTCCCCCCCCACCACCGTTCCACCCCCGCCACCGTAGAAAAAAGGCGATGGCCCGCCGGGCATTTTCGGCAGCGGAGGCTTACGCTTTTTTAGCCTCCGACTCCGAATCTGCCAGTGAGGACGAGGAAGATTCGACTTTGTTGTGTTCTTCCTCGCCCTCCTCATCATCTAGTAGTGATGATGAGTCCCCCGTACGGCGGCAGAGATGCCGCCAGGCGAGGCCACTTACCCCCCATGAGAGTGACCCAGTGGCCGACACTAGTACAGGTGGCCCTGTCTGGACCCCCCAGAGGGTTATCAGCCACGGATTCCTGAGTATGTTGGCGACTCAGGAATCTGGATTGACCATGCTGGCTTCACTGATCTGGACTTTAATTTTTTTTTCAGTGACAGCCTGGTCAATCACATGGTGGCGCAAATGAACTTGTATGCCCAGCAGTTCATTGCCCACCACCCCGATTCATTTTTGGCCAGGTCCAATGAATGGCGCACCATTGATGCAGCGGAAATTAGGCCATTTTGGGGCCTCACGCTGCATATGGGCCTGGACAAAAAAATAAGTGTCCGTCATTACTGGAGCGGGGACATCCTCTATCAGACCCCGCTTTACAGTATGGCGATGACACGGAAGCGGTACGAGGCGATTCGGAAATGCCTGAATTATGCAGATAATGCGGCATGTCCACCGCGAGGTGATCCCGCCTATGACCGGCTTTACAAAATGAGGCCGGTCATCGATCACTTTGGGGCCAAATTTTTGGAGGCCTACGTACCGATCAGGGACCTCTCGGTAGATGAGTCTCTCATCAGTTTTAAGGGGAGACTCATCTTCCGCCAGTATATTCCCTCGAAGCGGGCGTGAAGCTCTATAAACTTTGCGAGAGTACCTCCGGGTACACTTGCAAGTTTAGAGTATATGAGGGACGAGATTCCCGTATTGAACCCCCAGAATGTCCCCCCACTCTGCGTGTTAGCGGGAAAATCGTTTGGGACCTTATGCACCCATTGCTGGATAAGGGTTTCCACGTATACATGGATAACTTTTATACCAGCATCCCTCTGTTCAAATCCCTTTCCGACAGATCCACGTCCGCTTGTGGGACCGTGCGGAAGAACCAGAGAGACCTCCCTCTAAATTTTGTTAAGACGCCTATCCCCAAGGGTGAGTCCCGTGCCCTTACCCATGAAAACCTGTTGTTGGTCAGGTATAAGGATTAGAGGGATGTTCTTATACTCACCACTATTCATGGGAACGGCAGCACCCCTGTCCCTGTGCGAGGTACCGTGGGACCGGTCCTCAAACCCGATTGTATTCTGGACTACAATCGGTATATGGGGGGAGTTGATCTCTCAGATCAAGTCCTCAAGCCATATAATGCCATGCGGAAAACACAGACATGGTACAAAAAAGTTGCCGTCTACTTGGTACAGGTTGCCATGTACAACGCTTTTGTACTATCCCAGTACGCTGGCAACACAGGGACATTCCTCCAGTACCAAGAAGTCCTAAGGTTCCTGATCTTTGCTGACCGGGAAAGATCAGGCCGGACTTCCCAAGGGTCTGGAGTTATAGGCGCCAGGATCGTCCCTGGCCAGCACTTTTCAGGTGTGATTCCCCCCCCCCCCCCACTGGAAAGATGGGACGATCCCAGAAAAAATGTGGAGTGTGTCGCAGGAAGGGGAGACGGTAGGACACCACGTATCAATGCGACACTTGCCCAGATAATCCTGGCCTCTGCATAGGCTGCTTCAGGGAGTATCACACTTCCATGGAGCACTGAATTTTCCCTTTTCATTTAAATTTTTCATAATTTCACCAATGTACCAAGTCCAGAGTACATTCAAAATGGTTAACCCCATAAATCACTAAATTGCCCAAAAAATCTGAAAAAAAACCTGATAAGACCTCTGGGGGTGTTTTTTCAGAAATTGGTCAGAGGTCACTAAGTCACTATCATCGGGGACTTTTTATGTTGCGTCAAATGCGCAGCGCTCTCTCTCCACCTGAGCGGGTGCGCATTTGAGGCAACAGGTTAGGGATGGCCACACACATCACATTCCCAGAATGATGACTCAGAGCATAGAGTTTGGGGCGGGCATATTTTTTTTAGTTTTGGCTATGCTCTGGGTCATCATTCTGGGAACATATCCTGTTTTATTATTTTATGATTTATAGTTTTCTGGCCCACTGTACCCCATATTACGGTCCTCTGTACCCCACCTGTCTACCCCAGTTACGGGCCATTGTCCCCCATAGTGTTCCCCTATTTTAGGGCTCAGTGCTCCTCCCCATTAACGCTCATTGAGGGTGGGGGTCCCACATCCTGGCTGCTATAATAATCTCAAGGCCCCTGACTGACCTCCCACTCAAAGACCTGGTATGCACCAACGGAGCGAAAATCATCAAAAATTAAGGTATGTCCTTACTCCAAAAATATGTATTTACAAATTTTGGGGGGTCTTTTCTGCTATATGTAACATTTTGGGGAAAACCCACATTATAGTGAAATTTTTTTTTTTTTTTTTACATATGCAAAAGTCGTGAAACCCCTGTGGGGTATTAAGGCTTACTTTACCCCTTGTTACGTTCCTCAAGGGGTCTAGTTTCCAAAATGGTATGCCATGTGTTTTTTTTTTTTGCTGTCCTGGCACCATAGGGGCTTCCTAAATGCGACATGCCCCCCCCCCCCATTTTAGCAAAGTTTGCAAATGTGACTCCTTCTCTTCTGAGCATTGTGGCGCTCCTGCAGTGCACTTCAGGTCCACTTATGGGGTACCTCCATACTCAGAAGAGATGGGGTTAGAAATTTTGGGGGTCTTTTCTGCTATTAACCCTTGCAAAAATGTGAAATTTGGGGGGAAACACACATTTTAGTGAAAAAAATAATAATTTTTTTTTTTACATATGTAAAAGTCGTGAAACCCCTGTGGGGTATTAAGGCTCACTTAATTCCTTGTTACGTTCCTCAAGGGGTCTAGTTTCCAAAATGGTATGCCGTGTGTTTTTTGTTTTTTTTTGCTGTCCTGGCACCATAGGGGCTTCCTAAATGCGACATGCCCCCCGAGCAAAATTTGCTCTCAAAAAGCCAAATATTACTTCTTCTCTTCTGAGCATTGTAGTTTGCCCGTAGTGCACTTCAGGTCCACTTATGGGGTAACTCTATACTCAGAAGAGATGGGGTTACAATTTTTGGGGGGTCTTTTCTGCTATTAACCCTTGCAGAAAATGTGAAATTTGGGGGGAAACACACATTTTAGTGTTTTTAGTATTTTTACTTATGCAAAAGTTGTGAAACACCTGTGGGGTATTAAAGGGGTATTCCAGGCAAACACTTTTTTTTATATATCAACTGGCTCCGGAAAGTTAAACAGATTTGTAAATTACTTCTATTAAAAAATCGTAACCCTTCCAATAGTTATTAACTTATGAAGTTTTCTGTCTAACTGCTCAATGATGATGTCACGTCACTGGAGCTGTGCATGATGGGAGAATATCCCTTGCATGATGGGAGAATATCCCCATAGGAGCTGGACAGCTCCCGGGATGTGAGTTATCAGAAAGCAGTTAGACAGAAAACAGCAACTCAACTTCAGAATCTAATAACTATTGGAAGGATTAAGATTTTTTAATAGAAGTAATTTACAAATCTGTTTAACTTTCCGGAGCCAGTTGATATATAAGAAAAAGTTTTTGCCTGGAATACCCCTTTAAGGCTCACTTAATTCCTTGGTACGTTCCTTAAGGGGTCTAGTTTCCAAAATGGTGTGGCATGTGGTGTTTTTTTTTGCTGTTCTGGCACCATTGGGGCTTCCTAAATGCAACATGCCCCCCAAAAAACATTTTAGAAAAACGTACTCTCCAAAGTACCCTTGTCGCTCCTTCGCTTCTGAGCCCTCTACTGCGCCCGCCAAACAACTTACATAGACATATGAGGTATGTGCTTACTCGAGAGAAATTGGGCTACAAATATAAGTATACATTTTCTCCTTTTACCCCTTATAAAAATTGAAGAATTGGGTCTACAAGAACATGCAAGTGTAAAAAATAGATTGTGAATTTTCTCCTTCACTTTGCTGCTATTCCTGTGAAACACCTAAAGGGTTAAAATGCTGACTGAGTGTCATTTTGAATACTTTGGGGGGTGCAGTTTTTATAATGGGGTCATTTGTGGGGTATTTCTAATATGAAGACCCTTCAAATCCACTTCAAACCTGAACTGATCCTTGAAAAATTGTGAAAATTGCTGCTGAACTTTGAAGCCCTCTGGTGTCTTCCAAAAGTAAAAACTTGTCAATTTTATGATGCAAACATAAAGTAAACGTATTGTATATGTGATCCAAAAAAAAAAATATTTTGAATATCCATTTTCCTTACAAGCAGAGAGCTTCAAAGTTAGAAAAATGCTACATTTTCAAATTTTTCATCAAATTTTGGGATTTTTCACCATGAAAGGATGCAAGTTGCCACAAAATTTTACCACTATGTTAAAGTAGAATATGTCACGAAAAAACAATCTCGGAATCAGAATGATAACTAAAAGCATTCCAGAGTTATTAATTTATTTAAAGTGACAGTGGTCAGATGTTCAAAAAATGGCCGGGTCCTAAGGTGTAAAATGGCCGGGTCCTTAAGAGGTTAAACAAGCACTTGAGGAAATACATTTTTTTTGCCTTTACAATGCAGCACAAGTTGTTATTGGAGAATACTTTAGATGCTTTTTGTTTGCCTTGCGTCTGCCATCTTGATTCCCATTTCCCATTCGATATGGTTTTCCTAAGAGTGCCTATATTTTCCATGATGCTTCTGACTTTGCGGTGAAAAAGAGTGCGGAATCTCATCGCTGCACAGTCCTATCTAAGCGCAGCAAATTAATTACATCAGTGACATAGAACTTCTGTTCCCTTAACTGACGCCTTAGAATTTTAACCTTTTAATGACCACTTATGTGTATACACATCAGTGTGTGGTTAAGAGTGTATGATGCAGGCTCCTGACTCAAGCCCATGCCATACTGGGTGCCCACCAGCTGATTCCTGTAGCTGGGTGCCGCCGCTAATAGCTGATAGGCGGTGATCACATCAGCTGGCTATTAACCCTTTAGACTGCAACTGTCAATGCTGACAGCGGCGTCTAAAGGGACTCTGAGGTAGTAAGAGGGCTTACCTCTCGTTCCTCACTGTCTATGGCTCTGTGATTGATAGAGCTTGGCTGGACCAGGCTGTATCAATCGAGTGCAGAGCGCACGGATCAATGTAGTTCTATGGTACTACATTGATATGTATGAGGAATCCAATGATTCCTCCTAAAAGTCCCCTAAGAGGACTAATAAAGTAAAAAAAAATTAAAGTTATATTAAAGTTTAAAAAGCACCCATTAACCCCTTCCATATTAAAAGTTTAAATCACCCCCCCTTTTCCCATTTTCCATGTCAAAAAACATGTAAACATAATAACAATAAACATATTAGGTATCGCCACAAGCGTAATTGTCTGAACTATTAAAATATTACTTTATCCCATATGGTAAATGGCGTAAACGTAAAAATTACCAAACTCCAGAATTGCGTTATTTGTATCTCATCATATCCCATAAAAAATTATGTAAAAAGCTATCTTAATGTCCGATCAATGCCACAATGGTACCAATAAAAAATTTAACAAAAACAAAACAAACAAAAAATAAAAAAGTTATAGGGGTTAGAAAATGGCAATTATAAGTTTTTTTTTTCTGCAAAGTTTAGAAAATGTTTATACAAATTGGTTATTGTTGTAATTGTGGCGACTTCAAGTATCAAGATTACATCTTAGTTTGACTGCACATGGAATGGCGTAAAAAAAAACACCCTGAGTTTGCAAAATATATATATTTTTTTTTTTACATTTTCACCTCTCATATATGTTTTTTTTCCGTTTTGGATCATAAGTTATGGAGAAATTTATGTGGGTATTCCCACAAAAAAAAAATCCCTTATATTGGTGAGAAGATGAAAAAGTATTGTTATGGCTATTAATGACGAGAATGTTGGTAAAATTATATTTTGATCTCCATGGGGAGATTTATCAAAACCCGTGCAAAGGAAAAGTTGTCCAGTTGCCCATAGCAACCAGTCAGACCGCTTCTTTCATTTTGCAGAGGCCTTGTTAAAAATGAAAGAAGCGATCTGATTGGTTGCTATGGGCAACTGGGCAATTTTCCTCTGCACAGATTTTGATAAATCTCCCCCCATGTTCCCTGAATTCTTATGTGGATATATATATAATATATAATGTGTGTGTGTGTATATGTATACATATGTTGTCTAACTAAAGTTGGTGTTGGACAGTTTTTTCTAGTTTCAGTTAACCATTATCTTAGTTCTGACCAGCGCCCGGTGATTCTCGAAACTATCCCAACTGACCTTGGCAGAATAAAGAAGTTTTTGTAGGATAATGAACTTTTTGTTATATTAAAGGGGTATTCCAGACAAGACCTTTTTTTTTATATATATCAACTGGCTCCGGAAAGTTAAACAGATTTGTAAATTACTTCTATTAAAAAAATCTTAATCCTTCCAATAGTTATTAGCTTCTGAAGTTTTCTGTCTAACTGCTCAATGATGATGTCACGTCCCGGGAGCTGTGCATGATGGTAGAATATCCCCATAGGAACTGCACAGCTCCCAAGACGTGAGTCATCAGAGAGCAGTTAGACAGAAAACAACAACTCAACTTCAGAAGCTAATAACTATTGGAAGGATTAAGATTCTTTTAATAGAAGTAATTTCCAAATCTGTTTAACTTTCCGGAGCCAGTTGATATATAAAAAAAGGTTTGGCCTGGAATACCCCTTTAACCCCTTAAAGGGTAGCTCCCACCACCCTATTTTTTTTTGCTAGCCCGTTAAACCCCCCCCCCCGCCCTCCCGGTATGGCACTAGCACGTTCCCTCCTCCCCGCCCCGCATACCCCGTTCCCTCATTACACTTGCAGTTACTGCAGAGTCCGGCAGCTGGCGTGCAGGGACAGCGGCGGCAACGAGGCGGCGGCGGCGATGTGCGGGAGGATTGGCCTCCCAGCCAGTGGCTGAGGAGCCAATGCGCTCGCTCCCGCCTGTCTGATTGACAGGCAGGGAGCGAGTGCAGCCTAACTGAAAAAGGACTGATTGCCACTCCAAAATCAGTCCTTTTTCAGTAGCCGGTTTTTAAATGTAAATTAAACCTTTTTAATGAAAAAAAAATAATAATAAAGGTATATTAGAGATATGTTGTAGTACATAAGTACTACAACATATCAAAAAATAAAGTTGATGACAGTGCCCATTTAAGGACCAGGCCAATTTTCACTGTAGGACCAGAGTGTTTTTTGCACATCTGACCACTTTCACTTTAAGCATTAATAACTCTGGGATGCTTTTACCTATCATTCTGATTCCGAGATGGTTTTTTCGTGACATATTCTACTTTATGTTATTGGTAAAATTTTGGCGATACTTGCACCATTTCTTAGTGAAAAATTCCAAAATTTGATGAAAAAATAGAAAATTTTGCATTTTTCTAACTTTAAAGCTCTCTGCTTGTAAGAAAAATAGACATTCTAAATAAATTATATTTTGGTTCAAATATACAATATGTCTACTTTATGTTTCCATCATAAAGTTGACATGTTTTTACTTTTAGGCGACATCAAAGGGCTTCAAAGTATAGCAGCAATTTTCCAATTTTTCACCAAATTTTCAAAATCAGAATTTTTCATGGACCAGTTCAGGTTTGAAGTGGATTTGAAGGGCCTTCATATTAGAAATACCCCACAAATCACCCCATTATAAAAACTGCACCCCTCAAAGTATTCAGAATGACATTCAGTAAGTGTGTTAACCCTTTAGGTATTTCACAGGAATAGCAGCAAAGTGACGGAGAAAATTCAAAATCTTCATTTTTTACACTCGCATGTTCTTGTAGACCCAGTTTTTGAATTTTTACAAGAGGTAAAAGGAAAAAAATCCTCTCAAAATTTGTAACCCAATTTCTCTCGAGTAAGAAAATACCTCATATGTGTTTGTCAAGTATTCGGCGGGCGCTGTAGAGGGCTCAGAAGGGAGAGAGCGACAATGGGATTTTGGAGAGTGAGTTTTTCTGAAATCGTTTTTGGGGGGGCATGTCACATTTAGGAAGCCCCTATGGTGCCAAACAAGAAAAAAAAAACACATGGCATACTATTTTGGAAACTACACCCCTCAAGGAATGTAACAAGGGGTACAGGGAGCCTTAACACCTCACAGGTATTTCACGACTTTTTGTTAAAGTCGGATGTGTAAATGAAAAAAAATATTTTTTTCACTAAAATGCTGTTTTTTCCCCAAATTTTTAATTTTTACAAGGGGTAATAGGAGAAAATTACCCCCAAAATTTTTAACCCCATTTCTTCTGAGTATGGAAATACCCCATGTGTGGACGTCAAGTGCTCTGCTGGCGCACTACAATGCTCAGAATAGAAGGAGCGCCATTAAGCTTTTGAAAAGGGAATTTGTTTGGAATGGAAGTCAGGGGCCATGTGTGTTTACAAAGCCCCCCGTGGTGCCAGAACAGTGGACCCCCCCCCCACATGTGACCCCATTTTGGAAACTACACCCCTCACAGAATTTAATAAGGGGTGCAGTGAGCATTTACACCCCACTGGCATTTGATAGATCTTTGGAACAGTGGGCTGTGTAAATGAAAAATTAAAATTTTCATTTTCACGGACCACTGTTCCAAAAATCTGTCAGACCCCTTATTACATTACATGAGGGGTGTAGTTTCCAAAATGGGGTCACATGTGGGTATTTATTTTTTTGCATTTATGTCAGAACCGCTGTAAAATCAGTCACCCCTGTCCAAATCACCAATTTAGGCCTCAAATGTACATAGTGCACTCTCTTTCCTGAGCCTTGTTGTGCCCCCGCCGAGCATTTTACGCCCACATATGGGGTATTTCTGTACTCAGGAGAAATTGCGTTACAAATTTTGGGGGTCTTTTTTTCCTTTTACCTCTTGTGAAAATAAAAAAGTAAAGGACAACACCAGCATGTTAGTGTAAAAATATTTTTTTTTACACTAACAGGCTGGTGTAGACCCCAACTTTTCTTTTTCATAAGGGGTAAAAGGAGAAAAAGCCCCCCAAAATTTGTAGTGCAATTTCTCCCGAGTTCGGAAATACCCCATATGTGGCCCTAAACTGTTTCCTTGAAATACGACAGGGCTCCGAAGTGAGAGAGCGCCATGCGCATTTGAGGACTAAATTACGGATTGCATAGGGGTGGACATAGGGGTATTCTACACCAGTGATTCCCAAACAGGGTGCCTCCAGCTGTTGCTAAACTCCCAGCGTGCCTGGACAGTCAGTGGCTGTCCAGAAATGCTGGGAGTTGTTGTTTTGCAACAGCTGGAGTAATGTTTGGAAACATTGCCGTACAATACGTTTTTCATTTTTATTGGGGGGGGGACAGTGTAAGGGGGTGTATACGTAGTGTTTTATCCTTTATTATGTGTTAGTGTAGTGTAGTGTTTTTAGGGTACATTCACACTGGCGGCGGTTTACAGTGAGCTTACGGCTAGGAGTATGTGCTGCTGCAAAAAAATTTCCCGCAGCTCATACTTGAAGCAGGAAACTTACTGTAAACCTGCCTGTGTGATTGTACCCTGTACATTCACATAGGGGGATAAACCTCCAGCTGTTTCAAAACTACAACTCCCAGCATGTACTGATCGCTGATGGGCATGCTGGAAGATTTAGTTATGCAACAGCTGGAGGTACACAACTACAACTCCCAGCATGCCGAGACAGCTGGTTGCTGTTTGGGCATGTTGGAATTTGCAGTTTTGCAACATCTGTAGGGCTACAATTTAGAGATCTCCAAACTGTGGACCTCCAGCTGTTGCAAAACTACAAATCCCAGCATGCCCAGACAGCAAACTGTCACTACCAGTGATCTCCAAACTGGGGCCCTCCAGCTTTTGCAAAACTACAAATCCCTGCATGCCCTAACAGCTGTCTGGGCATGCTGGGAGTTGTAGTTTTGCAACATCTGAGGGGTTACAGTTTAGAGACCACTGTATAGTGGTCTCAAACTGTACCCTCCAGATGTTGCTAGGCAACTTATCGGCTTCCGTCGGATCCAGGGAGCCAGCCGCACGACATCGCCGGACTCCGATCTCCTCCACCGATGGTCGCCCGCAGCCTCGCCCGTGGGGTAAGTTGATGTCGGCACCGGTCCTCTGTCGGTTCCCCCGTTCTTCCCCACCTATTGTGGGTGGGCAGAACGGAGAAACCGAAAGTAAAGCCCCCCGCCCCCGATCTGCTATTGGTGGTCGCGTCTAGACCACCAATAGCAGGGATAGGAGGGGTGGCACCCCTGCCACCTCACTCCTATCCCTTCAGGGGGATCGTGGGTGTCTTGGACAACCGCAATCCCCCTTATATTCCGGGTCACCATAGAACCGTATGACCCGGAATAGCCGCAAATCGCAAGTGTGAATTCGCCGACTTGGGGGAGTCTGATGACCCCCCTGGGCATTTGCGCGGGGTGCCTGCTGATAGATATCAGCAGTCACCCCCGTCCGGTCCCCGCCCGGCGCGCAGCAGGGACCGAAATTCCCACGGGCGTACAGGTACGCCCTTGGCCCTTAAGTACCAGGGAGCAAAGGCGTACCTGTACGCCCTTGGTCCTTAAGGGGTTAAGAAAGAAACTGTAAAAGGGACACTGTGATTGGTTATAAAGTGATACACCATCAGCCACCAGTGTTCCTTAGTCAATCAGCTCACACTCTTGTGTTGCCATATAAAAAGGTCTGTAATCTAATTTTGGGTATGTTTTCTTCTGCGGGTCTGTTTTTTTCCTGCATGTAAGGGAACATCCACCTGTATCGATACATGTGCATTAAATCTGTCTGCTAATCAACACGGCTGGAGTTAACTAATCACAGGGAGAAATAGATCCTAACAGAGAAGGAAAAAAACAAAAGGGCAACAATGAAAATTGGCCTAGTCCTTAAGGGTTTAAATGAGATACAGCTGAAGCCTGTTTCCTTGTTACTGCAGCTCTAAGGGTGCGTTCACACGCTAGTAGCTAGCTGCGAGTTACGCTACCATTGATTTAAATGGGTCCTCGGACAGTCTACAAATCTGACACTATTGCGGACTGTCTGTGGACCCATTCAAATAATGGTAGTTTAACTCGCAGCAGGTTTCCCACAGCGTGAAACCTGCTGCTAGTGTGAACGCACCCTTAGGCTAAGTTTCCACTTGTTTTTTTTTTCTGGCAGTTTTTGGAAAACTGCCACTGCAGTTTTTGAGCCAAAGCCAGAAATGTATTCAAAAGGAATAGGACACATAAAGGAAGACTTAAACTTCTCCCTTAGGCTAGAATTCCACTGAAGTTTTTTCCACACAGCCAAAACGCCAGGAAAACTGCCACGGACTTTTCCTGCATTTTGGCAGTTTTTCTGGTGTTTTTCCTGGTGTGTGGAAACAGCCAGTTTTGTCCCCTGTGGGAGTCTTCAGGTACCACTCTGTGGGTCGGATGCTGAGTGCCCGGTCCACAGAGTGTAAGGAGGTGAGGAGTGATGTATAGCATCACTACTCACCTCCCCCGGCCGTATAGTATACAGGGGTGCATAGTGTACCCGTGTATACTATACAGGAGTCTGGAATCCTGTCACTATACTGACAGGACTCCCTGCTCCTATAGCACCTTTGGGCAGTAAACACCATATTCTGCTATCTATAGATAGCTGTTTATAGTGTATACAGAACAGGAGGTCCACTTACCTTCCTCGCTCCCTGTCCCTGTCGGTCTGTGTAGCTCCGCCCCCTAGTGATGACATCATTAGGGGGCAGAGCTACAGACGTGAGCCAGGCTAGTAAGTCTGAAGCTCTGTTCACATTGTCCGTTTTGTATAATGTGAACAGACCCTTCTGGCAGGGTCTACCCAGACAGGGATACTCCAGCTGTTGCTAAACTATAACTCCCAGCATGCCCAGACAGCGAAATTCTGTCCGGGCATGCTGGGAGTTGTAGTTTTGCAGAAATTGGAGGCTCCCTGTTTAGGAAGATATTGCATAATGGGCGCTCTCCAGCAGAGAGTGCCAAAAATATACTAACCAATTTTTTGTGTTTTTTTCTTTCTTCTCGTTTCAGATCCGTGTATACAGAGGATTACGGTGGATTCGATGGATTATGGCGGATGAACTGTTTTTTTTTCTTTAATAAAATGGTTAACGAGGGCTGTGGGGGAGTGTTTTTTAAAATTAAATAATTTTTTCAATGTTTTGTGTTTTTTTAATTTATTGTATTTTCAGGCTTAGTAGTGGAAGCTGGTCTTATTGACGGAATCCATTACTAAGCCAGGGCTTAGCGTTTACCCCCAAAACAGCTAGCGCTAACCCCCAATTATTACCCTGGTATCCACCTCCACAGGGGTGCCGGGAAGAGCCGATACCAACAGGCCCGGAGCGTCAAAAATGGCACTCCTGGGCCTATGTGGTAACAGGCTGGCGTTATTTAGGCTGGGGAGGGCCAGTAACAATGGTCCTCGCCCACCCTGGTAATGTCAGGCTGTTGCTGTTTGGTTGGTATTGTGCTGAGAATGAAAATACGGGTAACCCTATGTGTTTTTTTATTTTATTTATAAAAAAAAAAAAAAGCAAAAAATAAATAAACGCTTAGGGTTCCCCGTATTTTCATTCTCAGCACAATATGAACCAAACAGCAACAGACTGACGTTAAAAGGATGGGCGAGCACAATTGTTACTGGCCCTCCCCAGCCTAAATAACGCCAGCCTGTTACCGCATAGGCCCAGGAGCGCCATTTTTGACGCTCCAGGCCTGTTGGTACCGGCTCTTCCCGGCACCCCTGTAGTGGTGGGTACCAGGGTAATCATTGGGGGTTAGCGCTAGCTGTTTTTGGGGCTAGCGCCTAGCCCTGGCTTAGTAATGGATTCAGTCAATAAGACCGGCTTCCACTACTAAGCCTGAAAATTCAATTAAAAAAAACACAACACATTGGAAAAATTATTTTATTTTAAAGAACACTCCCCCCACAGCCCTCGTTAACCATTTTATCAAAAGAAAAAAAACTGTTTATCTGCCGTAATCCATCGAATCCGCCATAATCCTCTGCATACACTGATCTGAAATGAGAAGAAAAAAAAACTCATAAAAAATTGGTTTGTACATTTTTGCCGCTGTCCGCTGGGGAGAGCGCCCATTATGCAATGTCTACCCAAAGAGGGAGCCTCCAATTGGTACAAAACTACAATTTCCAGCATGCCCAGACAGCCTTTGGCTGTCTGGGCATGCTGGGAGTTGTAGTTTAGCAACAGCTGGAGTCTCCCTGTCTGGGTAGACACTGCCAGAAAGGGCTGTTCACATTATACAAAGCGGACAATGTCAACAGAGCCTTAGACTAACCAGCCTGGCTCCCGTCTGAAGCTCCACCCCAATTACATCATCACTAGGGGCGGAGCTACACGCGCTGTGATCCTCCTGTATAATGTATAGATGCAGCCAGCCGCTCTTCTATGGTCTCCGGCACTGACGTATATACATCTATTCATATTTTCTGCAAAGAGCTGTGATTGGCTGAAACCATCTGGCCAATCCCAGCTCTGCGGGAAATATGAATAGGTGTATATAAACGGCAGTGCAGGGACCATAGAAGAGCGGCTGGCCGCATCTATACATTATACAGGAGGATCGCAAAGGGGCCGTCTGTCAATTAATACAGGTACTACTACTATCATGTATCAGTGTGTTCCATGCTGTGATTAGTAGTACTACCTAAAAAATGTAAAAAAAATTATTAAAAACACACACACACTACATTATATGATATTATTGTCGGCTACATTTTTAGGTCCCTGCCCGCCCACATAAATTGATCCCTGTTTAAAAATTAATAAAAATTTTGTTCTAAAAAAGATACATTTTGTTAAATACAATTTTTTATTAACCCCTTAAGGACCAAGGGCATACAGGTACGCTTTTGCTCCCTGGTACTTAAGGACCAAGGGCGTACCTGTACGCCCGTGGGAATTTCGGTCCCCGCCGGGCGGGGATCGGGCCGGGGTGACTGCTGATATCTATCAGCAGGCACCCCGCGCAAATGCCCAGTGATGTCATTAGACCCCCCCATGTCGGCGATCGCCGCAAATCGCAAGTGAATTCACACTTGCGATTTGCGGCTATTCCGGGTCATACGGGTCTATATTGACCCGGTGACCCGGAAAATAAAGGGGATCGCGGATGTCCTAGACACCCACGATCCCCCTGTAGCGATAGGAGTGAGGTGGCAGAGGTGCCACCCCTCCTATCCCTGCTATTGGTGGTCTAGACGCGACCACCAATAGCAGATCGGGGGCGGAGGGGTTTACTTTCGGTTTCCCCGTCCTGCCCACCCACAATAGGCGGGGCAGGACGGGGAAACCGACAGGGACCGGCGCCGAATATGCACTTACCCATCGGCGACGGCAGCGGGCGACGATCAGCGGCGGCAGCGGGCGACGGAGGCAGAAGAAGAGGACGGCGACGCAGCTCCCTGGATCCGACGGAAGCCGGTGACTTACTTAGCAACATCTGGAGGGCTACAGTCTGAAACCACTATAGTGGTCTCTAAACTGTAACCCTCCAGATGCAAAACTACAACTCCCAGCATGCCCAGAGAGCTGGAGGTCTACAGTTTGAGACCACTGCACAGTGATCTCTATACTGTGCACCTCCAGATCTTGCAAAACTACAACTCCCAGCATGCCCACACAGCAGTTTGCTGTCTGGGCATGCTGGGAGTTGTAGTTTTGCAACATCTGGAGGTCCACAGTGTGGAGACCACTGTGCAGTGGTCTCTAAACTATAGCTCTCCAGATGTTGCAAAACTGCAACTCCCAGCATGCCTAAATGGCAAACAGCTGTCTCTGCATGCTGGGAGTTGTAGTTATGTACCTCCAGCTGTTGCATAACTACATCTCCCAGCATGCCTTTCGGCGATCAGTACATGCTGGGAGTTGAAGTTTTGCGACAGCTGGAGGCACACTGGTTGGAAAATACTGAGTTAGGTAACAGAACCTAACTGAAGGTTTTCCAACCAGTATGCCTCCAGCTGTTGCAAAAGTACAACTCCCAGCATGCACGGTCTGTCAGTACATGCTGGGAGTTGTAGTTTTGAAACAGCTGGAGGTTTGCCCCCCATGTGAACGTACAGGGTACATTCACACTGGCGGGTTTACAGTAAGTTTTCTGCTTCAAGTATGAGCTGTGGCAAATTTTTTTGCCGCAGCGCAAACTCTTAGCGGTAAATTCACTGTAAACCTCCGCCAGTGTGAACGTAGCCTAAAAACACTACACTACACTACACTAACACATAATAAAGGGTAAAACACTACATATACACCCCTTTACACTGTCCCCCCAATAAAAATAAAAGACGTATTGTACGGCAGTGTTTCCAAAACAGAGCCTCCAGCTGTTGCAAAACAACAACTCACAGCATTTCCGGACAGCCACTGACTGTCCAGGCATGCTGGGAGTTTAGCAACAGCTGGAGGCACCCTGTTTGGGAATCACTGACGTAGAATACCCCTATGTCCACCCCTGTGCAATCCCTAATTTAGTCCTCAAATGCGCATGGCGCTCTCTCACTTCAGAGCCCTGTCGTATTTCAAGGAAACAGTTTAGTGCCACATATGGGGTATCTCCGTAATCGGGAGAAATTGCACTACTAATTTTGCGGGCTTTTTTTCCTTTCACCCCTTATGAAAAAGAAAAGTTGGGGTCTACACCAGCCTGTTAGTGTAAAAAAAAAAAAATTTTTTTTACACTAACATGCTGGTGTTGTCCTTTACTTTTTATTTTCACCGGAGGTAAAAGGAAAAAAAGACCCCCAAAAATTGTAACGCAATTTCTCCTGAGTACGGAAATACCCCATATGTGGGCGTAAAATGCTCTGAGGGCGCACAATAAGGCTCAGGAGTGAGAGCGCACCATGTACATTTGAGGCCTAAATTGGTGATTTGCACAGGGGTGGCTGATTTTATAGCGGTTCTGACATAAACCCAAAAAAAAAAAAATACCCACATGTGACCCCATTATGGAAACGACACCCCTCACAGAACGTAACAAGGGGTATAGTGAGCCTGAACACCCCACAGGTGTTTGAAAAATTTTCATTAAAGTTGGATGGGAAAATGCAAAAAAAAAAAAATTTTTCACTAAAATGCTGGTGTCACCCTAAATTTTTCATTTTCACAAGGGAAAATAAAAAAAAGCCCCCCAAAATTTGTAACCCCATTTCTTCTGAGTAAGAACATACCCCATATGTGGATGTAAAGTGCTCTATGGGTGCACTACATTGCTCAGAAGAGAAGGAGCGCCATTGGGATTTTGAAGAGAAAATTTGTCCGGAATTGAAGGCCACTTGTGTTTACAAAGCCACCATGGTACCAGAACAATGGACCCCCCCATATGTGACCCCATTTTGGAAACTACACCCCTCGTGTAATGTAATAAGGGGTACAGTGAGCATTTATGCGCCACAGGTGTCTGACAGATTTTTGGAACAATGATCCGTGAAAATGAAAATTTTTATTTTCCATTTGCACAGCCCACTGTTCCAAAGATCTGTCATACGGCAGTGGGGTGTAAATGCTCACTGCACCACTTATTAATTTCTGTGAGGGGTGTAGTTTCCAAAATAGGGTCACATGTGGGGGGGTCCACTGTTCTGGCCCCACGGGGGGCTTTGTAAATGCACATGGCCCCTGACTACCATTCCAAACGAATTCTCTTTCCAAAAGCTCAATGGTGCTCCTCCTCTTCTAAGCATTGCAGTTCGCCTGTAGTGCACTTCAGGTCAACTTATGGGGTACCTCCATACTCAGAAGAGATGGGGTTACAAATTTTGGGGGATATTTTCTGCTATTAACCCTTGCAAAAATGTGAAATTTGGGGGGAAACACACATTTTAGTGAAAAAAAATATATTTTTTTTACATATGCAAAAGTCGTGAAACCCCTGTGGGGTATTAAGGCTCACTTTATTCCTTGTTACGTTCCTCAAGGGGTCTAGTTTCCAAAATGGTATGCCATGTGTTTTTTTTTTTTGCTGTTCTGGCACCATAGGGGCTTTCTAAATGCGACATGCCCCCCGAGCAAAATTTGCTCTCCAAAATCCAAATATCACTCCTTCTCTTCTGAGCATTGTAGTTCGCCCGTAGTGCACTTCAGGCCAACTTATGGGGTACCTCCATACTCAGAAGAGATGGGGTTACAAATTTTGGGGGTCTTTTCTGCTATTAACTCTTGCAAAAATGTGAAATTTGGGGGGAAACACACATTTTAGTGAAAATTATTATTTTTTTTTTTTTTTGAACGCCGTGTCTAAAGTGAAAGTGAAACCATGTCGGTTAGCTCAGGGAGCTGTTCAGGATCGCCGCGGCCAAATCGTGGCATCCCGAACAGCTTACATGACAGCTGGAGGATCCCTACCTGCCTCCTCGCTGTCCGATAGCCGAATGACTGCTCAGTGCCTGAGATCCAGGCATGAGCAGTCAAGCGGCAGAATCATCGATCAGTGGTTTCTTATGAGAAACCACTGATCAATCAGTGTGTGCAGTGTTATAGGTCCCTATGGGAGCTATAACATTGCAAAAAAAAGTGATAAAAGATCATTTAACCCCTCCCCTAATAAAAGTTTTAATCACCCCCCCCCCTTTTCCCATAAAAAAAAAAAAAAACTGTGTAAATAAAAATAAACATATGTGGTATCGCCGCGTGCGGAAATGTCCGAATTAAAAAAATATATCGTTAATTAAACCGCACGGTCAATGGCGTACACACAAAAAAATTCCAAAGTCCAAAATAGTGCATTTTTGGTCACTTTTTATATCCTGAAAAAATCAATAAATCCTATCAATGCAAAAATGGTACCGCTAAAAACTTCAGATCACGGCGCAAAAAATTAGCCCTCATACCGCCCCATATGTGGAAAAATAAAAAAGTTATATGGGTCAGAATATGACAATTTTACTCCTTAAGGACACATGATGTACTGGAACGTCATGTGTCTGCTCCCGATCTATGACGGGGCCACAGCGTCATAGCGGGTCTAACAACGGCCGGGACCTGTGGCTAATAGCGCGCCGCATTGATCTCGGTGCTGCGTTATTAACCTTTTAGACGCGGTGTTCAAAGTTGAACGCCGCGTCAAAAGTGAAAGTATGCCGGTTAGCTCAGTGGGCTGTTCGGGATAGCCGTGGCGAAATCGCAGCATCCCGAACAGCTTACAGGACAGCAGGAGGGTCCCTATCTGCCTCCTGGTGTCCGATCGCCGAATGACGGCTTGGTGCCTGAGATCCAGGCATGAGCAGTCAAGCGGCAGAATCATCGATCAATGGTTTCCTATGAGAAAGCATTGATCAATATAAAAGATCAGCGTGTGCAGTATAAAAATAAAATTAAACATATGTGGTATCGCCGCATGCGGAAATGTCCGAATTATAAAAATATATTGTTCTTTTTATATTACTTTTAATATATTGTTCTTATATTTCCATTTCGCCGTCGATTTTTGGGTAATATGACTGATGTCATTGCAAAGTAGAATTGGTGGCGCAAAAAATAAGCCATCATATGGATTTTTAGGTGCAAAATTGAAAGAGTTATGATTTTTTAAAGGTAAAGAGGAAAAAACGAAAATGCAAAAAACGGAAAAACCCCGGGTCCTTAAGGGGTTAAAACGAACACCGAAAATAATTAAAAAAACAATCCAGAGTTTATATAGGTAAAATACTATATCTGTGAAAAGTTATGGTTAACCCTATCCTGGTATACTTCTATTTGAAACTTTTAACTAAGTAAAATAACATCACTGGGTTTAATTCAGAGCAATAGTCAAGATCAAGCGGTTTCAGTGCTTCTGTAAATAGCATTATTTCTGTTTCTTTTTTGAAGAGTAACCAATGGCGATCTCTGCAAGATTCCATTTTTCCTATGTACAATAATCCCATAAATGTCAAATTACTTCTATTCTTCTGATGGGCTAAACGCATTTGTTCTATTAATCCAGGCTTCCTTTCTCAAAAGCTTTGAAAAACTTTCATGAAAGTGACATATCGTTTTGGTCTATCTAAGGCTGGGTTCACATCACGTTTTCAGCCATACGGGACTGCACATGGCTGGGGGGAGCTAAAACCAGGCGCTCCCGTATCCTTGCCGTATGCTGCCCGTATGTAATGTATTTCAAATTTTTCCCCCGTAAGCGGTTTTCTACCAGACCTAAAAGCGTGGTTGACTACGGTTTTAGGTCCGGGGGATACGGCAGGGCCTGGTTTTAGCTCCCCCCAGCCGTATGCCGTCCTGTATGGCTGAAAACGTGATGTGAACCCAGCCTAATACCTTTACAAATCACCACACATACAATAAATGGTGTTTTGCAAGTTACAAAGTCATTGGGGGGTATTTATCAACGGATTTGTGTTTTTTTCTTGTAACTTTGGCGCAATTCTTTGGCGCAGTGTCTTTTTGCGCCAAAGTTTGGCACATTCTCTCCACTGTCAATTTTTAAACTTGCTCAAAATCACACGGTCCTGTGTGTGATTTTTGCTTTGGTCAGCAATTCATCATTTGTGCCAATCGATCTTTGGTGCAATTTTGCACTTTTGGGTGGGGGTTTGGCGCAATTGACCGCCAATTAATTTTGTACATGGAAAACACACATAGCAATGTCAGAAAATGTAAAGGTGGCAAAATACATAAAAAATTTTTGGGGGGAAAGCAGCGACACCTCCTGGGCTGCACACTACTATCCTGCGACATGGTTGTCTCTGAGGGACCTTCACCCTCTGTTGAGCCAGCATTGGCCACACAGGTTCAGGAAAGGTAAGCACTAAAGGTAACCACAAAAAAAAACACTCAAGTTAAAAATAAAATCCATTTCACATGGTGGCTATAAACCCCAGAAAAGAAAATAACTCACGTCGCTTGCTGATATACTGCAGGAGGGACTCTACAGGGTAAAATACAATGTCCTCTCTGGCAGTAAGTTCTGTGTAAAAGGCGCTGTGAACAGCTGATCTTGGCGTTTGCGCCAAAATTATTAACAACAAGCGCCAAATGATAGATTTGGCGCACGTCCGCAAAAACCAAAGGGAAAAAGGGTAAAAAGAAACTGGCAACAGTCAAAATTGATAAATACCCTCCATTATCACTATTTCCTGAGATCCTAGATGTATACTTCTAGTTGTGCATGAGCTTAAATTGAATAGACATCCTGCAATGAAAATTCTCCTTTAGGAGTTGTTTTAGCAAGAGTTGGCTTTTAATATACCCTAACAGCTATCTATCGGCATCTGCAGCTATTAGTAGCAAATAAAGCTGACAGATTCCCTTGAATTTAAAGACCTTGCATCCAGCATTGTATTACAAGGTGGATCTACATGAGAAGAATATGAAACTGAATATCAGGGGTTCTGAAAATTAATGAAATAATGAATATTGCAACATTTTTTATTTTAGGTAACCACTAACACACAAAATATATTTTTCCATTTCAAAGATACACTTTATGCAACGTATACATATAATGCCACGGACAACTTTTTTATGTTATAACCCCCTTGTGCAAATAAAGTTTCCCAACTGCAAAATGTATGTACAGTGTAAATGGTAGATTGGTGCTTTCTGTCGCCATATGATATACTGTGGTAACAGCGGCGCGATTTATCAACATCAGAGCTTCATTTTCTGTCTCAGATGGCCACCACTTTTACATAGGTACTGAACAGAAGCTGAAAGTCATCAAAGTTTCGACATCCATATTTATTTTATCAGAATATAAAACACAGAATGCACTTCCAAGACAGAAAAGAGGGAATAGCACTTTCACATTTCAATCCTAAACATTTGTTTGCTGTAAAAATTAAAAAATACATCTATAAAAACTGAAAATGACATGAGGTATTTTTGGATCAAACTACAGTACGGGGCTCACTACTGAAAGGTTCCTTTTGCATTGTTAGCAATTTCACTGGTTCACGCAAAATTATTTAATTTAGAATTGCCTGCAGGTCCAGACTTTTCAGTATAAACATGAGTTAAAGTTGTAATGGCCATTTTAAACTTCCTGGTGTGGGATAAGAACTCTGGGGAAGTTTTCTATTGAATTCCTCTTAATTCCAGCTCATGTCTCTTGGGTAATAATATTAACTTTAAAAATTACACTTAACCCCTTAAGGACCCATGACGTATGCCTACGTCTCAGCACCCTGGGCTTTAAGGACCCATGACGTATGAGTACGTCATGGCGTTTTCCGATCTCTGGACTCACCGGGCGGAGATCGGAACGGCATGCCTGCTGAAATCCTTCAGCAGGCATGCCGTGCAAATGCCGAGGGGGGTCCCGGGACCCCCCCCATGTCGGCGATCGCAAAAAATCGCATGTCAATTCAGACATGCGATTTTCTCCTATTCCGGGCTGATCGGGTCTCTGGTGACCCGATCACCCCGAAAATTGTGATGATCGGAGCTGTCAGTGACAGCCCTGATCATCTTGCAGGGTAGGAGTGAAGTCGCAATGCTGCTATCTCCTCCTATCCCCTGCCATTAGTCAGAATTGATTCTGACCAATGGCAGAGCAGGACAGTGGGTTGCCATGGCAACCCCCCGTTCTGGCCACCCCTGGATGTCGAGGGGATCGTGGGAAGAAGATGGAGGTCGGGTACCTTACCTGAAGATGCCTGGGAACAGCTGATCGTCGCTGGAGACTGCTGGATCCTTGCTCAGGTAGGGAAGCGACGGTGGGGGGGGGGCAATTGAAAGTGAAAGTAAAGTGATCTTTACTGTGGCAACCACTAGTAAGGCCAAACTGCAACTCCCAGCATGCCCAGACAGCAAAAGGCTGTTGTAGTTTTGCAACATCTGGAGGGTCACAGTTTGGAGACCACTGTTACAGTGGTGCCCAAACGGTAGCCCTCCAGATGTTGCCAAACTACAACTCTCAGCATGCCTAGACTGCCCAGGCATGCTTGGAGTTGTAGTTCTGTAACATCTGTCCCTTCAGATTTACTGTGAAGCCCTCTAATTTTTCAAAAAGCAAAAATATGTCCATTTTATGATGCCAACATAAAGTGGACATATTGTATTTGTGAAGAAAAATAAAATTTATTGGGAATATCCATTTTCCTTACAAGTAGAGAGCTTCAAAGTTAGAAAAATGCAACATTTTCTAAATTTTCATGACATTTTGGGATTTTTCACCAAAAAAGGATGCAAGTAACGCTGAAACTTTATCACCAAAATAAAGTAGAATATGTCACGAAAAAACGATCTCAGAATCAGAGTGACAGTGGTCAGATGTTCAAAAAATGGCCGGGTCCTAAGGTGTAAAATGGCTGGGTCCTTAAGGGGTTAATGATGGTGATAGGTTGTGAAATTACTAGATATGCTATCTTGCTTTTCATTTCACAAATCCACAAGTCCAAACACTCCCGCTACAACCACCTGTTGTTATAAAGTGCAAGGAGGTGCAGAATGGCACACAGCAGTCCAAGAATGAGGAGTAGCTCCAGTGCTCGTTGTAAAATTATTCAGGCTACTATAGTAACACAAACACAGAACAAAGATTATACAAGGTCAATGCTTTTCGGGCCCCTGTGGCCCCTAGCCATGGCTGCCAAGACTAAGGGCCACAGGGGCCGAAACTGTTTTTATTATTAATTCTGCTGATTAATATTGCAGTCTACTAAATAAAATCCCTATTTTAAAGTGTTGTGGTCTAAGCTTGGCATTGGTAGATGTTGGTGTATGTTTTCAACCACAAGGCAGCTATGCTTTGCTGTAGGTGTCTACTCTGTCTGGCTTTGAATCTCAGAAATATCTAGACGAGAGCGGAGTAGGAAAAATCAACAAATCTGTACGTTTGTTTGTCTAGCATAGATTCGGCCAAAGGTATCCTGTTTCTTTTTGGCATAAAACTGTTCAATTGTAGCAGAGGAAATATCATATTTAGGGGTCAGGCCATAAATTAACCTGTTAGTGAGATGGATGTCTTGGCAATGTTTAATGTAGGCAAATTTTGCTCTGTGACTACTAGGACAGGGGCTTTTAATAAAGTTCAAGCATGAAATGGTTAACTGTTCGGTGCCTCAACCATATGTAAACTTGTTAGCCTGATGGATATCATACATGCATAACTGAACTTTGTACCAGAGCTGAGCGTGACTCACTGATGGAACTTGGATGTTTTTCACTGTGAAGTTGTGTGGTCTTAGCCACAGTAGTAGCACAGCATCAGTTTTCCTTTTCTAGTAACACTGAGGTACAAGGAAATGAGTTGGAATCTGTGTAAGAAATATACTAACAGAAATGACAGGAAAAGAGAAGTTCAGCACTGCTTACTTCTGCTCACTAAGGAATAACTGTATAGAGTGCAATGTATATTAGGAAACTGTCTCTTGCTTCTAGGCGGTGCTCAGACGTAAAACAGCAATGGAATCAACGTAGAACATTAGTAAAGTAAAAACGTCGGCGACTCACCAATTCTTCTTTCTTTTTTTCTTTATTGCAGTCACATACTCACAAAATACAAAATAGTATCGGGGGTGGACAAGTCCGGGGGGGTGGGAGGGGTACAGGTAGGCGACGGCAGCCATTGTTTCGCACTAGATCAGTGCTTCGTCGGGCCAGTGCTCGTCGGGCCCTGATGTGAGTTTCCCAAGGACACAGCTAATTTTAATTTTTGCATTTTTCATTTTTTCCTCCTCTCCTTTAAGAGACAGAACTCTTTTTTTTGTTTTCCATCCTCAGAGCCATATAAGTGCTTATTTTTGGAGGAACCAAATTTAGTATGTAAAGATACCTTTCATTTTACCGTAAAATGCACGACAAAATGAAAATAAAATATTCGTGGGGAGAAATTGGGGGGGAAGGACGCATTTTATTTTTTTCTGTATGCAGTGCACTTTACATTATAACTAACTGACATGTTATCATTGTTCTATGGGTCAATACAATTAAAATGATTCTCATGCTTATATAGCATATTTATATAGCATGGCCAGACAGTCAGGGATGCTGGGCAGTGTAGTTCTGCAATATCTGGCCCTTCATATGTTGCAGAACTACAACTCCCAGCATGCCTGGACAGTCTGGGCATGCTTGGAGTTGTAGTTTTGCAACATCTGGAGGGCTACAGTTTGGAGACCACTACTTAGCGGTCTCCAAACTGTTCTTCCTCAGTTGTTGCATAACTACAACTCCTAGCATGCCCAGACTGTCCAGGCATGCTGGGAGTTGTAGTTCTGCAACATCTGAAGGGCCAGATATTGCAGAACAACACACCCAGCATCCCTGACTGTCTGGCCATGCTGGGAATTGTCGTTTTGCAACAGCTGTAGGCACACTGGTTGGGAAACACTGAGCTAGAGTCAGTTTCCTAACTCAGTGATTCCAACCCGTGTGCCTCCAGCTGTTGCAAAACTACAACTCCCAGAATGCATGGCAGACCGTACATGCTGGGAGTTGTAGTTTTGCAACAGCTGGAGGCACACGGGTTGGAATCACTGAGCTAGAGTCTGTTTTCTAACTCAGTGGTTCCCCACCATTGTGCCTAAAGCTGTTGTAAAACTACAGCTCCCAGCATGTACGATCTGTCAGTGCATTCTGGGAGTTGTCATTTTGCCACAGCTGAAGGGTTGGTGTGCCCCCACATGTGAAGGTTTGGAATGCCCCCACAGGCGGGTTTACAGTGGGTTTCCTTCTACAAGTTTGATCTGTGGCAAATTTTCTGTCGCAGCTCAAACTTCCAGCGGAAAACTTACTGTGAACCCCTGCCTGTGTGAATGTACCCTAAAAACACTACACTACACTAACAAATACTAAAAAGTAAAACACTACATATACACCCCCCCCTTACACTGTTCCCCCCCCCCCCCCAATATAAATGAAAAAGGTCTCATACGGCAGTGTTTCCTAAATCACACTTCCAGCTGTTGCAAAACCACAACTCCCAGTGTTGCCGGACAGCCACTGACTGTCCTGGCAGGCTGGGAGTCTTGCAACAGATGGAGGCACCCTGTTTGGGAAACACTGCTGTAGGGTTTTGGTGGAGACAAGCCCCATCCTTGTAACCGGGTACACCCCTATTACAAATTCCTAATTTAGGCCTAAAATGCGCATGGCACTCTCTCACTTCAGAGCCCTGTCGTATTTCAAGGAAACAGTTTAGGGCCACATATGGGGTATTTCCATACTCGGGAGAAATTGCGTTACAAATTTTTGGGGGATTTTTCTCATTTTACCCCTTATGAAAAGATAAAGTTGGGGGCTACACCAGCATGTTAGTGTAAAAAAAATTCACGCCCCACAGGTGTCTGACAAATTTTTTGAGCAGTCGTCCGTAAAAATGAAAAATTAAATTTTTCATTTGCACAGCCCACTGTTCCAAAGATCTGTCAAATGCCAGTGGGGTGTAAATGCTCACTGCACCCCTTATTAAATTCTGTGAGGGGTGTAGTTTCCAAAATAGTATGCCATGTGTTTTATTTATTTATTTTTAGCTTTCTGGCATCATGGGGGCTTCCTAAATGGGACATGCCCCCAAAAACCATTTCAGCAAAATTCGCTCTCCAAAAGCCCAATGTCGCTCCTTCCCTTCTGAGCCCTCTTGTGCACCAGCAGAGCACTTTACATCCACATATGAGGTATTTCCTTACTCGAGAGAAATGGGGTTACAAATTTTGTGGGGCATTTTCTCCTATTACTCCTTGTGAAAATGAAAAGTTTGGGGTAACACCAGCATTTTAGTGTTAAAAATCGAATTTTTCATTTTCACGTCCCACTTTAATGAATGTTCGGCAATCACCTGTGGGGTGTTAAGGCTCACTGGACCCCTTGTTACGTGCCTTGAGGGGTGTAGTTTCCAAAATAGTTTGCCATGTGTCGTGTTTTTTTTTTTTGCTGTTCTGGCACCATAGGGGCTTCCTAAATGCGACATGCCCCTCAAAAAAACATTTCAGCTAAATTTGCTTTCCAAAAGCCAATTGTGACTCCTTCTCTTCTGAGCATTGTAGTTCGCCCACAGAGCATTTTAGGTCCTAGAAGAGATGGGGTTACAAATTTTTGGGGGGGAATTTTCTCCCATTACCCTTTGTAGAAATGGTAAATTTGGGTGGAAAAAATGCACTTTAATGAAAATTTTTTTTTCATTTACACATCCGATTTTAACGAAAAGTCGCCAAACACCTGCGTGGTGTTAAGGCTCACTGGACCCCTTGTTACGTACCTTGAGGGGTGTAGTTTCCAAAATAGTATGCCATGTGGGTTTTTGCTGTTCTGGCACCATAGGGGCTTCCTAAATGTGACATGCCCCTCAAAAACCATTTCAGGAAAATTCACTCTCCAAAATCCCATTGTTGCTCCTTCCCTTCTGAGCCCTCTACTGCGCCCGCCGAACACTCGAGAGAAATTGGGTTAATTGGGCTTTTTCTCCTATTACCCCTTCAAAATAAAGTAAAAATTCTAAAACTGGGTCTACAGGAACATGCGAGTGTAAAAAATGAAGATTTTGAATTTTGTCCTTCACTTTGCTGCTATTCCTGTGAAACACCTAAAGGGTTAACAAACTTTCTGAATGTCATTTTGAATACTTTGAGGGGTGCGGTTTTTCTAATGGGGTCATTTATGGGGTATTTCTAATATTAAGGCCCTTCAAATCCACTTCAAAACTGAACTGGTCCCTGAAAAATTCCGATTTTGAAAATTTTGTGAAAAATTGGAAAATTGCTGCTGAACTTTGAAGCCCTCTGATGTCTTCCAAAAGTAAAAACATGTCAACTTTATGATGCAAATATAAAATAGACATATTAGCCCTCATTTACTAATGTCAACCCGACTTTTTTTGTCGGGTTGGGCGACCAAATTTGTGTCGCATTGCCCATGCGACACAAATTTGGTCGCACAACCTGACAAAATATATGATCACTCAAGTGAGCAGGCAGCATGGTCCGCTCCCCAGCGATGTATGATGTATTTTACTTTCATTTTCAAATTCTCTGCTGGGATCCTTGAATGGCCGGTACTGAGGAGCCATTCAGGGATCCCTGCGAGCTGCAGTGTGGAAAGATATATAGAATCGCTGGGGGTTTTGTATATTCCCCCCCCAGCTTCTATATATCTTGCCCCCTGCTTCGCCATATGTCTTGTCTCCCGCCGCAGCGCATGTGTACACATATATACCCCCCCCCGCACAGCGCTATTATATACCCCCCGCAGCGCATGTGTACACATATATATACCCCCCGCACAGCGCTATTATATACCCCCCGCAGCGCATGTGTACACATATATATACCCCACACATAGCGCTATTATATACCCCCCGCAGCGCATGTAGATATATATTATATATGCCCCGCACAGCGCATCTATATACATATGCCTCTGAAGCGCTATTAATGACTAATGCAGTAGTCTCCAACTTGCGGACCTCCAGATACTGCAAAACTACAACTCCCAGCATGCACGGACAGCTGTTGGCTGTCCGGGCATTCTTGGAGTTGTAATTTTGCAACATCTGGAGGTCCGCAGGTTGGAGACCACTGTGATAGCGCTTCAGAGGCATATGTATATAGAAGCGTAGTGGGGACCAGACATATAGCGTTATCTGGTCCCCACTTCGCTACAATACATAATCCTCAGCTGCCCCGTTGCCTCCCTCATCCCTGGTTTTATAATTACCTGTTGCCGGGTCCCAGGGTCCACGATCATTCTGGCTTCGGCGCTGTTGCTGTGCGCTGTCACTGTGCGCACTGACGAGGTACGTCCCCAACGCACGTCGTGACTTCACCGTCAGTGCGCACAGTGACAGCGCACAGCAACAGCGCCGAAGCCAGAATGATCGCGGGGGATAACCCCGGGGATGGGGGAGGCGATGGGGCAGCTCTGGTGTTTGCTGAGGATTATGTATTGTAGCGAAGTGGGGACCAGATAACGCTATATGTTTGGTCCCCACTTCGCTTCTATACACATATGCCTCTGAAGCGCTATCATTGACAATTAGTCATTAATAGCGCTTCAGAGACATATGTATATAGATGCGCTGTGCTGGGCATATATAATATATATCTACATGCGCTGCGGGGGTATATAATAGCGCTATGCGGGGGGTATATAGATATGTGTACACATGCGCTGCGGGGGGTATATAATAGCGCTATGCGGGGGATATATATATGTACACATGCGCTGCGGGGGGCATATGATAGAGCTGTGCGAGGGGCATATATATATATAAATACACATGCGCTGCTTGGGGCATGTGATTGCGCTGTGTGGGGGGCATATATACAAATTACCCTGCAACAGAATTTCCCGTGGGACACAATTTTTTTTTCCGTGCGACACATTAGTAAATCAGGGAGAAAAGTACACGGAGTAAATGAAGAAACACTCAGTGATAAACCCGACACTCTTAGTAAATGAGGGCCATTGTATTTGTGAATCATATATAATTTATTTGTAATGTCTGTTTTCCTTACAAGCAGAGAGCTTCAAAGTTAGAAAAATTCTAAGTTTTAATTTTTTTTTATTTTTCACCAAGAAATGATGCAAATATCGACAAAAATTAACCACTAATATAAAGTAGAATATGTCACGAAAAAACCATTGGAATCAGAATGAAAAGTAAAATCATCCCAGAGTTATTAATGCTTAAAGTGACAGTGGTCAGAATTGCAAAAAATACTCCCGTCCTTAGGGTTATAATGGGCTCCGTCCCCAAGGGGTTAAAGGGATGTTCCTGACAAAAACATTTAATCCCATATCCAAAGGATAGGGGATAAGATGTCTGATCGCAGGGGGCCCCCTGCTGGGACCCCCCATGATCTCCTTGCAGCACCTGCATTCTATCGAGGGGGCGTGGCGTGACGTCACGTCACGTCCCCAGTCCCGGAGGTTTCCGAAACTGGAGACGCAGCTCCCGCATAGAATGCGGTGTGCTGCAGGGGGATCGCGATCAGACATCTTATCCCCTATCCTTTGGATAGGGAATAAAAGGTTTTTGCCCGCAATACCCCTTTAAGGACTCAGCCCTCTTTTTTTGCAATTCTTACCACACTCACAGTTCTTATGCAATAATAACTCTGAGATGCTGTAACCTTTTATTCTGATTCAGGGAGAGTTTTTTCATTACACATTCTACTTTAACATACTGGTAAATTTTTTTCATTACTTTCATCCTTTCTTGGTGAAAAATCCCTACATTTCATGAACATTTTTAAAATTGTGCATTTTTCTAACTTTGAAACTTTCTGCTTGTAAGGAAAATGGACATTCCAAATAAATTATATATTGATTCACAAATACAATATGTCTACTTTGTGTTGGCATCATAAAGTTGACGTGTTTTTACAAGTATAGCAGCAATTTTCCAAATTTTCATGACAAATTAAAAATCTGAATTTTTCAGGGACCGGTTAAGTTTGAAGTGGATTTGAGGGGCTTTTCTGTGAGAAATACTCCATAAATTACCCCATTATAGAAACTGCACCCCTCAAAGCATTCAAAATGACATTCAGAAAGTTTCTTAACCCTTTAGGTGTTTCACAGGAATAGCAGCAAAATGAAGGAGAAAATTCTAAATCTTCATTATGTTCTTGTAGAGCCATTATTTTTAATTTTTAAAAGGGGTAAAATGAGAGAAATCCCCCCCAAAATTTGTAACCCAATTTCTCGCGAATAAGGATCTACCTCAGATGTAGATGTAAATTGCTCTGTGGGTGCACTAGAGGGCTCAGAAGGGAAGGAGCGACAATTGGATTTTGGAGAGTGATTTATGCCGAAAAAAATTTTGTGGGGCATGTCGCTTTTAGGAAGCCCCTATGGTGCCAGAACAGCAAAAAAAAAAAAAAAAAAACACATGGCATACTATTTTGGAAACTACACACCTCAAGGAGTCAGGTGTGTAAATTAAAAAAAATGTATACATTTTCACTAAAATGCTGCTTTTTCCCCAAATGTTACATTTTTACAAGGGGTAATAGGAGAAAATGCTCCCCAAAATTTGTAACCCCATTTCTTCTGAGTATGGAAATACCCCATGTGTGCATGTCAAGTGCTCTGCTGGCGCACTACAATGCTCAGAAGAAAAGGAGTCACATTTGGCTTTTGGAAAGCAAATTTTGCTGAAATGGATTTTGGGGGGCATGTCACATTTAGGAAGCCACTATGGTGCCAGAACAGCAAAAAAAAAATCCACATGCAGCAAAAAAGGAAAATCCACATTGCATACTATTTTGGAAACAACACACCTCAAGGAAAATAAAAAGGGGTGCAGTGAGCATTTACACCCCACTGGCATTTGACAGATCTTTGGAACAGTAGGCTGTGCAAATGAAAAATTAAATTTTTTATTTTCACAGACCAATTTTCCAAAAATCTGTTAGACACCGGTGGGGTGTAAATGCTCACTGTACCCCTTATTACATTACGTGAGGGGTGTAGTTTCAAAAATGGGGGGGGGGTCCATTGTTCTGGCACCATGGGGGCTTTGTAAACACACATGGCCTTCAGTTCTGGAAAATTTTCTCTCCAAAAGCCCAATGGCGCTTCTTCTCTTCTGAGCATTGTGGTTCGCCCGCAGAGCACTTTACACCCACGAATTGGGTATGTTCTTACTCAGAAGAAATGGGGTTACACATTTTGAGGGGCCTTTTTTTCCTATTTTCCCTTGTGAAAATAAAAAATTTAGGGTAACACCAGCATTTTAGTGAAAAAACCCTTTTTTTTTTTTTTTCATTTTCCCATCCAACTTTAACAAAAATCGTCAAACTTCTGTGGGGGGTTAAGGCTCACTATACCCCTTGTTACCCCACTTTTTCATACATACGATCACTTGTGATTATTGGCATATATTTGTGTAAGATGTTGCATATACTTTTATACTCATTGCTGTACTGTGTTGAAAAAACAATCGGGGCTGGCTTGTCTGATGGTTTCTGAATATAGGTATGTTGCATGTGTTTATTAATCAATATATTACGATCCCTACCTAGGGCCCTCTTCCTACCTCTTTCTATATCCCACTCATTGTATCCTCTGCTTAAGAGTCGTTGTTTAATCTGGTCCGACTCTGACAAAATCGGACTCTTCAGAGCAATTCCTGCGTGAGCGTATCATTTCGCCCATAGGCAGGTTCCTAGTCACATGAGCAGGATGGCACGATGTGGCGTGTAGAATGGAATTTACTGCCGTATCTTTTCTATGGGTGAGTGTGATCACCTTCCCCGTTTGTCTGTCTCCAAGTAGACATAGATCTAGGAAGGTGATGGACTCAACCTCATGGGATACCGTGAATCTGAGATTGCACACATTATCATTGAGGTACCGTGTGAAATCCGGTATGGCCGCCACATCCCCACTCCATATGAGTAGAAGATCATCTATGTAGTGGCCATACCAAAAAATGGAAGAAATGAAAGGGTTATTGGGGGTGAAAAGAGTCCCCCTCTCCCACCAACACATGTAGATATTGGCAAGAGAGTGGGAGAATTTCGCCCCATCGAAGCTCCGGTAACCTGCAGGAAAAATCGCCTATCAAACATAAAGAAATTATGTTTTAGTAAGAAATCCACTACACAAATTATAAATTCCTGCGGGTTACCGGAGTAATTAGAATAACGTTCGAGGAACCATGAAAGGGCACTCAGGGCTAATTGGTGCGGGATTACGGAGTATAAAGACGTGACGTCTGCTGTCATCCAGGTAAGGTCCTCATGCCAGGTTATTTCACTCATCGTGTTTAATACATGACCCGTATCTTTAACATATCCTGGCATGGCCAAAATCAAGGGCTGCAGGGTCACATCAACCCATGAGCACAACCTTTCATTAAGAGAGGATATGCCCGCTACTATTGGTCTCATGGGAGGGGGAAAAATTCCCTTGTGGACCTTGGGCAGCGAGTGGAAAATTGGAATGACTGGGTCATTTATTACCAGGTATTCAACTTGTTTTTTTTGTGAAAATTCCACTCGCTGACCCCATTTCCACTAGTGACACCAACCTAGGCTTGAAGATGTTGGTGGGGTTTTCCATCAGGGGTCTGTAGGTACCAGTGTCTTGTAACATTGTCAGATTTAGTTGTCTGTACAGACCCCCATCAAGAATAACTATTGCCCCCCCCCCCCTTATCCACCTGCCGGAATACTACATCTTTCATCTGAGAAATTTCCTGTAAAGCAACCCTTTCTAGATAAGTTAAATTGGATTTCATATTGGGTAAATTTTTTGACAAATCGGTGAGTTCCCGTTCCACCGCATCCTGAAAAATATCCAGTGCAGGGGTTCGTGAAGCCACCGGGTAGAAATCTGGATTGGGAGTTGGAAATAATATATTGTCATCAAAGACTGTATCTTGGGCCAATTCCTGCAATTCAGATACGTGAACCAAATCATCAAACAAAAAAATCACTTTTGAATTCTCCTGTATGTCATTATTAACACGCACCACATCATGTTTTTCAATACGCAAATTATCTATATTATCGGTATTACTCAAATACAGGTCACAATTACTTTCTGCAGTTTTATGGCTGGAAGAGGACTCCTCCCCATCCTGTTCGACACAAAATAAAAAATGGTTTTTGATTGTAATGTTGCTAACAAATTTGTTGATGTCCAATAAAGTTCTGTATAAATCAAAATGTGATGAGGGGGCAAATGACAGTCCACTAGAAAGAACGTTAAGTTGATGGACAGAGAAAATCTTTGCAGACAGAAGCATTTTTTATTTTGGAGGCCTCATGGAGGCCGGATGAAGCGCTTAGTAATTGCGTGAAACCGCCGGCAGTCGCCTTTTCTGAGCACTCCACTTCTGATATGCCCGATCGCTGATTGGAGGCACCGTTCGAGTGAGGCCGGAGTTGCGGTACCCTTGCGGTGAGTGCAGGTGTGATTTTGTTCTTTGTTTGCTCTTTTACTGACTACGTTCTGTTTCACCTAGCACCGCCGATGGGACCCCTTGTACAAGTACCTATCTGTTGTAAACCTCCGATGTGTATCCTTTATTTCTAGACCCTGTGGTTGCTAGCAGTGCCACTTGTTCTTCTCTCCTATATTGATAAGATGTCTAGGGGTGCAGAGTACCCCTTTATGGACCAGAGTGTTTTTTGCACCACTGTCATTTTAAACATTAATAACTCTGGGATGCTTTTACTTTTCATTCTGATTTCAAGATTGTTTTTTCACGACATATTCTACTTTATGTTAGTGGTCAATTTTCGTCGCTACTTGTATCAATTCCAAAATTTATTGAAAAAATAGAAAATTTTGCATTTTTCTAACTTTGAAGCTCTCTGCTTGTAAGGAAAATAGACATACCAAATAAATGATATATTGATTCACATATACAATATGTCTACTTTATGTTTGCATCCTAAAGTTGACATGTTTTTACTTTTGGAAGACATCAGAGGGCTTCAAAGTTCAGCAGCAATTTTCCAATTTTTCACAAAATTTTCAAAATTGGAATTTTTCAGGGACCAGTTCAGTTTTGAAGTGGATTTGAAGGGCCTTCATATTAAAAATACCCCACAAATGACCCCATTATAAAAATTGCACCCCTCAATGTATTCAAAATGACATTAATTAAGTGTGTTAACCCGTTAGGTGTTTCACAAGAATAGCAGAAAAGTGAAAGAGAAAGTTCTAAATCTTTATTTTTTACACTCACATGTTCTTGTAGACCCAGTTTTTACAAGGGGTAATTGGAGAAAAAGCCCCACAAAATTTTGAACCGAATTTCTCTCGAGTAAGGAAATACCTCTTATGTGTATGTCAAATGTTCAGCAGGCGCAGTAGAGGGCTCAGAAGGGAAGGAGCGATAATGGGATTTTGGAGAGTGAATTTTGCTGAAATGGTTTTTGAGGGGCATGTCGCATTTAGGAAGACCCTATTGTGCCAGAACAGCAAAAAAAAAAAAAAAAAAATCACATGGCATACTATTTTGGAAACTACACCTCTCAAGGCACATATAAAGGGGTCCAGTGAGCCTTAACACCCCACAGGTGTTTGACGACTTTTGGTTAAAGTCGGATATGTAAATGAAAAAAAAAAACACATGGCATACTATTTTGGAAACGACACCCCTCAAGGAACGTAACAAGGGGTACACTGAGCCTAAACACCCCACAGGTGTTTCATTACTTATTTTTTAACCCCTTAAGGACGGAGCCCATTTTCACCTCTAGGACGAAGCCCTTTTTTGCAAATCTGACCACTGTCACTTTAAACATTAATAACTCTGGAATGCTTTTAGTTATCATTCTAATTCTGAGATTGTTTTTTCGTGACATATTCTACTTTAACATAGTGGTAAATTTTTGTGGTATCTTGCATCCTTTCTTGGTGAAAAATCCCAAAATTTTATGAAAAAATTAAAAAATTTGCATTTTTCTAACTTTGAAGCTCTCTGCTTGTAAGGAAAATGGATATTCCCCAAAAAATTTTTGGGGATTCACATATACAATATGTCTACTTTATGTTTGCATCATAAAATTGACGAGTTTTTACTTTTGGAAGACACCAGAGGGCTTCAAAGTTCAGCAGCAATTTTCCAATTTTTCACAAAATTTTCAAACTCGCAATTTTTCAGGGACCAGTTCAGGTTTGAAGTGGATTTGAAGGGTCTTCATATTAGAAATACCCCATAAATGACCCCATTATAAAAACTACACCCCCCAAAGTATTCAAAATGACTTTCAGTAAATGTTTTAACCCTTTAGGTGTTTCACAGGAAAAGCAGCAAAGTGAAGGAGAAAATTCAAAATCTTCATTTTTTACACTCGCATGTTCTTGTAGACCCAATTTTTGAATTTTTACAAGGGGTAAAAGGAGAAAATGTATACTTATATTTGTAGCCCAATTTCTCTCGAGTAAGCACATACCTCATATGTCTATGTAAAGTGTTCGGCGGGCGCAGTAGAGGGCTCAGAAGCGAAGGAGCGACAAGGGGATTTTAGAGAGTACGTTTTTCTGAAATGGTTTTTGGGGGGCATGTCACCTTTAGGAAGCCCCTATGGTGCCAGAACAGCAAAAAAAAAAAACACATGGCATACCATTTTGGAAACTAGACCCCTTGAGGAACATAACAAGGAATAAAGTGAGCCTTAATACCCCACATGTGTTTCACGACTTTTGCATATGTAAAAAAAATAATAATAATTTCACTAAAATGTTGGTTTTCCCCCAAATTTCACATTTTAAATGGTTAATACCAGAAAAGACCCCCCAAAATTTGTAACCCCATCTCTTCTGAGTATGGAGGTACCCCATAAGTGGACTTGAAGTGCACTGCGGACGAACTACAATGCTCAGAAGAGAAGGAGTCATATTTGGCTTTTTGAGAGCAAATTTTGCTCGGGGGGTATGTTGCATTTAGGAAGCCCCTATGGTGCCAGAACAGCAAAAAAAAACACATGTCATACCATTTTGGAAACTAGACCCCTTGAGGAACGTAACAAGGGATAAAGTGAGCCTTAATACCCCACAGGTGTTTCACGACTTTTGCATATGTAAAAAAAAAAAAAAAAATTCACTAAAATGTGGGTTTCCCCCCAAATTTCACATTTTTGCAAGGGTTAATAGCAGAAAAGACCCCCCAAAATTTGTAACCCCATCTCTTCTGAGTATGGAGGTACCCCATAAGTGGACCTGAAGTGCACTACGGGCGAGCTACAATGCTCAGAAGGGAAGGCGTCATATTTGGCTTTTTGAGAGCAAATTTTGCTCGGGGGGCATGTCGCATTTAGGAAGCCCCTATGGTGCCAGAACAGCAAACCCACATGGCATACCATTTTGGAAACTAGACCCCTCACAGAATGTAATGAGGGGTACAGTGAGCATTTACCCCCCACTGGTGTATGACAGATCTTTGGAACAGTGGGCTGTGCAAAATTTTTCATTTTCACGGACCACTGTTCCAAAGATCCGTCAGACACCTGTGGGGTGTAAATTCTCACTGCACCCCTTATTACAATCCGTGAGGGGTGTAGTTTTCAAAATGGGGTCACATGTGGGTGTGTTTTTTTTTTGCGTTTGTCAGAACCGCTGTAACAATCAGCCACCTCTGTGCAAATCACCTCAAATGTACATGGCGCACTCTCCCTTCTGGGCCTTGTTGTGCGCCCCCAGAGCACTTTGCGCCCACATATGGGGTATCTCCGTACTCGGGAGAAATTGTGTTACAAATTTTGGGGGGCGTTTTTCCCTTTTACCTCTTGTCAAAATGAAAAGTATAGGGCAACACCAGCATGTTAGTGTAAATTTTTTTATTTTTTTACACTAACATGCTGGTGTAGACCCCAACTGTTCCTTTTCATAAGGGGTAAAAGGAGAAAAAGCCCCCCAAAATTTGTTAGGCAATTTCTTCCGAGTACAGCGATACCCCATATGTGACCCTATTCTGTTGCCTTGAAATACGACAGGGCTCCAAAGTGAGAGCGCCATGTGCATTTGAGGCCTGAATTAGGGCCTTGCATAGGGGTGGACATAGGGGTATTCTATGCCAGTGATTCCCAATCAGGGTGCCTCCAGCTGTTGCTAAACTCCCAGGATGCTTGGACAGTCAATTGCTGTCCAGAAATGCTGGGAGTTTTTGTTTTGCAACAGCTGGAGGCTCCATCTTAGAAACACTGCCATACAATACGTTTTTCATTTTTATTGGAGAAGGGGGGTGGGGGGGGGGGCAGTGTACGTGTGTATATGTAGTGTTTTACTCTTTATTTTATGTTAGTGTAGTGTTTTTAGGTTACATTTACACTGGCGGCAGATTACACTGAGTCTCCCGCTAGGAGTTTGAGCTGCGGCGGAAAATTTGCCGCAGCTCAAATTTGCAGCGGGGAACTCACTGTAATCTGCCGCCAGTGTGAATGTAGCCTGTACATTCACACGGGAGGGGGGGTCAAAACTACAACTCCCAGCATGCACTGACAGACCATGCATGCTGGGAGTTGTAGTTTTGCAACAGCTGGAGGCACACTGGCTGGAAAACCTTGAGTTAGGTTCTATGACCTAACTCAGTATTTTCCAACCAGTGTGCCTCCAGCTGTTGCAAAACTGCAACTCCCAGCATGTACTGATTGCGGAAGGGCATGCTGGGAGATGTAGTTATGCAATGGCTGGAGGCACGCAAGTACAACTCCCAGCATGCCAAGACAGCCTTATGCTGTTCCTGAATGCTGGGAGTTGTAGTTTTGCAAGATTTAGAGGGGTTCAAGTTGTAAATCACTGTCCAGTGGTCTCAAAACTGTGGCCCTCCAGATGTTGCAAAACTACAACTCTCAGCATGCCCAGACAGCAAACTGCTGTCTGTGCATGCTGAGAGTTGTAGTTTTGCAACATCTGGAGGGCTACAGTTTGAGACCACTTAGTGATCTACAACCTGAACCCCTCTAAATATTGCAAAACTACAAGTCCCAGCATGCCCACACAGCAAACAGCTGTCTGGGCATGCTGGGAGTTGTAGTTTTGCAACATCTGGAGGGCCACGGTTTAGAGACCACTGTAAACTGTGGCCCTCCAGATGTTGCTAGGCAACAACTCACCTAGCAGGACCCGGAAGCCGCCGCCGCCGCACGTGGGGGATCCCCGCATGGAGGATCGCGATCCGGGATCCAGGTAGGGACCTTCGGCGCCGACCCTCCCTGGACGGTTCCCCCGTTTTGCCCGGACACCGATAGGTGGGCAAAGCGGGGGAACCGAACTTTAACCCCCCCTCCCCCGGTCTGCTATCGGTCGGTCGCTCGGCCGACCAATAGCAGGGATAGGAGGGGTGGCAACCCTGCCACCAAACTCCTATCCCTTTAGGGGGATCGAGGGTGTCTCGGACACCTACGATCCCTCTTATTTACTGGGTCACCAGTGACCCGTATGACCCGGAATCGCGCAGATCGCAGGTCTGAATTGACCTGCGATTTGCGCGCATCGCGGTCATGGGGGGGTCTCAGGACCCCCCTCGGCGATGTGCCGGGATGCCTGCTGTTAGATAACAGCAGTCATCCCGGTCCGATCACCGCTCCCGGCGACGCGGCGCTCCCGGAACCCCGCGACGTACATGTACGTCGCCGCGCGCCAAGTGACACTTCGCGGCGCCGTACATGTACGTCGCTTGTCGTGAAGGGGTTAAAGTCACATGTGTAAATGAAAAAAAAAAAATTTCACAGAAATGCTTCCCCCCCCCCCAATTTTACATTTTTACAAAGGGTAATGGGAGAAAATGCCTCCCAAAATTTGTAACCCCATTTCTTCTGAGTATGGAAATACCCCATGTGTGGACGTCAAGTGCTCTGCTGACAAACTACAATGCTCATAAGAGGAGTAGCGCGATTGAACTTTTGGAGAGAGAATTTGTTTGAAATGGAAGAAGGGGGCCATGTGCGTTTACAAAGCTCTTCGTGGAGCCAGAGCAGTTGACTCATAGAATTTAATAAGGGGTGCAGTGAGCATTTACACCCCACTGGTGTTTGACAGATCTTTGGAACAGTGGGCTGTGCAAATGAAAAATTACATTTTCAGACACCTGTGGGGCGTAAATGCTCACCTCACCCCTTATTGAATTCTGTGAGGGGTGTAGTTTCCAACACATCTGGGGGTGGTCCATTGTTCTGGCACCATGGGGGCTTTGTAAACACACGTGGCCTTCAATTCCGGACAAATTTTCTATCCAAAAGCCAAATGGCGTTCCTTCTCTTCTGAGCATTGTAGTTCGCCCGCAGAAAACATTACATCAACATATGGGGTATGTTACTCAGAAGAAATGGAATTACAAATTTTGGGGGGGCTTTTTTTCCTTATTTTCCCTTTTTGTGAATTTTATTTAATTTTTTTTTCATTTTCCCACCCACCTTTAACGAAAATTCATCAAACACCTGTGGGCTGTTAAGGCTCACTATACCCCTTGTTGCGTTCCCTGAGGGGTGTAGTTTCCAAAATGGGGTCACACATGGGTATATTTTTTTTGTGTGTTTATGCCAGAAGCGCTGTAAAATCAGCCACCCCTGTGCAAATCACCAATTTAGGCCTCAAATATACAGTATATTATACAGTATAATATAGTGCGCTCTCACTCCTGAGCCCTGTTGTGCATCTGCAGAGCATTTTACGCCCGCATAATGGGTATTTTAGTACTCAGGAGAAATTGCGTTACAAATTTTGGGTGTCTTTTTTCTTCCTTTTACCGCTCGTGAAAACAAAACGTATGAGGCAACACCAGCATGTTAGTGTATTTTTTTTTTTTTACACTAACAGGCTGGTGTAGACCCCAACGTTTCCTGTTTATAAGGGTTAAAAGGGGAAAAAGCCTCCCAAAATTTGTAACTCAATCTCTCCCGAGTACGGAAATACCCCATATGTGGCCCTAAACTGAAATACCACAAGGCTCCGAAGTGAGAGAGCGCCATGCGCATTTGAGGACTAAATTAGGGATTGCATAGGGATGGACATATGGGTATTCTACGCCAGTGATTCCCAAACAGGGTGCAGCTGTTGCTAAACTCCCAGCATGCCTGGACAGTCAGTGGCTGTCCGGAAATGCTGAGAGTTGTTGTTTTGCAACAGCTGGAGGCTCCATTTTGGTAACACTGTCATACAATATGTTTTTCATTTTTATTGGGGGGGGGGCAGTGTAAGGGGGTGTATATGTATTGTTTTAGCCTTTATTATGTGTTAGTGTAGTGTTTTTAGAGTACATTCGCACTGGCGGGAGTTTACGGTGAGTTTCCTGCTAGGAGTTTTAGCTGCGGCGGAAAATTTGCTGCAGCTCAAACTTGAAGCAGGAAACTCACTGTAAACCCGCCCGTGTGATTGTACCCTGTCCATTTACATATGGGGGGTCGCAAACCTCTAGCTGTTGCAAAACTAAAACTCCCAGCATGCACTGACACCGTGCATGCTGGGAGTTGTACTTTTGCAACAGCTGGAGGCACACTGGCTGGAAAACCTTCAGTTAGGTTATGTTACCTAACTCAGTATTTTCCAACCAGTGTGCCTCCAGCTGTTGCAAAACTACATCTCCCATCAGTACATGCTGGGAGTTGTATTTATGCAACAGCTGTAGGTACGCAACTTCAACTCCCAGCATGCCGATACAGCTGTTTGCTGTTTGGGCATGCTGGGATTTGCAGTTTTGTAACATCTGGAGGTCTACAGTTTAGAGACCACTGCGCAGTGATCTCCAAACTGTGGCCCTCCAGATGTTGCAAAACTACAAGTCCCAGCATGCCCAGACAGCAAACTGCTGTGTGGGCATGCTGGGAGTTGTTGTTTTGCAACATCTGGAGGGCTACAGTTTAGAGACCACTGTATAGTGTTCACAAAACTGTAGCCCTCCAGATGTTGCTAGGCAACTACTAACCAGCTTCCGTAGGATCCATGGAGCCTGCTGCACGTCATCGCCACCGCCGAGGATCGCCGACGAGGGTAAGTGACCTCCAGCTCTGGTCACCGTCGATTCCCCTGCTCAGCCTGGACTACAGTGGGTGGGCAGAACGGGGGAACCGAACGTTAACCCCCCCTGCCCCTGATCTGCTATTGGTCGATCGCTTCTGATCGACAAATAGCAGGGATAGGAGGGGTGGCACCCCTGCCACCTCACTCCTATCCCTACAGGGGGGGATCGTGTGTGTCTTGGACAACCCCGATCCCCCTTATTTTCCAGGTCATCGGAGACCCGTATGACCCGGAATTGCTGCAAATTGATTTGCGGCGAACGCCGACATGGGGGTTCTCAGGACCCCTCTGGGCATTGGCATGAGATGCCTTCTGATAGATATTAGTAGGTATCCCGGTCCTACCCGGCAGGAACGGAAATTCTCACGGGCGTAAAGGTGTGCCCTTGGTCCTTAACCCCTTAAGGACCAGGCCATTTTACACCTTAGTATCGGAGCGTTTTTTGCAATTCTGACCACTGTCACTTTAAACATTAATAACTCTGGGTTGCTTTTACTTATCATTCTGATTCCGAGAGTTTTTTTGTGACACATTCTACTTTAACATAGTGGTAAAATTTTGTGGTAACTTGCATCCTTTCTTGGTGAAAAATCACAAAATTTGATGAAAAATTTGAAAATTTTGCATTTTTCTAACTTTGAAGCTCTCTGCTTGTAAGGAAAATGGATACACCAAATACATTTTTTTTTAATTCACATATACAATATGTCTACTTTATGATTGCATCATAAAATTGACGAGTTTTTACTTTTGGAAGACACCAGAGAGCTTCAAAGTTCAGCATCAATTTTCCAATTTTTCACAAAATTTTGAAACTCGCTTTTTTTCAGGGACCAGTTCAGGTTTGAAGTGGATTTGAAGGGTCTTCATATTAGAAATACCCCACAAATGACCCCATTATAAAAACTGCACCCCCCAAAGTATTCAAAATGACATTCAGTCAGCATTTTAAACCTTTAGGTGTTTCACAGGAATAGCAGCAAAGTGAAGGAGACAATTCACAATCTTCATTTTTTACACTCGCATGTTCTTGTAGACCCAATATAGAATTTTTACAAGGGGTAAAAGGAGAAAATGTATAGTTATATTTGTAGGCCAATTTCTCTCGAGCAAGCACATACCTCATATGTCTATGTAAAGTGTTCGGCGGGCGCAGTAGAGGGCTCAGAAGGGAAGGAGCGACAAGGGGATTTTGGAGAGTACGTTTTTGTGAAATGGTTTTTGGGGGGCATGTCACATTTAGGAAGCCCCTATGGTACCAGATCAGCAAAAAAAAAAAATGGCATACTATTTTGGAAACTAGACCCCTTGAGGAATGTAACAGTCGTGTTTCACGACTTTTGCATATGTAAAAAAAAAATTTTTTTTTTTCACTAAAATGTGTGTTTCCCCCCAAATTTCACATTTTGCAAGGGTTAATAGAAGAAAATACCCCCCAAAATTTGTAACCCCATCTCTTCTGAGTACGGCGATACCCCATATGTGGCCCTAAACTGTTGCCTTGAAATACGACAGGGCTCCTAAATGCTTTACGGCGACGTGCATTGCTGTAAAGGGCCCGACCGCGGCTGAAGAGGAACTCACCTGTCGCCGCTGTCGCCGTCTTCATCGCCGGGATCCGGGTCTTCAGGGACGAGGTTAGTACCCTGGCCGGTCCTCAGCACTCCCCTGTCCCCCGCCACGTCCTCCGGTCTTCTTCCTGTCCTCTCCGGACTTCCAGGGGCCGGGCAGGGCGGGAGGAAGTAACCCCCCCCCCCCCCCCCGCGTTTGGTCGGATCGCAGGGGATAGGAGGAGGTGGCAGGCTCGCTCCTAGCCTCCAGCATGGTCCTGGCTGTCTGTGACAACCGGGATCATGCAAAATTACCGGGCCGTCGGGTCCCAGAGACCCGATCAGCCCGGTATTGCCGCAAATCGCTAGCATGATTTTGCCGGCCATTTGCTGCGATCGCCAACATGGGGGGCCGACATGGCCCCCCTCGGCGTTTGCCCTGGATCCCTTCTGAAGGATTTCAGCAGGGATCCGCTTCCGATCTCTGCCCGGAGCGCGGCAGGGACCGGAAAACGCCATGACGTCCTGGGACATCTTGTGTCCTTAAAGCCCAGGGTGCCATGACCTCCCAGGACGTCATGTGTCCTTAAGGGGTTAATTACCAGGGAGCAACGGCGTACCTGTATGCCCTTCATCCCCAAGAGGTTAACACCCAACTGTGGTTTTTTTTTGTTGTTTTGTTTTACCCCTCTACATTTTAGCAACCATAGCTTTTTTATTGTTTCATTGACATGGCTGTTTAAGTTTTATGTGGGGAACATATTGGGGGAGATTTACTTGTCCAGAGGAAAAGTTGCTGAGTTCCCCACAACAACCAATCAGATAGCTTATTTCATTTTTCAGAGGCCTTTTCAACGATGAAAGAAGCAAGCATATTGGTTGTTATGAGCAACTCAGCAACTTTTCTTCTGGACAGTTTTTGATAAATCTCTCCCATTTTTTTCAATGCTGTTTTGGGGTACATATACATTGCTGAGGAGGGGAGATGTAATATTACATAGCAACCTTTAAAATAGTCTTTCAGAGCAACTCAGTTCTGGTAAGAGGACACTTCCAATTTTATTTTTGTGTTTTTGTTTCTTCGTCCTCACCTTCTAAAATCCATAACTCTTTCGTTTTACCCTAAAATATATGGTAAACACAAAAAAAATTTTTTGTGTAAGGAAATGTAAACGGAAATAATAATTTTGCAAATTTGGGGGGGGGGGGGTCTTTTTCATGCTCTACACTTTACAGTAAAAATTACATGTTTTCTTTATTCTCTGGGTCAATATGATTTAAATGATACCCAGGGATGTGGACATTTAAAAAAAATAAAAATAATAATAATCATTTAAGGAATTAAAGCAGAACACAATCTACTTGTCCCTCAAGAAAATCCACTTGTCCTGGTAGATAAAATAATTTCAACCGAAATAGTGTGTAAATAAGGTCTTTATTAGTTTCTGCAGTTTTCCTCCTTGTTCTATAATAGCCATTTTCCATCTACAGACCCATATGATTCTTGTTTTTTGCGGAGCCAAGTATACTTTGTAATGACACCTTTCATTTTTCATAACTTATGCTTTGAAACAAAAAAATATTATTTGTGAGGTGAAATTGAAAAAAATGCAAATTTTGGGGTTTTCTTTTTTTCGCCATTCACCTTGTGTCAAACTTACATATTATTTTGATAGTTTAGGCCTGATTACACCAATACGAAATTTGTTTAGTTTCCGTCATGTTTTAATAATTATTATTTTATTTTATTTTTTTATAAAAAAAAAAAATTCCTCACCCCCTATAACATTTATATTTTTCCGTATACTGGGCTGTATGAGGGCAAATTTTTTGGGCTGTAATATGATGTTTGTATTGGTACCATTTTGATATTGATTGGACATTTTGAACACTTTTTTAATTTTTTTTCTGGGATATGATGTTATAAACATAAAAAACGCAATTCTGTGATTTGGTATTTAACCGTACAGAATATAAAATGTTATTTTTTTAATAGTTCAGACAATTATGCACGCGCTAATACCAAATATGTTTATTTTTTTTATGTTTACATATTTTTATATGGAAAAGGGGGGTGATATGAACTTTTAATATGGAAGGGGTTAATGGGTGTTTTTAAACCTTTATTAAACTTTTTTTTTTTTTTTTTTAAGGAGAAATCATTTAGATTCCTCATACAGATCAATTCAGTTCTATTGAACTCCATTGATCTGTGTTCATTTTGTTGAGCCTGCTCAAGGCAGGCTCAATCAAATGCAGATCTATGTTGGGCATCCATGACTGGCTACCCTCCAGCTACCTCCACAGGGGTCACGCCTCTGCGCAAGAGGATTCACCCCACTAGACCACCAGGGATGGTTAAAAGATCCCTTTAGACATCACTGTCAACTTTGACAGCGGTGATCTAAAGGGTTAATAGCCTGCCGCTGCGATCGCCGCATGCTGGGCTATTAGCGGTGGCCCCCGGCTGATTTCAGTTACCGAGTAGGGAGCCCACTCCATACATCCTGAGCGCCGGTTTGAGGTGCAGACTTGCGTCTGCTCCTGCACCTCCCACCGGCATTATAAAAAAAAAAAGTAGGAAGTCGGTCCGGCCCTGCTTGCCCAATAAGGGGCTAAATCAATGAAAAATTGAAGATTTTCCTAGCTTTAGTAACGGAAAATATAGATTTTATGAAAGAAAGGAGTCGAACATTATTGCATATCTTTCTTTACTGCAAAATTGATAGCAGCAACACATATGTTTTTTAAATAAAGTATATCAAGAGAAAAAACTTAGATAGCATACAGGTAAGGTGTCACAACCAAGTATGATACAGGTATGCACAGCCAATAGGGATACAGCCTATGTGATATAAGGTCTGGTAAACTGTCAATCATCCTCTTTCTTTGTGATATAATAAATTCATAACAGTCAGATTAAATATAACTGGAACGAAGACATGGAACTCAGGAGAACGGTAAGTTGTCATCATGCAGAACAAAGTTGGTTAGCTTTTATTCGTCTGTCAGCGATAAAGATGAACGAAAACTTGGCACATAAACAAGGAGACAGTCAAAAATATTGCGAATGAACATAGATGTCTCCAGATGGCAGAAGAATCAGTAAGCTGAAAAAGAACAGAGAACAACACATTAAGGGATAGGTTAGGGAGGGATAATGCTCGCCTCCTGTCTTTCATAAAATCTATATTTTCCATTACTAAAGATAGGAAAATCTTCAATTTTATATCAGACAGGAGGCATTCGCATTATTGCAAGTTTAAAGCTACAATGCATACAAACAATATATATAAATAACTATAGTACAATCAAAAGAGAGACATAGCTACATGAGTGTCAGGTCTATAATAGAAGGTTTTTGAAGGTGGATTCAGAAGACCAATTTGCTGCTTTGAGTAGATCTGAAAGTGAACCCCCTGATTGAATAATTTTAGTAGAAATCGCACTTCTAGCAGAATGTGCCCCAAAGAGAGAAGTGTCAATATGTGCAAGGGACATGACTTGTCTGATCCATCTAGCTAGAGTAGCAGAAGAGACAGGAAGGTGTGGTTTACAATAGGAGATAAGAAGTTGAAATACGGTGGGAGATCTGATGGATTCCGTTTTAGCCTCATAAGACTGAAGACATCTGACCACGCAGAGTTTAGCATTATGAGGAAAGGCAGGGTAGAAAACTTATTGGATATTAGTCTTAGTACGTCTACGGATTTTAAAAATAACTCCATGCGGTAAATATTGAGGAGAAGAGATATCAAGGGCCTTGACATCAGATATCCTCTTGATGGATATTAAGCAGAGAAGAGTAGTAAGTTTGAACGATAAGTGTTTCAAGGATAAAGAGTCGTTATCATCCCAAGAGACAAAAAGATCTAGAATCAGATTAACGTCCCAGGTAGAATGGTATTTAGGTGTAGGTGGACGTTTAAGGCGAATGCCCCTGAGTAATTTACAGACCAAAGGATTCTGACCTACAGGAAACGAATTAATGGGATCATGATAAAAAGAAATAGCTGATCTGTATAAATTAATGGTACGATAGGCCTTGCCTGCATCAAAAGAATTTGAGAGATAATTTAAGATGTGGGGCAGAGGTGCAGAAACGGGATCCAAATCCCGTTGTGCGCACCAATCAACCCAAAATTTCCAGGCTGATCGGTAAGCAGTCCGGGTTCCTGGAGCCCAGGCTTCAGAGAGGATAGCTTTAGTTGATGAAGAAAATTTCGGGTCAAGTGAGAATGACCCGAAATTAACCATGCCACCAGAGGAAGTTGACTCGATAATTTGAGAGGATGAGGGTTGCCGGAAGGATCCATTAGAAGATCTGGGAACAGAGGGAGAATTCTCGGGTAGTCTAAGATCATACTGAGGATTTGGGGGAACCAAGCTTGGGTTGGCCACCAAGGGGTGATTAGGACTAGAGTCGATTTTTGTACAAGTGTTTGAATCAAGACTCTCAAAATGAGGTTGAAAGGAGGGAAAGGATACAGGGTTTGAGGTGGCCAAATTTGGAGGAAGGCATCCACCCCTGATGCTTCGGGGTCCGGATGCCAACTGAAGAATTGAGGAAGTTGATGATTGAGACGAGATGCGAATAGGTCCAGATAAAGAGTGCCCCAGCGAAGGTTGATTTGTTGGAAAATATTGGGGTCCAGTTTCCAATCGCTGGAATCCACAAGATAGCGAGAATTCCAATCTGCTACAGTATTGGACAAACCTGGGAGATATTCTGCTTTTAGGGTAATGTCCCTTTCCAAGCAGAAATGCCAGATATCCTTTGATATGTTGGCCAGAAGTTCTGATTTTGTTCCTCCTAAGCGGTTTATATATTAGACAGCGGAGATATTGTCCATGCGTAGGAGGACCGAGCAATGAGACATGTCCTTGATGAAACTTCTGATGGCAAAGAATCCTGCCATGAGTTCCAGACAGTTGATGTGGAGACAAGCTTCCGAATGGGACCATTTGCCTCCCGTGGTAAGGGATCCGAGCCGAGCCCCCCAGCCTAAGAGGCTGGCATCCGACTCTAGGACAATGTCCGGTCTGGAAAGGAAAATAGTTTTTCCATTCCATTCCTGAATGTGTTGGAGCCACCAAATCAATTCCTCCTTGGGTTCTGTTGAAAGAGTGACTTCGTCCAAATAACAGAGACCCTCTTGAAGGTGTTGGATTTTCAAACGTTGAAGGGCTCTGTAATGTAACGGGGCCGGAAATATCGCTTGAATAGAAGCAGATAAAAGACCCACTATCCGAGTGATCACACGCAGGGATATAAGATTCTTGTTGAGTAAAGATCGAATCTCCTTGCGAATGGTCTTTAACTTTTTTGATGGAAGACTCAGCAGGGCAGATTGAGTATTGATTAGGAAACCAAGAAATTCTATTTCTTGAGAGGGTGAAAGGATGGATTTGTCGTAATTGATTACAAAGCCCAGAAAGGATAAAAGTGATAATGTCCATTCCATATGAACGTAAGCTTGTTTGCGAGAAGAGGTCATGATGAGAATATTGTCCAGATAAATAATCAGACAAACTCCTCGGGCACGGAGTAAAGCTACTACAGGCTTCATAAGTTTTGTGAAGCACCAAGGAGCTGAAGATAGACCGAAAGGCAGACAAGTAAATTGCCATTTCTTGTTGTCCCAAATGAATTGAAGGAATGATTGGGAGTAATGATGAATAGGGACGGTAAGATAGCCGTCCTTGAGATCTATTTTTAGAAGCCAATCTCCCTGTATTAGTAGATCTTTTAAAAGATGAACACCTTCCATCTTGAAATGGCGATATTGAACATAATTGTTCAGTAGTTTAAGATTTATCACGGGTCTGTGACCTCCGTCTTTTTTCTTTACCAAAAAGAGGTTGCTGACAAAACCCGGAGCATGTAGGGGTACTTGTACAATGGCTTTTTTTGGATAACAGATCTAAAACTTCTGAGGCCACTAGTTTTTGATCTTCCTTCGAGAATTGAATGGGGTGAGGAAGATGAGTTTGGAAAGGAGGGGAAATGAACTCTATGTGATACCCTTTTACTGTGGGAAGTATCCACTGGTCTGAAGATACTGACTCCCAATTTTGGGAAAAAAGAAGGAGTCTTCCACCCACTGGAGGATGGAAAAAATTGAGGGGACTTACCTGTTGGTCTGGATCTGGTTGAGCCTCTGTGGCCTCTGGCTCTCCAAGGGCGGCCTCGGGTGGGAAAGAACGGAGTAGGTTGCGTGAGTGGGGGGATATATGATCTCCTGTCAGGTTGTTGTTGTTGGGGGCCTCTATATTGGCTACGGAATTGATTGGACCGGCTGGGAAAACGGCCCCGGCTTTTCCCAGCCCTGCCAAAAACCTTATTGGCAAAAACTTTTTTGAGAGAGGATTGGGCTTTTTCTAAACTGGAAAAGAGACCTACATATTTAGAAATCTCTTTGACAAAATTGTCACCAAAAAGAAGACCCTCTGAAGGGTTAGTAGATACTGAGTTGGCCAAATGTGTCAGCTGTGGGTCTAGTTTTAGTAAAGTAGACCGTCTTCTTTCTGTGCAGAAAGATTCGTTAATGTTGCCATAAATGCACATAGCCCTCTGTACCCAGCCTCTCATGGTAGGTACATCAATTGGTTTACCGGAAGTGGCAGCTTCTTTGGTAATATCTAGCATCTTGGCTAATGGACCTAATAGGTCCAGAAATTTATCCTGAACGGACTTAAAGCTACGATCAATACCCTTTTTTGGTTTTTTTCCCAGACTTTAAAAGATATTTGATAAGGATTGGATCTACCTCAGGAGTCTGAGAAGATATGGTATTGAGTGTTGGCCTTGGGCACTCAGCCCGTAATTTCTTTCTTTCTTTTTTGTCCAGACTTTTAATTAAACAGGAGGAAATAAAGTTATCCACTTGCGGATTAGTCGACCATTCTCCAGATCTAGGGTGGGAGATTTGGGAGGGGTAAAAAAATGTGAAACCTAGAGAGTCTAAAATAGTGGATTTAGATGTATTAGGTTCCTCTACATTAATGTCACTTCCCTCTGAATTATTGGGATTATAAGAGGGGTCCACACAGTCTGAGGTTTCAGAATAATCATCATCCTCTGAATCATGGGATTCAATATATGAGTCTGGTTTAGAGCGTTTGAAGGCTCTCTCACCCCGTGCGTTAAGCTCTTCCTCTCGGGTAGAGGGTAATAAATGTGACTTAGAGACATCTGCATGAAAACTGCAAGAAGGATGTGTCACGTCCATATCTGGCACCATATTATGGGATGGAGGGTTATCATTATAAGGTCTTTTGGAAGCACTTTTTTTGGGTGTGTTTACCTTTAGTCTGAACTTTTTGGGAAGAAAACTGTGTTATGGATTGGGCAACAGATAAAGCCAAAGTATCTTGCATGGAAGCCATGGCAGCAGAAACTGCGGTCTTTACAGACCTAGCTACAGACTGGTCAACAATCTCCTGAATTTGGTCGGATAATCCGACATTTATGTCTCTGGAGATAGATTGGTCGGAGGACCTCTTGTAAATATGTAAATAACTGTGTATATATATATATATATATATCTAATATAAGTAATAAATAATGAATTTATGAAATCATTTTAAAAATATAGTAGATTTTTTATAGATATGAGGTAAAAATAAATAATTTAATAATAAATATATGTATATGAATTATATAAATATAAAGGGGGGGATTTAATGCAGGCAATAAATTGTATATAACTATATGACTTATTATAGCAATGTAGAAACAATGTGAGGTAAAAAAATGAGGGAATAATGCCTATTAAATAATAAAGGTAATTAAGTATAGCTGCAGTGTCCTAAAAAGGAAGCTAGGGGGCAGCACAGTATAGAGGAGATTTAGTCAGAGTACGGAGGGTGTCAGCGGAGATCCTGTCAGTCAGAGGAGCGGTAGGGAATGAGGGGAGAAGGGCGGGAACGGACTAGTTGAGGACCAAGTAGCCGAAGTCTCGCGATATCACAGGAAGGAGCTGCGTCACAGAGACAGGTAGCTGAGAATACAGTGGCGCGAGCGCGAACTTCCGTGAACGGCGCGAAAATGCCGGCTCGAGACAGTTGAGCTATTATATGTGAAAGGTAATTAATATAAAAAACTACTAATGTTAATGGGGATAAGAGATAAGGTAGAAATAGGAGGTAGGCGATAGTAGGAATGAGGGAAAAAATAGTAATTTACTAGGAGAATATACCGTATAGTCCAATAACCAACCTAAGTAAATGGTCATATATCAAATAATTAAAACGGAAATAATACTGTATGAATAATAATTAATATCAACTCTGTATAAATTGAACATCTGACCACAACAGAGAGCAGCAAAGAAAGAGGATGATTGACAGTTTACCAGACCTTATATCACATAGGCTGTATCCCTATTGGCTGTGCATACCTGTAACATACTTGGTTGTGACACCTTACCTGTATGCTATCTAAGTTTTTTCTCTTGATATACTTTATTTAAAAACATATGTGTTGCTGCTATCAATTCTGCAGTAAAGAAAGATATGCAATAATGCGAATGCCTCCTGTCTGATATAAAATTCACCTGCACTGCGCCTGGATCTACATGTCCCGGGCGTCGGACGATAGGATTTCCACATCCCTGATACTCATGGTTACATACATTTCAATTATTGTACTACTTTAAAAAATCAGTACAGAAAATTTCCGCCCGGAGATTCCGAGTGTGGCCAGGGCTGACTGAATCAGTCGGTGCTAGGACCGCACGGACACTGCAGTCTCCAATAGACTGCAATGTGTTCTGCACGGATTTCCGCCTGAAGAAAGAGCACCGCCATTCTTCAGGCGGAAATTTCCAAGCGGATTTTCTGTTCACAAATTCCGCTTCACAAATTCCGAAGTGTGAATTTGTGAATGGAAACCCATTCACTGCACTATACATTTTAGCAAGCGGAATTTCCGCCTGAAATTTCAAAGTGGAATTGCAGGCGGAAATTCATTTACGCCGTTTGCCGTAGGGGATCATTAACATATTTTTATAGTTCGGACATTTACGCAAGTGACAATACCAAATATGTTTATTATTTATCGTTTTTTATATTTATATGGGGAAAAGGGGTGATTTTAAACTTTATTGGGAGAGGCTTTTTCAATTTTTTTTCACTTTTTTTAAAAACTTTTTTTTACATAGTTAGTATGGTTGAAAAAAGACATACGTCCATCAAGTCCAACCAGGGAGTTGAAGGGAATTGAATTACATTTATTTTACACTTTTTTAGTCCCCATAGGGGACTACTTATAGCAATCATCAGATTGCTAATACTGTTCAGTGCTATGCATGGGGCATAGCACTGATCAGTTTTATCGGCGATCTTCTGCTCGGGTCTGCTGGAAGGCAGATCAGTGCAGAAGACCCTGGGAGATGGACAGAGGTAGGTAAGGGGACCTCTGTCCGCCATCTTGGCTGATCTGATCCCCGCGGGCGATCAGATCATCCATTTTAAATGCCGCACTGCTGCAGATGCCGTGATCTGTATTGATCATGGCATCTGAGGGGTTAATGGCACATCAGCGCAATCGCTGATGTCCACCCATTACCCGTGGGTCCGTGGCTGCTGACAGCCGCCGGGGCCCGCCGCGAATTAAGCGAGCGCAGCTCCTGCGCTCGCATCACAGCCACACCGTTAATGTACTGCGCTGTGCGCTAAGTAGAGCTAAGCAGTGCCGTACATTTACAGTGCATGTCCTTAAGGGTTTAAGATATCCAGAATATAGAAAACTATGTCTTTTATAGGATTGTCCTGGTATTATTTGCTTACCAATTCCATTCCACAGCTGTTCTGACAATCCCAGGATCATAAGAAATCGCAATCCATTCAACTGTGCAGAGTGTTAAATTTGTTGTTGGGGAGGAGCTTTTGAAGGAATGTGTGTATAAATAGCAACAGGGTAATTAGATTGCCTTATTGTTGGCTTGCAGCATATTCAAATTGCAGCTTTTTTAAGTGCATCAGATATGTTCAGGAAACACTAGGAGGTAATCTGGAGGTAAAAACAATCTATAAAGGTAAACTTTGTTTTAAAACTTTCCCCTGTTTAAAATGGCAGACTTGGTTCAGTGCAGTAATTGTTGTGCATTTATTTCATGTTCCCCTCTGGAGGTTTGGATGCTGTCTGATCTGAAGGCAGTTCTCCTTACTGCAGCAGGAGATTGTTGAAATCTGAGATTTGTAAATTGTCTGTTAAACCTCAGGCTGGCACTTTCACAATGCCACTGCCACAGAGACCCCCTAGAAATGGTAGATGGATCATTGTAGGTTCTGGTAAACATAGAGTTGTGGATAGAAGGCATGTTCCACAGTCTGTGGCCCTCCATAAATCATTTACAGCACTTTCATAGTGTAAGGGCAACATGGAGGTTGGCTCAGGCGCAGAAGGTGAGTATCCATTATCTACTATGTCTAAGGTATTGAAGACTGCAGACAAAGACAAAAAGGATAAGGTGAGGACTGATAGAAAGCAGCCGTTGGTAGGCCACTCTATCATAAGAGGTTTGGATTTGTAGAAAATGGTTTTGTGAGATGTTTCTCTGGTGTTACTGCTAGTAGATATAGGAGACATATTCTTAATATTGTTGAGCAAGCAAAGCAGGAAGGGAAAGTGGATGTTCTTTTCCATCTAGGGACAAATGATCTGGCTTGCAATGAGGCTTCACAGGTGAAGGAAGTTTTTCCCACACATGGTAATGATATACAGAAGACTAGATCCACTGTTTCATTTTCTGCGGTTCTTCCCGTGCAAAACCTTCAGAATGATAGACACATGCGCATTAGGTAATTCAACTTATGACTCAGTTAATGGTGTTAGAAGAAAGGTTTTGGCTTTGTGTCTCACGATAGCTCAAGTTAGAATAGAAAGGTACTGTATAAGAAAGATTGTTTGTATCTTTCTCTCAAGGGGAAAAATGTCCTCAGTGAACATTTTATTAAAGTATTTTGTAAAAAAAAAAAAAGTATTTAAACTAGGAAGGGAATGCAAAAGAGTGATAAACCATCAGTCCAATTGCCCCCAAAAATAACACCAGAATTTGCATGTAGCACATAGGTTAAAAGAAGACAAGCTCAGAGTCTTGTCTACTAATGTTTGCAGTTTAAGGAATAAGATCAATGAACTTGGCTCAATAATGACATCTGAGAATGTAGATTTAGTGACTGTTACTGAGGCATGGTTCAGTGAGAGTAATGGCTGGGATATATCAATGCCAGGGAAAGACAGAGAAGGCAAGAAAGGGGGAAGGGTGGCCCTGTATGTGAAATATAGCATAAAATCTAACCTAATACAAGTTTATGAGACCTACTTAGAGTCTGTTTGGGTTACATTGCAGTTTGGTAATCATGCTGTAACTTGTGTAGGTATATTTATAGACTGCCTGGCCAAGTAAAGGAATTAGACTATCTACTAGTTGAGGAAAAAGCTAAAATGACATTAAAAGGGGAAGTTATCATTATGGGAGACTTAAATCTTCCTGATATGAACGGGAAAACCAAAATATCTAGTTCTGCCAGAATTATAGACTTTCTAAATTCCCCACTGGGATTATCTCTACAACATGTAGTTGAGGAGCCAACCCGGAAGGAGGCCATTTTAGTCAGTGTGGTTTAACAGTGACTGAGTCATACCACACAAAAACAAAAGTTTTATATTTTAGAAAAACTGACTTTTCTAAAATGAGATTAGTGCTAAATAAGTCCCTATCAGACTGTCCAGGAGAAATGGGACTACTTAAAAGATGCATTATTCCAGGAATATATATATATATATATATATATATATATATACATATACACAGTGACCCCCCCCCCACACCTATGATGGCCCCGACATACGATAATTTCAACATGCGATGGCCTCTCAGAGGCCATCGCATGTTGAAGGGAGCATCGACATACGATGCTTTTGTATGTCAGGGCCATCGCATAAAAGGCTATCCGGCAGCGCAGACTGCTTCAGCTGTCCTCTTCGGGATCCCTTGTATCGCCGTCGCTCTCCATCGTCGTCATCACGTCGCCGCGCATCCAATAGGAGCGGCGTGTGTAGTGACGTAATGGCGGCGATGAGGAACGATGTTCCCAGGCGACAGAGACATTCCAGAGCGGCGGGGACGCGGCGACAGCAATGGACGGCGACATCCAGGGCAGCAGTGACGGCGGGGACAGGTGAGTATAACGTCCTATATTTAACATTGCACGTATCCCTCAACATACGATGGTGTCAACAAGCGATGGTTCATTTGGAACGGATTACCATCGTATGTTGAGGGCCCACTGTATATATATATATATATATATATATCAACTGGCTCCAGAAAGTTAAACAGATTTGTAAATTGCTTCTATTAAAAAATCTTAATCCTTCCAATAATTATCAGCTGCTGAAGTTGAGTTTGCTTTTCTGTCTGACAACAGTGCTCTCTGCTGACACCTCTGTCTGTCTTGGGAACTGCACAGAGTAGGAGAGGTTTGCTATTGGGATTTGCTTCTACTCTGGACAGTTCCTGAGACAGGTGTCATCAGAGAGCACTTAGACAGAAAAGAACAACTCAACTTCAGCAGCTCATAAGTACTAAAAGGATTAAGATTTTTTAATAGAAGTAATTTACCGATCCTTTTAACTTTCTGGAGCCAGTTGATATATAAAAAAAAAAGTTTTTCCGTGGATAACCCCTTTAATGGCAACAGATACTTGTGATAGGCTTGTCAGTAAAAACAAAAAAGGAGGAGACCACTGTGGTAACTCTGCAGAGAAAAAAAAAAGCTAGCATTCAGTAATTACCGTATTTATCGGGGTATACCACGCACCGGCCTATAACACACACCCTCATTTTACCAAGGATATTTGGGTAAAAAAAGTTTTTTACCCAAATATCCATGGTAAAATGAGGGTGCGTGTGTGTGCATGTGTATACCCCGATACACCTCCAGGAAAGGCAGGTAAAGAGAGGCCGTCGCTGCCCGCTTCTCTCCCCCTGCCTTTCCTGGGGTCTAGAGCCCTGCTGCCGGACCTTCTCTCCCCCTGGCTATCGGCACCGCTGCCCGTTCTGTTCCCCTGACTATCGGTGTCGGTGTTGCGCATGACGTCAGTGCGCCGCGCTGTGCAGCGCAGACCCGACCCCGGCAACAGGTAATTATGCCACCGGGGATGGGGGGTGGCAGCGGCGTCGGCAATGGGTGCCGCTGCCCCTTCTCTCCCCCTGGCTGTCGGCGCAGCTTCTCTCCCCCTGGCTATCGGCGCCGGCACCGATAGTCAGGGGGACAGAACGGGCAGCGGCGCCGATAGCCAGGGGGAGAGAAGGGCCGGCAGCAGAGCTCTAGACCCCAGGAAAGGCAGGGGGAGAGAAGCTGCCAGCGACTGCCTCTCTCCCCCTGCCTTTCCTGGGGGTGTATCGGCGTATAACACGCACATAGACTTTAGGCTAAAAATTTTAGCCTAAAAAGTGCGTGTTATACGCCGATAAATACGGTATATAAATTAAAAAAAACAATGAAAATAGGGACATCTATAATATTAGGCAGAAAGATGCCAAGCAAGTTATAAGAGCTTCTAAAGCGCAGGCAGAAAAGAAAGTAGCTCAGTCAGTAAAGAAAAGAGATAAGACATTCTTCAGATAAAGGAAATTAAAACAAGGAGTAACTAAGTTAAAAACAAAGGAAGGAATATATGTAGAAGAGGATAAAGGACTAGCCAGCTGCCTCAATAAATATTTCTGTTCAGTTTTTACAGAAGAAAATGAAGGAAAAGGACCTTATGCATATGTCTTTACAGAGGAAGAGGTTCTAAGTCAGCTCTCTAAATTTTAGACAAATAAGTCACATGGGCCTAATGGGATACACCCAAAGATACTAAAAGAGCATAGCCGTGTACTAGCAAAACCATTAACAGATTTATTTAACCAATCATTGGTAACAGGAGTTGTCCCAGAAGATTGGAAGTTAGAAAATGTCTCCATTCATAAGAAAGGTAGTAGAGAGGAATCAGGAAACTATAGGCCAGTAAGTCTGACATCAGTAGTAGGGAAATTAATGGAAACTCTACTAAAGTATAGAATTATGGAATCTAAAATTCCATGGATGGCAAGATGAAAAACAACATGGGTTTACTTCAGGGAGATCATGCCAAACTAATCTTATTTATTTTTTTGATTGGGTGACTAAAATAATAGATGGTGGAGGTGCAATAGACATCTAGAATTTAGAATTTAGTTTGTATCTGTCTCACATAGAAGACTTATGAATAAACTGCAGCCATTGAGCTTGGACTCCTATATTGTTGAATGGATAAGGCAGTGGCTTAGGGACCGACAACAGAGGGTTGTAGCTAAAGGAGTAGTCCAGTATCGGAAAACTTATCCCCTATCCTAAGGATAGGGGATAAGTTTGAGATCGTGGGAGGTCCGACTGCTAGGACCCCCCCACGATCTCCTGTACAGGGCCCCGGATCTCTGGCCAGATAGCATGTGTCGACCACTGCACGAAGCACGCCCCCTCAATACTGTGCAATGGCAGAGCTGGAGATTGCAAATGGCTACTTCATGCGGTGATTGACACACCCCTTTCCCGCGGACTGCCGGGGCCCGTATGGGAGATCGCGGGGATCCCAGTGGGCGGACCCCCTGCCATCTGAAACTTATCCCCTATCCTTGGGATAGGGGATAAGTTTTCCAGTACTGGAGTACTTAATGGAGTATATATAGAGCAAGGTCTTGTTACCAGTGGGGTTTATCAGGGATCTGTACTGGGACCCATTTTGTTTAATATCTTTATCAGTGAAATTGCAGAAAGTCTAGATGGTAAGGTGTGCCTTTTTGCTGATGACAAAGATTTGTAACAGGGTTGATATTGCTGGAGGGAAACACCAAATGGAAAAGGATTTGGGAAACTAGAGGAATGGTCAGAACTCTTGCAACTAAAGTTTAATGTGGACAAGGCTGAGTATAGACTATGTGATACAGTCCTAACCTCAGTATTCGAGATGAGCGAACTTACAGTAAATTTGATGACTTATCCTGCATAAATTAGTTCAGCTTTCAGGTGCTCCGGTGGGCTGGAAAAGGTGAATACAGTCCTAGGAAGAGTCTCCTAGGATTGTATCCACCTTTTTCAGCCCACGGGAGCACCTGAAAGCTGAACTAATTTATGCAGGATAAGTCATTAACTGCCGAGCTGAGAAGTTCGTGACGAATCCAATTTACTGTAAGTTTGCTCATCTCTACTCAGTATCTGAGGAAAGGGGTTTAGGGGTCTTTTTTCAGAAGACTTAAAGGGGTATTCCAGGAAAAAAGCTTATTTTTTTTATTATCAACTGGCTCCAGAAAATTTAACAGATTTGTAAATGACTTCTATTAAAAAAATCTTAATCCTTTCAATAATTATCAGCTGCTGAAGTTGAGTTGTTGTTTTCTGTCTGACAACAGTGCTCTCTGCTGACATCTCTGCTTGTCTCGAGAACTGCACAGAGATGAAGAGGTTTGCTATGGGGATTTGCTTCTAAACTGGGCAGTTCCCGAGACACGTGTCATCAGAGAGCACTTAGGCAGAAAAGAAGAACTCAACTTCATCAGCTCATAAGTACTGAAAGGATTAAGGTTTTTTAATAGAAGTAATTTACAAATCTGTTTAACTTTCTGGAGCCAGTTGATATATATATAAAAAAAAAGTTTTTTTCCTGGGTAACCCCTTTAACGCCTTAAGGACCAGCACAAGTAAACCTCTACGCCCCTGAAAGACCAGGCCTGATTTTACAAATCAGCGATGTATGACTATATTAGAGAATAACTCCGTAATGTTTTGATAATCACGACAATTCTAACATAGTTTTTTTTGTCACAAGTACTACATGTACATAATAAAAGTAAGCCAATTTCATTTGTAGTTTTTTTTAATAATGCAAAAATACATTAAATTAAAAAAAATCTGCTATTTTAACATTAATAGGTTGCATATATATTTATAATTACTTTGCAAATAGTTAATAAAATTTATATTTTCAGATGTCTACTTTATTTTGATAGAATTTATTTTAAACTATTAAATGATTCGCCAGGGGGATAGTGAGTATTTTACCACTATATTTTTTTGGCAGGAATTTTTACAAAGTCAGAGTAAAAATGTGAAATTTGCTTTTTTTCACAAATGCTACATTTTTGGTACACTGCATAGGAAAAGAAGAAAATGCACCCCAAGTTTTATTATGCCATTTGTCCCGATTTCAGAAATGCCCCCCGCTTAGGCCATATTTGGTTGCTTGGCCGTGTAGTGGGACCCAGAAGGAGAGGAGCACCATTTGGCTTTCAGGACATCATTTTAGGATAGGAAAGGATTGTAGGCCGCACCTCATGCCTACATAGGATTTTAGCTTCCAGAACCTTCCAGAACCCCCACAAGTGACCCCATTTTGGAAAGTACACCCCATAAAGTATTCACTTAGACCAAAAGTAATTACTTTGAATCATTTTTGTGAGACTGTTATGCATACAAAGGCAGTGGTAAAATTGAAATTGGCTTTTTTTCACAAGAGCCTCATTTGTGTTACATATCTTTTTTTACATTGTATGTGAAAAGAAGGAAATGCACCCCAATTTATATTACGCCGAAGAAGCAGAAATGTTGCAAAGTTGAAAAAGTTCACAGGATGAAAGCACAGCTACAGGGCTATATATATATTTTTGTTTACGGACTGGTCGTACAACGTCTCATTAGCAGAATCAATTCCTATATAAGGAACAACATAATAGATCCTGCCCGGCAAGGTAGGAACCACAATTTGTGCAAAACAACCATTCCCTTACAGAACTTTGATGCTGTGTCAAGTACCATCTACTGTCTATTACAGCGAAGGATCACTAATTCCCAGTATTCTGCCCAAATCACCAGGCGATTCTATGGGGAAAAAAAAGGACAGCTTCATATGGTATGACATAGTCATAATAACTAGAAATTAAAAATGTGTATATATTTAATCATATGATTTAGTTCAAAATGTTAAAAAATACAATTTTAGTTGAATTCTTTTATATATGATTTTTTTACTTTAGTGTATACATGAAGAAAGAAATACCTCTTTCAGTTATCGGGGAAGGGGGGGCGGGGTTTCCTCACGGAATACATGTAGAGGGATAATTAGAAGGTTCTTTAGTAGATTTGTGAGGCTTTACCTCATGATATACATGTAGAGGCAGCGGTGTGGAAATTTAATAAAAAACTACTTGTCCACGGGACTAAAACAGAGCAAAATCTACTTGTCCCGCCTGGACCAATTTTCTCTTTTACACTCTCATTTTTTCCTCCTCGCCCTATAATAGCCATAACTACCTACTATGATATCTTAAAATTTTTTAATAACATTCTCCGAATTTGGTGGTTTTCTTTTCTACACCATTTACCTTGTGGTTGAGAAAGCATGTTGTTTTGATACTTTAGGCCGGCCTGAGTACAGCAATACCAGATTTGTATCCGTCATGTTTTACAATTTAAAAAAAAATTCTGAACTTTTTCGAATTTTTTTACTTGGCATTTTTTGACCCCTGTAGCTTTTTTATTTTTATTTTATTTTTTCACATACCAGGCTGTATGAGGGTAATTTTTTTTTGCGCCATAATCAGTTTTTTGTATCAGTACCATTTTGGTATTGATCTGACTTTTTTATCGCTTTTTAACTTTTTTCTGGGATATTATAAAAATTGCAATTCTGTAGTTTGGTATTTTCTTTACATTTACGTCATTTACCGCACGGGATACATAATGTTACATTTTAATAGTCTGTACAATTACGTACTCAGCGATACTTAATATGCTTATTTTTATTATGTTTACATGTTTATATATAGGAAAAGGGGGTGATTTGAACTTTTAACATGGAAGGGGTTAATGTGTGTCTTTTAAATTTTTATTAAAACTTTTTTTTTTTAACTTTTAGGAGGAATCATTAGATTCCTCATACAGATCAATAGAGTTCTATTGAACTTCATTGATCTGTGTTCTCTGCAATTCATTGATACAACCTAGTCCTTCCAGCCTGTATCAATGACAGAGCCACAGACACCAGGGAAGCAGAGGTAAGCCCTCCGGCTACCTCTATAGTGGATCGCCCCCCTGCAATCGTGCTGCAGGGGGGGGGTGGCGATCCACCCCCACTAGCCCACCAGGGAGCATTAACATGTCCCTTTAGACGCCGCTGTCAGCTTTGACAGCGGCGATCTAAAGGGTTAATAGCCAGCCGCGGCGATCGCCGCATGCTTGTTATTAGTGGCTGACCCCAGGTACTGAAAACAGCCAGGGGCTGCAGAGTACGAAGCGGGCAGGAGTTGGGAGCCCGCTCCATATAGACTGATGAGCACCGCTGCCCAAAGCAGGGCCAAGGGCCGGAAAAAGTCACCTGCCCGGCGGCCAAAACTGCATGTCCCGGGCGTCGGGAGATAGGAATTCCACATCCCTGAGAAGGATAATGAGAAAGTTATTTTGTAGATTTGTGAGTTTTTATCTCACAGTATACATGTAGAGGGATAGTGACATTCTTTTAGATATATCTGGGGGGGGGGTTACCTCATGGTATACAGGTAGAGGGATAATGAGAAGATTCTTTTGTAGATTTGTGAGGCTTTACCTCATGGTATACATGTAGAGGGATAATGAGAAGGTTTTTATGTGGATTTGTGAGAGTTTACCTCACGGTATACATGTAGAGGGATAATGAGTAATTGAAGAGGGAATAAAAGGGGGAAAAGAGATAAAGGGGATGTAAGGAGATATAAAGGTATAACCAGAAAAAAATTAATAATCCAGAGATGTATGGAACAACTTAAAACACTCCTTTATGCAGAGAGGGGGTTTATCCGGGCATGTTTCACACTGATGGCTTGTTTCCCTCCGTCTCTCATTCTTAGTACACACCCGGCATCTTTTAAGGGATCACATCTTTTGGGGAGTAGGGGCGATTTCAGATGGGAAATGTTGCCCTGGGACAATACGGGCAGCGTGACTTGACGAAGGCCTCGCATCCATCCCCCCCCCCCCGGCCCTGACCTTGTAACAATAAGTTTTTGATTATTTTTTCTTGGAAGACAAGGTAGGTATCAGTGTTCCCTGCTTTCTTTGCAATAATAAAATAATTACACATGCCCACTTGTATAAGATAAATCGTCCGTCCGTCCACCCCCCCCCCCCCCACCATTCCCCCATGTGTTTATCGTAATCTTGTATGCAGGAGGGTTTGCAAATGTGTGAATTTGTCTGACTTACAGGTATATCTACACAGGTATCGGGATGTATGGTAGACAAGATGCAGACGTCCCTCTTGTCCCTAAATTTTATGAACAGTAATCCCTCACTGCAGAGGCCCCTGGTTTCCCGACACCTCAGTTTCTGTTGGATTAAGGTTTTTTTGTTCCTCCTTATGGTGCCACAGGTGATTGTTTGTCTGCATGCAAGAAGGAGGGGCACACTTGTATACAAGTTATCCGGTATAAGTTATCGGCTATTCTTCCACCCCCCCCCCCCGCAGTAGCCACAGCAGATCAATGATTTAAAGCAGGCTCTTTAAATCAATGAACTGCAGCAGCATTTGCGGGGCCAAAGACCGCCGCCGCCACCCGCTACTCTCCCCCTGCCTGTCCTGGGGTCCTCCCTAGTCCAACCACCACCGCCGCTGCCCCATTGCCTCCCCCAGCACCGGTTTTATAATTACCTGTTCCCGGGGTCCGCGCTACTTCTGGCTCCAGCGCCGTCCTGGCGGCATTGAGGACGTCAATCGTCATTGCGCAGCGCACAGCAATAGCGCAGGACGTCGCAGGAGCCAGAAGTACCGCGGACCCCGGGACAGGTAATTATAAAACTGGGGATGGGGGAGGCAATGGGGCAGCGGCGGCAGCGGTCTCGGGATGGGGGGGGGGGAATTGGGCGGGGCATTATCGGCAAGGTAATTGCCGATACCGATAATGTAAAAATCGTGAATATCGGCCGATAATATCGGCCAGACAGATAATCGATCGATCTCTAGTGTACACTGAAAATTTTGTATTAAAGTAATTGATCAGGGGCTGAATGTTATAAAGGCGGTCAAAATTATGGTCACCTCTTGAGGGGCATTGCGCATTATCGCTAAAATGTAGGAAGCACAAAATTGCCTCAAACCGCCTACGAGGCATTATATCCCAATATAGTGTCATATAATATATCTCCATATTAAGGATATTAGGATCCCTATATTAATAAGACGGCCCCAAAATTTCTGCATTTCAGCCTCATCAACTGGGTGCCACGCATTTGATTTGGCATAGTGCGAGGTGGGATTTTGACTAATGAACTGTGTAGCATGCAAGTTCGTTTGAAATATAATTAGGTCTAGGAGCTTCGCATTAAAAAAATATATAAAAAAAAATCAAGCTCACCAAACCCCCTCTCCACATCTGAAATACATTTAGGAATCTGAGGTGAGTACGCTTCTGTGGGAAGCCAGTCACGGATGATGGCGGCAGGGACAGGTGATCTTCCCCTGCGCCGTTCCTCCCACTCCTCATCACTACTTGAGCTGGATGAAGAAACTACAAATTCCTCTGTCTCACTCGCACTTTCAGTGTCCGAGCAGAGCATGGCGTGTAGTGCCGTTCTGACATGTTCTTCTAGTATCTAAAATCTAAACAATATATATATAATTTTTTCTTTTATTATATCTTTTTTTTTTCTTTTTAATTAAAATCTAAATCTAAAATTAGCTAATTATTACCGCCACCGCTCCCCCCACCGCCGCACTGCGACCACCCCGCCACACTGGACGGCCCCCTCGACCCACCGCACCGCGACCGACCCGCCGCACCGCACCGGCCCCATTGCCTCCCCCATCCCCGGTTTTATATTTACCTGTTCCCGAGGTCCACTCTACATCTGGCTCCGGTGGCGTCCTCCTGAGCTGTCACTGTGCGCACTGACGGTGACATCACGTCACGCACGTCACTCGTCATTGCGCACAGCGTAACGCAGGACGCAGCAGGAGCTAGAAGTAGCGTGTGCCCCGGTAACAGGTAATTATAAAACCGGGGATGGGGGAGGCAATGGGGCCGGGGCGGTGCGGTGGGGGGTGCGACACGGTGCGGTGCGGCGGGTCGGGGGGGCGGTCCCGGTGTGGTGCGGCGGGTCGGGGCGGTTGCGGTGCGGTGGGGGTGTTGCGGGGGGGCGGGGCATTATCGACATATCGGCAAGGTAATTGCCGATACCGATAATGCCCAAAATCGTGATTATCGGCCGATAATATCGGCCGTACTGATAATCGGTCGAAGCCTAGTAGGGACAAGGACTATTCATAAATATTCAGAATATTGGGCAGACTAGATGGGTCATATGGCTTTTATCTGCCAACACATTCTATGTTTCTATGAACGAAAATGTTCATTCTTTGGCGGAATCCTCTCTCAAATGCATTGCCGTCTATTGAGGCAGCACATTTCCGAGCGGTCCTAGCACTAGCCGGCTTTGCCAACACTCACTCCAGAAGGAATCTTCGCACAAAATAACTCAGTTGTGTAAATTAGCTCTTTAAGGGTCTATCACACGTACAGTATTCTGCGCCGATTTGATGCGCAGGATTTTCTGCTGAAGATGTCAATGTAAACTGAATGACTGAACACAGCTTGAAATCCTGCGCACCAAATCTGCGCAGAATACTGTACGTGTGAATAGACCCTAATGGAAAATTATGCTTCATCCTTATGGAAATTGGCCCAGATTTATTAAATTGCGTGAGGGAAAATATAGAGTGATTTTCCCACAGCAGCAAATCACACCTCAGCTTTCACTTTACCAGAGCTCGTTAGCTGAGCTGTGATTGGTTGCTGTGGGAAAATCACTCTATTTTTTTTCTCTCACACAGTTTGATAAATCTGGGTCATTGTGTTAATATGTATTCCCAGTACTCATTAGTCTTACATTTTCCTAAGATTGACATAATGTAATAAGATTGCCTATTCTTTTTCTTAAAATAATGTAATTTGCAGATACAAATGCAATGTAGTCTTGATGTAATATAGGCCACAAGTTTTATGCTTACCTAAATCTTTTAGAAATATGATGATTTGTTGCTCATATTCTTATAAATAATTTTAGGACCCTAGGACCATGTTCTCTATAATTTTGCCTTATAGCAACAGCTCTGTGGCTGATGTTTCCCTGGTGGTCAGAAGGTTGGTTTTCTCACATGCCAGACTTGCTGGAAAAGCAGTCTTTTCTTTTATTGTGTCTTCTGATTTCTGTGGGTAGAAATGTGGGTAGGTCTTGCGGGAGATTAAAGTTTGTTTTAGTCGTGGGTGGCATGCAATTTATGTAGCTTATTAAAAAAAATTTATGCTGGGTAACATATGTAAATACACACATATTTACACGGGGAGGGGTAAGGCCATGGAAAAAAGAGCCCTCCAACTACAACAGTAGTTGTACTACCTTTTCCTTATTCACTGTAAATATTAGAGTACCTGTTGCCAAATAAAACTTTTAATATAGTGTTCCTTGTGTAATTAGCAGACACTTTCCCATTCACTTTTAAAATTATCAACATAAATATGTTTAAAATATAATAGAAAATAGGGCCACTAGGTGGCTCTGTTCTGTTCCCTGCAGCAATTAATACAGTGAGTTTCATCTCCTCCCGGCCTGGCAGGAGACCAAACTCGGTAAGTGCTTCTCTCCTTTGAGGTTGATTCACAGAGCCTCACTGAAAGCTGCAAAGAGCCTCATTGAAAGCTGCAAAGAGCCTCATTGAAAGCTGCAAAGAGCCACACTGAAACATGCATAGAGCCTCACTGAAACATGCACAGAACCTGAGGTCTTCTATTCATTACTGCTCTGCAGGGGCGGAAGTGGTCCCCCAGCAGGCTTCAGTGATGTCATGCCTGCTGGGAAACTCCCACTTTCTCCTGCTGGGAGATTGCACAATGTGAGCAAGAAGAACGGTAAGATACAGAGCTTTTTAAAGATCTGAATTATTAACCGCTTAATGACGCAGGACTTAAATGTACGTCCTGGTGAGCTGGTACTTAACGCACCAGGACGTACATTTACGTCCAAAGCATAACCGCGAGCCTCAGAGCCATGGCCGGATCATGCGCGACAGGACCCGCCGGTAATGGCAGACATCCGCGAACCCGCGGATGTCCGCCATTAACCCCTCAGATGCCGTGATCAATACAGATCACGGCATCTGAAGCATCGCGGTCACTAAAATGGATGATCGGATCGCTGCCGCAGCGATCTGATCATCCAGCACGGCAGACGGAGGTCCCCTCACCTGCCTCCGCTGCCTTCCCGGCATCTTCTGCTCTGATCTGCCTTCCCGCAGACCAGAGCAGAAGATGACCGATAACACTGATCAGTGCTATGTCCTATACATAGCACTGAACAGTATTAGCAATCGAATGATTGCTATAAATAGTCCCCTATGGGGACTATTAAAGTGTAAAGATAAAAGTAAAAAAAGTTAAACATAAAGTAAAAAAAAGTGAAAAACCCCCTCCCCCAATAAAAATGTAAATTGTCCCATTTTCCCTATTTCACCCCCAAAATGTGTAAAAAATATATATTTTATATACATATTTGGTATCTTTAATATCTGAACTATTAAAATAAAATGTTAATGATACCGTACGGTAAACAGCGTGAACGTAAAAAAAAAAAGTCCAAAATAGCTGCTTTTTTATAACGTTTTATTCCCAAAAAATGTTATAAAAAATGGATTAAAAGTTTTCTATAAGCACATATGGTATCAATAAAAAGTACAGATCACGGCACAAAAAATGAGCCTTCATACCGCCACTTATACAGAAAATTGAAAAAGTTATAGGTCTTCAAAATAGGGGGATTTTAAACATACTAATTTGGTTAAAAAGTTTGCGATTGTTTTTTAAGCGCAACAGTAATAGAAAAGTATGTTATCACGGGTATCATTTTAATCGTATTGACCCAAAGTATAAAGAACACATGTCATTTTTACCGTAAATTGTACGAAACCTTCCAAAATTAGCTAAATTGCAGTTTTCTTTTTCATTTCCCCACACAAATAGTATTTGTTTGGTTGCTCCATACATTTTATGGTAAAGTGAGTGAGTGGCATTACAACGACAACTGGTCACGCAAAAAACAAGCCCTCATACTAGTCTGTGGATGAAAATATAAAAGAGTTAGGATTTTTTGAAGGCTAGGAGCAGTGGCATGGGGGGGGGGGGGGGGCGGACCGCCCCGGGTGCCACTCTCAAGGGGGGTGCCAGGGGTGGACTGACCCGCCACCGCCGCTGCTGAGGTCCGGGACACTCGTTCCAGATCCCCAGCAGACAGCGCTACATTCTCCTGTATGCGCGATACACACACATACAGGAGAAGGCGTCCCCTCTGTGTGAGCCGCATCTGCAGCTACACAGATGAGGTTGCTCTGCATTTACCTATAGGGGAGAAGGGGGGGTGCTCTGCATTTACCTATAGGGGAGGGGGGTGCTCTGCATATACCTATAGGGAAGAGGGGGAGAGGGGGGGTGCTCTGCATATACCTAGGGCTGGGCGGTATGACCATATATGTGTATCACGGTATTTTTTTAACTTACGGCGGTTCCACGGTATATAACGGTATCCCCCCCACCCCCCCAAAATCATGTTACCCGCCAGCGCTTTTCTGACTCCCCCCCCCCCCCCCCGCCCCTATCATGTGACCCACGCGCGGTGTTCGGCTTCCCCCCCCCCCCCCCCAAAATCATGTGCCGTTGGCTGTCCGGGCATGCTGGGAGTTGTAGTTTTGCAACAACTGGAGGTCCGCAGGTTGGAGACCACTGGCGTACAGAGAGTTCCATTGCCGACTGTCCGGGCATGCTGGGAGTTGTAGTTTTGCAACATCTGGAGGTCTGCAGGTTGGAGACCACTGGCGTACAGTATAGAGTTCCAGCGCCCGGCGGCCCCCAACAAAGAGGAGGAGGGCAGTGCTTGACATATGTGAGTTGTACCAAGCTGGGCTGATCATTAATTGGGGGGAGCAGAACAGTGCTGGCGGGTAGCATAGGATTAGTTCCCCGATGTGGGGACAGCGCTGTGCTAGGCTGATAATACATTCCCGAGGGGGAGGGGCCCAACCGGTATTGCGAGATGGGGGAAAATTCATATTGTGCAGCCAAAAAAATTTGGTATTCGGTATGAACCGGTATACCGCCCAGCCCTAGATATACCTATGGGAAAAAGGGGAGGGGGGGGTGTAGCTCTGCATATACCTATGGGGAAGAGGGGGTGGGGGGTTTAGCTCTGCATTTACCTATGGGAAAGAGGGGGGGTGTAGCTCTGCATATACCTATGGGGAAGAGGGGGTGTGGGGTTTAGCTCTGCATATACCTCTGGGAAAGAGGGGGGGTGTAACTCTGCATATACCTATGGGAAAGGGGGGTGTAGCGTAGCTCTGAATATAGCTATGGTAAAGAAGGGGGGTGTAACTCTGCATATACCTATGGGAAAGAGGGGGGGATGTAACTCTGCATATACCTATGGGAAAATTGTTTTCCCCCTGTAAGTAGGACCGTCCCATAGGTATTTTTACCCCTGTATATAAGATGGGGGGGGGGGGGCCCCATCGATAGTTTTCCCCCAATATATAGAACCCCCTTGTAGGTCGTTTGCACCATGTATGTAGAACTACTTGTAGGTAGTTTCCCCTCTGGGCTCCCCTGTAGGTAGCTTGCTCCCTGTATGTAGGATCCCACTGTAGGTAGTTTTCCATTGTGTGTAGGGCCCCACTGTACGTAGTTCCCACTCGGTATATAGCACCCCCCTGTAGGCAGTTTGACCCTTGTATATTGGTCCCCCAAATAGGTAGTCCCATCCCCCTGTGGGTAGGCCCCCTGTAAGTAGTTCTCAGCACAGTTACTTTTCCCCATGTAGATAAGTTTACCTATTGGTACCCCCTGCTTGTGAGTAGGGCCTGTATATAGGTCCTATAGGTAGTTTCCCCCTTTATAGGTAGTCCCCCCCCCTGTATATTGATTCTATGTTTCCCCCCCTGTAGGTAGTTTGCCCCCCTTTATATAGGACCCCCATAGGTAGTTTGTCCCCTGTATATAGGACCCCCTATAGGTAGTTTAGCCCCTGTGTATTGGTCCCCTTATAGGTAGTTCCACTCCCCTATGGGTAGGACCCCTGTAGGTAGTAGTTTTCCCTATAAGTAGTTTTTTCCCTAGATAAGTTCTAGTCAAGACCACCCCCCCCCCTTGTCCCCTTGTTGGTGAGACCTGTATATAGGTCCAATAGGTAGTCCCCCCCCCCCCCCCTCTATTGGAAGTGAGGTCATATAGATAGTTCCCTCCCGGATATCGGTCCTATTGGTAGTTCCCCTTGTATATAGATCCTATAGGTAGTCCCCCTCCCTCCTTGTAAGTAGTTGCCTCCTGTAGATGTGTCCTTCACGCTTGAGTGACCTGTCTCTCCCTATATGCTGCTAGGAAAAGACGCATCACTCAATCCAACAGGACCTGCCCTAAGGAGTAATTGCGAGGCATTTTTAAACTGATTGGGGGAGATTTATCAAGACCTGTGGAGAGGCAAAGTTGCCCAGTTGCCCATAGCAGCCAATCAGATCGCTTCCTTTATTCTTAACAAGGCCTGTGAAAATGAAAGAAGCGATCTGATTGGTTCCTATGGGCAACTGGGCAACTTTGGTCTCCACAGGTTTTGATAATTCTCCCCCATTATGCCCAGGTTCCCGTCAAATTCAAGGACCCTCTTAATTTAGAAAATAAAATCCAGTATTTTGGTTTAGGCCATATTACCCAACCCTGCTTACAAGTCAATATATGAAGTATGCTGTACCTTTGTAAATAATAGTTTATTTCTGTTTCCACCCTCAGAGACTTTTTTGTCACCTCTTTTCTTCATCTGAAAACGGAAGAGAAGACACTCACATTTTTACTCAACTAGATTGTACAGCTGTTGTGTACTATGAAAAGCTTTTAAAAAATGTAAGTATTTTTTAATTTACAATGAAGAACAAGCATGATTCTTTTAATTTTAATACTTCGAATGCCTTTTTTTTTGTTTTAGTATATTATCAGTAGTGATTATTTTTCAGTATTGATAATTGGTGCCTTCATCACACATCAAAATTTTTTATTGGCAGACTCACATCATTGCTCATCAGTCATTTTAGATCATCAGCAAAAGTATGAATGGTTTCCTAATGTCAGATTTTAATCAGATATCCTTTTTATCTTATCAGGGTGAGACTTTTTATGATCATTCTCATTATCATATCTTGCCACAATTTAACCATGTTAACCCACTCTTATATTAAAGGTGTACACCACTGCTAGACATCTTATCCCCTATACAAAGGAAAGGGGATGAGATGTTGAATCCCAGGGGTCCCGCTGCTGCCCCCCCCCCCCCCATGATCTCCAGCGTTGTAAACAAATGCCGGGTTCCTGCAGCAGTGGTCGTGATGTCACTGCCACACCCCTCGTGATGTCACGCCATGCCCCCTCCGGCTAAGAGCGTTCTGAACAAAATGTTCAGAATGCTGGAGCACCGGAGTTCCCCTTTAATTCTGAATCCTGCCAGATAGACCAGGTTTGCACTGCAGTTTTCTTTACATTTAACCCCTTCAGGACGGGGCCATTTTTGGCCTTAAGGTTCAAGGCCCCCTTTTCAACTCTGACCTGTTCCACTTTTTGTTGTGATAACTTCGGTACACTTTTACTTATCCAAGTGATTCTGAGATTTTTTCAATGACTTATTGTACTTGATGTTAGTGGTAAATTTTGGTTGATCTGCATTTTTGTGTGAAAAACCTTACAATTCCGCAGTAAGTTAGCATTTTTCTGAATTCCAGATTCCCTACTTATAACAAACCCATTCCCCCACCCTCTCATCATTCCCCCACTGTCTTATTCTTCCCCCATTGTCTTATCATTACCCCCCCCCCCCCCCCCCCTCCATCTCATCATGCCCCCTTCTCATCATGTCGCCCGGTCTCGGCATCCCCTCGCCCTGCCTCAACATCTCCCTTCTCCCCTTGCTTTCTTATTGTTTTTTTAAAATCTTCCTTAGCTAGCCGTGCTCCGGCAGGCCAGGTGAGTTGGCGGGTCATGCGGGCTGCACGGTCAGTGAAGCAGGAGAGTGACGTCATCTGCCGACTCCACTGCACAGCATCAGGGGTGTCTCTTTTCATTCAATGCTACTGCCGCTGGTCACTATTCTAACATGGCCGCGGCAGGGCTGCTTACCAAGCAGCCGGCGCTGCGGCCACTGACCAGCGGCGGCTGCAGGGAATGATGAGTGATGTCCTTGATGCTGTGCAGCGGAGACGGCAGAGGACGTCACTCTCCTGCTTCACTGACCGCGCAGCCTGCAAGACCCGTCACCTGACCTGGCCTGCTGGAGCGTGGCTAGGTAAGGAAGAAAAGAAAAAAACAATAAAAAGCAGGGGAAAAAGAGAGGCTAGGAAAATAAAAAAAATTTAAAGCAGAGCGGGGAGAAGTCTGAACCCGCAGGAGCCGCCACCTGTCACTGATTTAAAGTGGCCGCGGGGGCTGCTAATCCTCAACTAGTAGCCGCTGCTGCGGCCACTTTACATCAGTGACCAGAAGATTTATCAGCGTATAACACGCAGGCAGGGTTTTTGCCTTGAGTTTAAGTTTTAAAAGTGCGTGTTATGCGCCAATAAATATGTTCAATATGTTTACTTTATGTTGGCATCATCCGTTAATTGTCCATTTATTTATAGGACATTATGGGGCTTAGAAATTTGGCAGGAGTCTCATGTTTCAATATTTTAGAGCAAATTTCTAAATCATAAATCTTTAGGGACTTGTTCAGTTCTGAAGTGTATTTGAGGGGCCTGAATGTTAGAACCCCCTATAAATCACCCCATTATAATAACTACACCCTTTAAAGTAATCAAAAGGACATTTTAGTTGTTTGAAGAGTACCTGTCACCAAATAAACTGTTCTAAACTAACTCAGGCTATGTTCCCTAACTACTCCCAACACCCCTCCCACCATTTAAAAAAAATTCAGAGCTTTAAAAAGATCTTTATGTTACCATTCTTCTTGCTCACATAGAGCAATTTCCCAGCAGGAGAAAGTGGGCGTTTCCCAACACTGCTGGGGGACCACTTCCGCCCTCACATGGTTGCAGTGCTGTGATGAATAGAATACCTTAGGCTCTCTGCATGTTTCAGTCTGTGTTGCTATCAGTGAGGCTTTCTTCAGCTTTCATTCTGTGCAGCTTTCTGTGAGAATTTGTGGAGCTTTCACTTTCTTTGCAGCTGTCAATCAAGCTCAGTACAGAGAAGCACTTCCTGAGTTTGGACTCCTGCTAGGCCGGGAAGAGACCAAACTCACTGTATTAATTGTGGCCGGGAACAGAACAGAGCCACCTAGTGGCCATTTTTTATATTACATTTTAAACATATTTATGTTGATAATTTTAAAAGCGAGTGAATGGGAAAGTTCTTCTAATTACACAAGGAATACTATAATAAAAGTTTTATTTGGTGACAGGTACTCTTAAAAGAAATAAAAGCAAATTGGCATTCAAAAATTTCAATTTTTCTTGCAGATTTGCCATTTTGCACCATTTCTTCTTTAACACAGCAAGTGCTGACAAAGAAATGCAACTCCATATTTATTTCCCTAATTCTGACGTATTTAGAAATATCACATATGTGGCCCTAAAGCGCTATATGACTCACAAACAGGCCTCGGACATAACAGAGCACTCTTTGGATTTTGGGTCATTTATTTAGGATATTTTGTAGGCATGATATCGAGATGCAGAGGCTTTGGGGTCCAAAAATATTTTTGTAAGACAAATTAATATTTTCATTGGTACCATTTTGGGATACATGTGGCACTTTGATCACTTTTTATTACATTTTTTACGAAGCGGTAGGAATAAAAAAATCAGTTCTGCCATTGTTTTTTTATTTCGTTTTTTTACTGCTATTCTCCATTCAATATCAGTAAAGTTATCTTTATTCTGCTGTTCAGTACCATTATGGTGATACCTACCTTTTTTTACATTACCATCACTTTTTTATTTCTTTACCAATGGAGCTGTGTGAGGGCTTGTTTTTTGCTGAATATGTTGCGATTTTAAATAGTACTCTCTATGAGACGTTTGACATTTTTATCACTTAATTTTTACTGAGGCAAGATTACCAAAAAGCAGTAATTTTGGCATGTTTATGTATTATGTTTTTTTTTTAATGGCGTTTACTGTATTAATGTAATCTTACTCTGCAAGTCGATACAATTATGGGGATACCTCATTTGTATATTTATTTATATTTATTGTTATTTACTTAACATTTATTTCTTTATATTTTACCTAATTTTCACAATTGATCAGCAAGATCAGCTTCCGTAGCCAGGTAACCATAGGTCAATCAGAAGTCTCTAGTTGCCATGGCTACCATAGGGTCCCCGCTATGGCATCATGGGTCCTATTTGAGAACAGAGGGAACTCCTTCCCTCTGTCACCTCGATCGATGTTGCGATCACACTGACCACAACAATGAAGTCATTAAATGACTATTGTGATTTCAAAAAGCTTTTGCTGTCCATATAGATATATTGAAAGTTTTGATCGGTTTGAGACTCTGAGGGAGATTTACCATTGCCTTCCTTACATTTTATTGGCGCAAAAATAATACAAATTCATACTAACTTTGCCTTGCCTTAGAAAAATGACATCGTACAGTTGAAATGATTTTTCATTTGTGCAAAATATATCAAAGTCTATCATATCCCATATATATGTCATCATACCTTCTATTCATCCCTTTATACACACACACTTTTTCAGTTTCTCCAGCTTTCATTATCATCTCTATACGTTTCCTATTTCTGCACACAAATACACATTCTTTAGGGCTGGTGGAACCCCTACCCCTTTCCTTTCAGCAACTCTAAACTGCAGCTCTGTGACCTTTGCTTCTCCCTGTCTCATGCAACTGCCCACAGGCCCTCCTTGTTCCATTCAAAGTGGTACCTATTTGTGAGACCTCCAGCTGCTAAGAACCCCTTCTCAACCTCTCCTTTCCTTAGGAGATATCTCTAAAACATTAGAGTTCAATTAACAGACACATTTAAATGTAGTTCTGCCTTTTTAACTAGGTCCAGTATTAGAAAGTGACGATCTACTCCCTCTCTTCATCTACATTAGCTAGCATAACATTAATTCAAGGACACATGAAGACATGACATGACACATATACCACATATACAATCAGTTACAATGGGACAGATCCCAGGAATATTTCAAAGAGTACCGTGTACACTTTGTCCTAGACACGCATTTAGTGTCTACTTATGACAGTATAACCAGCGTCCAACGCCAAATTCCACTGATATAATCATCAGTTTACTCCGCTATAGCATTCCCCGTTTATGACCCAGTCCCTCACGCTAAGATCCTGCGTATCCACTCGCTCACATTTCATACACACTCGGGTAGCAGATGGGTGAGTTACCTGCCTCTAGTTGGTCACAAGCCAGTCAACTTAAGGCACCAAGATAAACCAAAAGGGGAGACAGTGGTACTGTGGCTAGGTACATGAAGGTGTTCTACCGTACTACCGGAGATGATCCACTGCCCTCTGTTCCATCTCTTTTGGTCCAAAATGATGCCCTCTATCTTGCGCGACTTGCTTATGATCCAAAACCCAGGTCCCTGTAGCTCGGGCGCCAAAAATGATATGGATTTTATCAGTTGCCTAGTAGCTATCTTACTCCCGTCCAAATCATTATAAGAATGTATATATACCAAATTAAATCAAACGGAGCCATGTCAGTTTCAAGTACTTTATTATCAAACGTCCAAGTTTATATCATCATTGCAATTAACATAAGTTCCCACCCCCATTAGGGAGGTGTTCTTAGCCCTGGCATACCATATGCATACCATATAAGATATGCTTCTCCTGAGTATACTGGCCGGCTCCAAAACCTTTGTCCAGGATGAGGAATCTTCTTACACAATGGAGGGGGTGAAAGAGGAGCAGAGAGTAGCATGGGATGGGGCTTTGGCAAAATGGCCATTTTATGCTGCATACATATATACACACACACAATATATATATATATATATATATATATATATATACATACATACACACACACATATATATATACATCCATTACAGTACAACATATAAATAGTTTAAAAATCTGACAGTGCACATATAAGACAGACCAGCCAGCTCGAAGACAGCGGTTTACATATGCACAGGGCTTGATATGACTTTCTTATCACAATTGTAGACATCATTTTTTTAATTTTATTTCAATAGTCCTTTCCAGTGCAGAGATGCAAGCCTTTATGTTAATAAGTAAATTAAGGTCAAGGCTCCCAGCACAGGCAAAGCCTGGGGTAGCCAGACCATTTATTTTTATTTTTTTATTCATCACTGTCAATCAAAGGTGGGATAGATGTAAGCAAGCAATCAATGAGGCAGTGAGTAAGAGGAGATGGGCTGGTTACCCATGGCATCTACCCATGCTAGTGGGCACCCTCTGGCCAATTTGCATGTTAACAAAAAGGCTTCCTGCTGCGCTGTAAGGGACTATGAGGATAAAAAAAGGTATATTTATTTACACACTGTTCCCTATTGACAAGTCCACTTTGATAAAAACTTTTCACATGTCACTAATCTTTTGACAAAGCTGGGAGAAATTTGCTGCAACATGCTTAACTCCATAGATCTGCGCTATATCCATTTCATTGCTAGTCTGTGAAGCCCTTCTCCTGCAATTAGATGGATTGATTGAAGCGGGGAGCGAATCTCCATGTAGCGATCATGGGGGTGTCAGCAGTGAGACCCTGAACGATCAAAACTGTTGGCATGTCTGTTTGACATTTACATTTTATATTTTTTTTTGCTTTCAGGTATACATTTTATATTTTTAAGCGTATATATTTAATGTATGATGACATTTTTTTTCTGCATACAATAGCATAGTCAACTATGCTTTTGTTTATAGCGAAATTAAATGTTATGGAACAAACTGTGAAAAGTAAACACAAACCCCAGTGTCAACCTCGTCTTATAGTGATACCTAGTCCATAGTAATTATCATAGGCCACACAGAAATATATCAGGCCACACGGTATTTGCTTAGAAGAACCAAGTAAATAAAGCTTCGGGAATTTGGAAATGCATAAAATTTAGTTAAAATATATTTATTTTCATTGTGCCCAGAACATCTAAACATCAAGCAAGCTCATGATCTATATGTTTCGCTTTTTTTTTTCACCTGAAAATTTCTTTTCACGGGGGGGGGGGGGGGATGATTCTCAAAAACTACTGTAATTTCTGTTCCAGGGATTATTCACAACTTTTTTTTTCTCCTTACTTTTTCAAAGGTCTTTTGTGCTGTTTTGAAAATTTTTTTCACTTTTTTTTTTCTTCGCCTCAACTTTTTTTTTTTTTGCAGCCATATTGGATTTTTTTTTGCGACAAAATTGTCAACTTTAAGGCCAAAATCGGCAATTTTGGCGCCAAGATTGCCGATTTATACACCAAATTTTACATCCCAGAAAATTCTGGCGGAAACATCTTACGAAATATTCCATGGTTACTAGTACCCAGACAAGCGATAACTGTATAAATAAAACAAGGGTTCGTTCACGCGTATGCAGATTTTATGCTCAGGATTTGATGCACGCCCACTTTTACAAAACTGATGTGAACAGTGTAAACCAAGGCACAAAGCTGTTTGAAAATGTGGTTGATAATTTGGGGGCGTAAAATTATTTGAGAATCTCCTCCAGGGTGTCTCTAAAATCAGAACACATACAAAATATCACTAACTATAACCAACAGAAAGCAGCGCAAAAGATTATGGTTTGGTTTGTGGAAATCTCTTGTGTTGCAACCATTTGTCTTTAATGATCGTATAAATGGTGACATGTACTTAAGTGATGGACTCCTTGAAACAGGATAGTGCCCTTGCCCATTTGTCCACTGAGGTAAGAGACTGGCTGAATGTGGAATACCTTTGCGCAAATCAGGGGCTAACCTTTACTTCTTTTTCTGGGGTGTGCTTAAGAAGAAGGGGTACTCAATGAAAATCACAATTATATATAATCGGAAGGAAGGCATTATGAATGAACTTGCTCAAATTGACAGGGATGTGGAGTTACTGCATCAGGTTCACGTCAATCTTGCAAACTGAATGAAAATTTGCATCACAAACGGTGACAATCACACTAATGATGTTATGAAATAATTGAAATAAAATGTTGTTAAAAAAATGTATTGGATATTTGCATTTTGCCTATATGTCCAGATTATAGGGACACCCTGTATAGTCTTGGTTGTCCAACATTTTGAGTCTGATAAAAACATTGGGGGAAATTTATCAAAAGCTGTCCAGAGGAAAAGTTGCTGAGTTGCCCATAACAACCAATCAGATCACTTCTTTCATTTTGAAAAGGGCCTCTGAAAAATGGAAGAAGGGATCTGATTGGTTGCTATGGGCAACTCAGCTAATTTTCCTCTTGACAGGTTTTGATAAATCTCCCCCATTGACTTTTAATATTTATATAAATATGTGCTTTAATATTTATAAAAAAGCACATAATACGCCTGTTACTGTATATGCACTAATACCATTTTTGTTGTGCTTTTTTACAGATCATTTTATCATTAATTAAGCTGCTTAAAAGAAATCAACAGGATAACAGCACTGCGTATGTTTTGCTTTTAAAAAATCATAACAATTCTAATGCTCAGAACAAATTATACAATTGTTGCAGAATTTTGCCATGTATTTCTCATTTTCATTTTCAGCAGCAGAGTTGCTGTGATCTGCAGCACAAAAACTGTTACTTCTGATTTTACTCTTTAGTTTACAGTTTGATGTGGTTGATTATTTATGGTCCAGAATAATTTGGGGCCATTGAACTTCAGTATTTTTTCATTTCTACCTCTCATTGCTCCGGCATTCATATTTTTTGTTAATTCTCCCGTCTGCAGGTAAACAATACATACAATAAAACAATTTTCAGTGTTAAGCCTTTCTATGCCACCAAAATGGATTTGAAACAAAGCCACCATTGTGGCAAAAGTAATTGGATGACTAATTTATAAGCAGTTTAGCAGTCTTGAAACATAGAAAGTGTCCGCAGTTGAGAACCATTCGGCCCATCTAGTCTGCCCAATATTCGTAATAATATGAATAGTCCCTGGCCCTATATTATATAAAGGATAGCCTTATGCCTATCCCATGCATATTTGGACTCCTCTGTATTTACAGCTACCACAACTATGGGAAGGTTATTCCATGCACCCACTGCTCTCTCAGCAAAGTAATGTTTCCTAATATCACTACATAAAACTTTGTCCCTCTAATATAAAATGATGTCCTCTTGTCGTAGTTTTTCTTCTTTTAAATATCCTCTCCTCCTTTACCATCTTGATTCCTTTTATGTATTTAAATGTTTCGATCATATCCCCTCTGTCTCGTCTTTCTTCCAAGCTATACATGTTGAGATCCTTTAACCTTTACTGGGACTGTAATTCTGCAGTCCATGTACTAGTTTAGTGGCTATTCTATTTAAGTATCTATATCCGTCTGGAGATACGGTCTCTAGTACTGCGTACAATACTCCAAGTGAGGTCTCACCAGTGCTTTGTGTAACCGCAAGAGTACTTCCCTCTTTCTACTGCTAATACCTCTCCCTATAAACTCGAGATGATTTCCCCTTAATTTCTTTCCTCATATACTGAGATTAGGACTGTATCAATTATTCTATATTCTGCCCTCATCAGGGGTATAGAAGCAAGTAATATGTGTGGCCAGCTGTTTGGGCTTTTATAAGTTTACATGTGAGCTTCCACAAGACACTGAGCTGATCACTCTGCACAATGTTACATAGTTACATAGTTAGTATGGTTGAAAAAAGACATACGTCCATCAAGTCCAACCAAGGGACTTGATATATATATATGTTATATACATATATATATGTTATATACATATTTACTATAAAACTATAATTCATTATCACCTTATAACTGCTGAGACCAATGCTTTAGAATGCCATACAGATCATGTGATTTCATCCATGAATTACTGCATTAACAATCATTATTTACAAGCAGGGCCTTGAAATTCTACACTTCCATATACGTCAGATTTATCATTGGTCACATCACACTGTACTAGATTTCCATATTCTGCAGATCGCAGGAACTAATAGCTGAGCTCCCTCACTGATGCACACTGCGTCGGCACAAGAAACTTGTGAGAGGATTCAGAGTACCTTAGAATATATAGAAGGCATAAGAAGAAAAGGCCAGCCACGGACCACTTCGAGAACTGAAAGGACCACAACAGCCAAAGACATATTATGTTAATGCTGGACTATCTCTATATCTGTGGATACTGCTGGTTGAATACTATCTCCTCACAATATCTGATATATCTATGCAAAACAACTGAGTGTACTTATTTATACATTATTGGTAATAATTGAAATAATGATGTGATTGGTAATACCTCTGTTGCGCCTCTGTACCCTTTTCCAGCTCCATAACATCCCTTTCTTGATCAAGTGCCTAAAACTGAACAGCATATTCCAGATGAGGCTGCACCAATGCTTTATAAAGGGGTAGTATTATGTTCCTGTCCCCCAAGTCCATGCCTCTTTTCATACATGACAATATCCTTCTGGCCTTAGTAGCAGGTGCCTGAGAATGCACGCCGTTCTGTAGTCTATGATCTACCATTACACCCAGATCCTTCTCTACCAGTGACTCTCCCAGGTTAACACCCTCCTCCCCAGGACATATGATGCATTCAGTGTTTTTGTACCCAGATGCATAACTTAACATTTGTCCAAATTGAACCCCATTTGCCAAGTGAATCCCCAAACACTCAGTTTGTCCAAGTCAGCTTGTAAATTATGCACAAAAAGTTGCCATGTCATTGTATCAGTCTACAACCAAGACATACCTTTATCTCAAGATGCAACCACTGCTAACACTCAAGAACAGAAAGGTCAGATAAAGTTTGGTTTGAAAACATCTAAAAAGTTACCTAGTTCTGGAACAATATTGTTTGGACCAATGAAACCAAGATTAAATTGTATGATAGGAAGAAGGAAAAGAAAGCATACTATATCATCTGTCAAACATGTTGGAAGAAAGTGTTATAGCAAGGGCATGTATAGCTGCCAGTGGTACTAGGTTACTGGTGTTTGTTAGTTGTATCACTACGAATAGATGAGCAGGGTAAATTCTGAAGTATATAGAGCTATACTTTCTGCTCAGATCAAGTCAAATGCTGCAAAAGTGATAGCAAGATGCTTCATAGTGTAAATATGACATACTACAAATGGAACCCAAAAATTCTTAAACCTTTAATAATGTTTTTCTCTCTTTGCTTTTATAAACCATAACTTTTTTGTTTTTTCATCTACAGACAGTATAATATTTCTGAGGTGAAAATAAAAAAAAAATGATAATTGCAATTTAGCAAATTTGGTGGGTTTCTTTTTTTTATGCCGTTCACCATGGGGTCAAACTGACATTTTATTTTTCAGGTCAGTACAGTTACAATAATACCCAATTTTTATTGTTTTTTTTTTTTTTTTTATAATTTACTAGTTAAAAAAACAATTAATGCTGTAATTTTTATTGGTACTAATTTGGTGCAGATTAGATTATTTTATAACTTTGTAGTCCATTTTTCTCTGGGATATGATGTGACAAAAAAACAACACAATTCCGCACTCATTGAAAGAATAAAGACCCAAATGCAAGCAGCAACTAAGTGTGGCAGTAAAGGCCTGACAAATCACCTTTATTCAAAAGAATAAAGCTCAGTATTTGATCATGTCCTTGGGCTCCAAAGCTCAGACAGTCATTGACTGCAAAATATTGAGAGGCTGTCTAAATGGCTGTATTTCCTAACAGACTATTGAAATATTGTTGTAAACACCCTTGAAATGAATACCACTGAATACCTTCCAAGGTCTTGAGAAGTTGATGCACCATTGAGCTAAAGCTGTGTTGGTGGCAAAAGGGGAACCACCTACACAATATTAGGTTTTAAAGGAGTACACCGCCCTAGACATCTCCTGATCACAGGGGTCCCGCTGCTGGGGACCCCCACAATCTCTCCTGCAGCCCAAGTGCCCCCCTCTCCCCCGAGTAATCACTGCACGGAGTTAAGTTTGCTCCGTGCGTGATGACTCACGATAAAGGGGCCAGAGTATCGTGACATCACAGCTCTGCCCCCTGGTGCCACCTGTATCGGGAGTCATCATACATGGAGCAAACTTAGCTCCGTGCAGTGATGACTCGGGAGGGCTGCAGAAAAGGTTGTGCGGGATCCCCGTGATCAGACATTTTATCACCTCTCCTTTGGAAAGGGGATAAGATGTCTAGGGCGGAGTATCCCTTTAATGTTATAGCTGATCTATATTTGCACAATTCACATACTAATTTTTAAATTATATTATCATAAATCTTCCTTTTTCAGTTTTTTTTTTTTTTGTGTTTTTTTCATAGGCTATTGGCTGAGCAAGTACGCTCAATATCCATGATATGTATTCCTGTACTTACCATGGCTGAAGTATTCCCATTGCTGGAAGCATTACTACTCTACAATGGACCTGAGCCATATGAAGTTCTTGACAGTCATTTCTTATATGCTGTAAATGAGGCTGTTCAACAGTAAGTAGGCAAATGCTGCCTCTTTTAAAGCCGTTATATGCTTTATATATATTTTTATTTGTTCTTCTAGTAGTTGAATATTTAGCTGACAAAGTGCATATTTTTAATAAGTGTTCAATTTATAGTGGTCAAAACTTCTCTTCTGATTAATATCATAGAATACCTTTATAGTGAAAAGTCCTCTATATTTTGATACAGAGCTCCAGATCTCCTGCATAGCCATAGACTTAAAGGGATCTTGCCACTATTAACACATATTCCCTGTTCTGTGGATGATCACATTGGGGAAGCCTAACTTCTGGGATACTTCACAATCTCAAGTATGGAACTCAGAAAGCTACCCTCTGAATAAAGTCGACTATGTGCACCGCCACTCCATTTTTTGTCTGAAAGAGTGCCAAAAATAACCAAGCACTGTACTGCTATCTTTGACACTCCCACAGACAGTAAATAGAGTGGCAGTGCGCATACTTAACTCTGCTGATCCATTCAGATGGGAGCTTTGAGTCCTGTTCTCTAGATTTTGGGGTTTCCAGCAGTTACACCCCTTGCCATCATACACTCACCCCCCCCCCCCCCCCATCCTGTAGGTAGTGGGATAAGTATTCATGAAAGCTCAGCCCTTTAATGGTGTTCTACCAGTTATAACTTAGTTTTTTATTTTATTTAGGCAACTCTTTCCTGAAGAATATGAGGGCTTTTCTATATAATGTTTATAAAAAAATAATAATTCCCCTTCTTCGTCACCATGGTCCTGGACCCTCTGAACTTAGTGTCATTGTATGTAAATATTGCTAGAGTTTCTTACACTGTTCTTGAAATAAGATCAATGGCTGTAAGTGGAGCAAAGCATTGGTGTTCTCTGGGGCCAACCTGTTGAGGTGCAAAATAAATAGATAACACAAATGTTATTTTTTCTTAAAATGTTCTCTCTTCCTCCTTCAATCGCTCCTTAATGCTCCTTTGGCTCCATGACACTGAATCTATATTACCTCAGCTGACCACGTGCTTAAAAACAAACAGCCAAAGCTGCTATATACTTTATTCTTTGTGTATATACCTTATAAATCTGAAGTTGAAGTACTGAATAGAAAGTTAAGTTCAACTTCATCTAAAAAAGAAATGTATGATCATTGACAAGCTGTTTTGTGTGTGATATTATTGCCATCTAGTGGCAGAGGTAGGAGCTGCAGCTTGTAATAGGTAATTTTAAAATGTCTTTTTAATGTGTATTGTTTTAAAAAGCTGTTGAAAGCATGGCATTTTCAATTGTTACTGACATATACATTTGTTTACTGACAAAACTCAAACACATACTGTAAGCTCTCAATCTCCAAATAGCTGCTAATTCCAGAGGAGGTATGCCATAAATGTTCAGATGTGAATTCCCCTTAAGGCTAAGGCCAGCTGGGAAGAAAAGATGCAGCAGTGGTACAGCCAGAAACTATAGCAACAGGTTGTGCAGTGAAGTTTTTGAATTAGTTGTTAATGGTGGTGCAGTTTTGAGGGTCTGTTTATTTTTACAGGTGTGTGGCGCACAACTTTTGTCACGTAAGCATGTAGCCATTGACATTCAGTTTGAGAATTATAGTAAACAATATGTGGCAATTTTTTTGTAATTTGAGTTTTTGTTTTATGAGGGTTCATGTGTAAAAGTGAAACAGTGTATATATTTCTTTAATTTATAGTTTAATACATTTTTTTTAATTAGCATAATTTGCACAATAAAGTATTAGACAGGGTCCCCAAATCTGTTTCAGCTGTTTATTATATACATTTTTGAGTAAACAGGTGCTTATCGCAATGGTGTGTGTTTCAAAATACTGTATTTTTTATATTCAGTAGTGCCCCAGCAATCAGGTGATCACCTTCTTTAATATAGGCAGCTCTATACATTGAAATGTATGTAGATTACGTAGACTACAGAGGAAGGACAGAAATGGTAAAAACCAAAGCTGGTTTCTTCCCATGGTCCCTTTCTGGTTTAACTAGATTTGCAGGAGCTTTAAGGGTACGTTCACACATACGCAGGATTTTCTGCTGCAGATTTCATTGTAAACTAAATGACTGAGCACAGCTTCTAATCTGCAGTTACAAATCCTTTGCATCAAATCTGCGCAGGATGCTGTACGTGTGAACGTACCCTAAAGAGGTATTCCAGAATTTTTTTTATTTAACTGTGCTGCAGGGACCAGAATAAGAAAAACATGATACTGCATGACCTGTATATGAATCCACACTGTATATGAATCTACACTGTATGCAGGAGACACACTAAATGCATCAAGGTAGTGCCCTACTATGATATAGCAGTACAGTATTTCTGAGGAAACAACGTGTCACTTTATTTATTTTTTAAAACATATTTTTATTGCTGTTCAATTAATGGAACAACAGACATATAAACAGTTTTCTTAGCCTGTCCCAACCTCGGAGGTTTATTCTGCCAGTAGAAGGATCTCAGAGCCCGGTTAGGGTTAACAAAAAAAACCCTGGGAGGGATGATAGGGGATAAGTGAAACAGGTAGAGAAACTTGGGGAGATAGATAATTTTGAAAATATTAACCCTACCAGCCAAGGACAAGGGCAAGGAGTCCCACGCCTGTAAACGAGCAAGTGTATTGTTGAGGAGGGGATCCAAATTAAGGGTAAGAAACTCAGAGTTATTAGAGGACACCTCCGCTCCCAAATATCGAAAGCGGGACACCGCCTGTAACCCATTGGGAAGTATAGAGGACAGAACCCCAGTACGGGACAAGGACATTAGAGATGATTTAGCCCAATTAACCCGCAGACCTTAGACTTCCCCAAATCTCTCCAACAGGCAGAATAGAGTGCCCAGTGAGTTCCCAGTATCAGCTTAGTACACTAAGGTGTCATCTGCATATAGAGATATCTTCTCAGTCAGGGAACCCCTAGGGACCCCCCTAATTGCGGCAGAAGAGCGAACAGCCGCCGCCAGGGGCTCTATAGCTAAAACAAACAAAAAAGGTGACAGGGGACACCCCTGCCTAGTGCCCCTACCCAATTGGAACGACCCGGAGATCTCCAAATTAGTGTGTACCCGCGCCCTGGGGGAGTTATACAGCAGTCAAACCCATTTCCGAAAAACAGGTCCGAAGCGGAGGATGCGCATCAGGCGCCAAATATAGTGCCACTCAACTGAATCAAAAGCCTTATAGATATCAAGGCTAACCACCTCACCAGGGGATACACTCTCTGAAGTCGTTTAACATTTACATCAGTCGCCCTCCCCGGCATTAACCCAGTCTGGTCAGGGTGAACTATAGAGGAAATTACCCCCCAGAGTCTGTTCGCAAGGACTTTTGCTAACATTTTTATATCCACATTGAGGAGTGAAATAGGAGTCCGGCAGGGTCGGATCCTTCCCCGGCTTAGGCAGCACCACAATCATAGAATCAGGTAGGGCCCCAGACTCAAAGGCCACCATATACAAATTTAGGAGAATGGGGATCAGTTTCTCCCCATTCAGCCTGTACCAATCCCCCACCAAGCCATTTAGTCCCGGAGTCTTCCCAGAGGGTAAGTCTTTAATAACCCTGTAGACCTCTTCAGCTGTGAGTGGGTCCTCCAGTCCAGAGGACTGGAGCGAGGTCTGCGGGACAAGGGGGAGCCCCTTCAAAAAGGACAGTATAATCTCAGGGGTCACCTCAGAGGAGGAGGAATACAAGGAGCTATAAAAGGAAAGGAATACCTCATTAATGACTGTCGGGTCAGAGCCTAGAGAGCTGTGCCGAGTTTGTACACATGGTATAGAAGCCACAGGGCGGCTTTCCCTAGACAGGTAGGCCAGAGGTTTACCATTTTTATCTCCAAATTCAAATATAGCAGCCACTAGTTTCAAGTGAACCCGATCATTCTGGACAATTAAAAGTGATCTTTGAGCCCTAGCCCACTCCCTCTCAGCCTCTGGATTAGGGTCCCTTACCACCGCAGCCTCAAGAACCACTATTTCTGACTGCAGCGCCCGCTCTCGGGCCCCCAATAGTGCCCTCCTGCCTGCAACCCCCACCATAAACGCACCCCTAACCGTGGCTTTATAAGCATCCCACTGGATGAGGACATCCGGATGGGAGGCATTTTGGGCCCAGTATTCAGAGTGAGTCTCTAAGGCAGAAGATATTTCTTCCATCTGAAGCCACCCAGGATGCATCCTCCACAAACGTGAGGAAGGCTTAGGGCCTAGGGACAGAGTAACAAGCAAGGCTGAATGATCTGAGAACCCTCTACTAGTATAGCACACCTCACTCACCACTGGCAGAAGATCAGCTGAAGCGAAAGTGAGGTAAATTCGAGAGAAGGTTCTATGCACCGAGGATTAGTAAGAGAAAACTGAGTCATCCGGGTACTTCCACCTCTAAAGTTCAGTAAGGCCCAGCCCCAGACGCCAAGAAGTTAATTCAGAGAATCCGGGGTCCACAGCACTGGTGCGATCAAGTCGGTGGTCAGGCACAGCATCTAAGTCTCCTACGAAAATAACAGGGTCAGCAGGGAAGGAAGTCAGCTTATCTACAATCGATTCCAAAAGGGTCACCTGAAAGGGACGAGGCGCGTACAGAGAGACCAGGTTAAAGCAAAAGGAGGCCAACGCACAATGAAGTATCACATACCTACCAAAATGGGCACAGGAAACTTGGAAAATTATCAGGGGGAGGGACTTAGAGACAAGGACAGAAACCCCTCTAGCCAGAGACGAGTAAGAAGAGTGATAACCCTTCGCAACCCATGCCCTCTTTAGGGCTAGGACCTTTTGTCCCGTGAGGTGAGTTTCTTGCAAACAGATAATATGCGGGGAGTGACTCTTAACAAAATCCAGGCATAGCACTCTCTTAAACTTGGAATTTAGGCCACGGACATTCCAACTTAATACCTTAAGGGACCCCATCATGAAACCAAGAAGAAAAGTAAACAGGGCCTACCCCATAACGCCTATACCCCATAAGTACAGGAGCTCCCATGCACACCACAGACAAACCAACAAGACGGACAGACAACAAAGACAAAACACCACCAAACAGCAAAAACAGAAAGGAACAGTAAAACATCCCCAAAACAATCCCTGTCTCACACTAATTAACTAAACCAGTGCAGACCTGTACCTCAAACTAAAAATCCGTAGTACCACCGCCTCCCGCCCCCCCAGGGAACTGAAAGTCTATATCCCCTAACCCGGGAATCTCTAGGGTGCTCGAACCTCGGACAACTAATACTCACAGCCTATCTACTAGCTAACTAAAAGAGCTGGCAGTCCATCAGGAGAATCAGTCCGGCGGCCGAGCCACTCTAGGGGCGGCTTCCGCCCACTGCATCACTTCTGCAGGTGAGGTGAAGAATTTGGTAGTGTGTCCATCCACTACCCTCAGCAGAGCCGGGTACAACATGGCATAGCGATACCCCTTGGAGCGGAGTTTGGCTCTAACTTCCGTAAATTGAGTGCGTTGTTTTCTTAATTCCACAGAAAAGTCCGGATAAAAGGAGACTCTGCTGTCGCCAAAAAGAGCACCTCTCCCTTGACTCTCACCGCTCTCAGGATAGCGTCCCTGTCTTTAAAATGCAGTATCCATGCGAGAAATGGCCGAGGGGGAATAGGGCTTAGAGTATCCTCAACCGTAGAGACTCTGTTCTCCACCTCCGTGGTGCGCTCTCTTAACTTTTGATTCTCATGGCGAAGAATAAAGAATTCCTGCCGCAGCTCAGTGATCATAGAAGTATGAGAGGAGGTAATGGTGGACAGAACTTCAGTAAAGCAGAGGTCCATGAGAGTCTCATCACAATGCATCCGCTCATGAGAAGGACGAAGTGACGGGTCTGAGGGCCCCTCTGCCCCGAACCCAGCCCGAAGAGACGAGGTGCTGCCCGACGGCTCCCCAGATCTGGAAAATTGACTTTGAGACTTAGCTGCGTTAGCCGGCACTTTAGTAGACAGCGGAGTTTCCTGTAGGGAATAGCCACTAGCCTCAGTGACCTCCATCCGAAGAAGCATCATCGTCCATACCAGGAAGAAATACTCTGACTCCTGTCTCGTTGCGCTTGGATTTACCCGTGGATCCTCCCATGGTGGGGTGCAGACTCACGAGAGGGGTATGAGCAAAGTAGGGCACCAGAAGGGAGAAGCACACCACTCCCAGTAAGATAGCAAATAGGCCCACCACAAGGAAGGTAGCAGCTGGACGTAGACCCCCAAGGGTATCAGAGTACTCGCATAACAGCAACTCAGTCCAGCACAGAGGGAGTTAAATGAGCAGCAGCACAGCCCCAGAGCCAATCTTCAGCCCACCACAAGCTACAGCCAGCCCAGAGGAGCCAGACAGGGGAGGCAGATAGACACACAAGTCTGGGCCAGAGAGAGAGCAGGAGAAGACAGGAGTTCACAGTCACAAACTGCCCCCCAAGCAGCCAGTAGCCAGCACAGTCCAGCAAAGGAGGGGTTAAATATGCACAGGAGCAGTCCCAGCCACAGTGCTCCCCCACTCATGCAGCACAGGATACAGTCCAGCACAGGAAGGGTTAAAGGGCCTAGCAGCAGAGTTAGGGATCCCACTGCGGACACCACAATGCCCAGCAATCCTTGAGGAGAGAGGACAAGCACAGTTCCAGGGCAGACAGGAGTGTCCCAGGCAGCCAGAGGCCCTCTGGTCAATGGTACCGTGGGTCAGGGGAGATTAAACAAGGTAAATTGGCAGGGAAAGCGGGAGCTCGGCAGCACACGTCCGCTCAGCTCCCCATGCAGCCCACGCCCCCTGTGTCACTTTATTTAAAGGTGGAAACTTCTATTAGTGGCATTAAATGTGTCCCAAAACATCTTATGGCCTGCAAAACAAATTACGGTGTTTACATTATTTTATGTTTCAACATAATGAAAACTATCTGCACATTATTCATTATTTTCAGGAAGCATGCCCACTCTTTAAGAACTGTTGAAGACTCTCTGAGGCTAGTACAGCACATGAGAGAATCGCATAATGGTTACCCTGGTGTGTTGAGGTGTGCGGCAGTGGAACACATTGATTTTAAATGCTGATAGACATAAATTATTATTGCAAGGAAAAGTTAGGTGGATACTGTATAGTATATAAAAATAATAACCACACTTCAAGGACACCACCATTAAAAATGGTGCATAATGTTAATGAAAAAGACCGTGCTTCAATTTCATGGGATGTTTATTAAAACACATATATAAACATAAATAATAAAAAAAAAAAACATTTAAATATGCACTAGGGATACAAAATCTACCACTGGGCCCTAGTGGTAGGATAAATGTAAGTAATACACTGCTGCCAGATATTAAAGTGCTGTTACTAGACTAGATCTGTTAATTCGGCAATTGATCGTCCGGCACTTCAGGTAAGCTGTTTTTAAAATTGTTAGTTAATAGTCTGACCCTTCTGGTTAGATGTAAATAGAATTAGTATTGTGCAGTCTCAAAATTAGCTATAGATATCCACCCATACAGTTCTTATGTCTCTCCTTTAGCCTAAACTAGTACATGGATTGCAGGCTAAAACTTACCAGGAAAGGTTAAAGGGCCTTAAAATGTCTAGCTTGGAAGAAAGAAGACACAGAGGGGATATGATAGAGACTTTTAAATACATAAAGGGAATCAACACGGTATAGGAGGAGAGCATATTTAAAATAAAAACTACCACAAGAGGACATAGTTTTAAATTAGAGGGGCAAAGGTTTAAAAGTAATATCAGGAAGTTTTACTTTACTAAGAGAGTACTGGATGCATGGAATAGCCTTCCTTCAGAAGTGGTCACTGCAAATACAGTGAAGGAGTTTAAACATGAATGGGAAAAGCATAAGGCTATCCTTCATATAAGATAGGGATAGGTATAAGGCTATCCTTCATATAAGATAGGGTAAGGGACTATTGATAGGATTCAGATTATTGGGCAGACTAGATGGACTAAATGGTTCTTATCTGCCGACACGTTCTATGTTTCTATGAAAGGACCTCTAAAAACTAAAAGAAGCAATCTGGTTACTCTGGGCAACTTTTTCCACTGCACAGATTTTCTGTCTTCCCAATAAAGTTTTTTCTCTGTATATACTGTTTCTGCCTTATCTAGGCCCCATGCCATCTGTCGTTAAATTGTCACAGTCAACTTAAATAACTAATGTTTCATAGCCTATGTGATTCCTATCTTACGACTGGTGAAATAAGTATTAAACGAGATATCTCATGCCAGAAAAGCGTATCCCATGTCAACAGGATAGGGGATAAGTTTTAAATCGATGGGCATCCAACCACTGGGACCCCCACGATCTACTGTATGGGGCCCCAGCTCTCCCCTGGAGCTACGTTTCACAACCCCCTCCCATAGATGTGTATATGGAGGGCGTGACGTGCCGCTCCAGGTGAAAGACGTGGCCCCATAAAGCAGATTGCGGGGGTCTCAGCAGTTGAACCCCCCTGTACTCTAAAACTTATCTCTCTATCCTGCAGATAGGAGATACATTTTCTGACAGAAGATTACTCCTTTTAAACACATCTCCATTTTTTTCACTTAACAAAAATTTTAAATGTGAAATAACACAGGGGAAAAAGTATTGCATACATAAGGTGCAAAAAGGCAAGACAACAGCAAAAATGTATCAGTAATTAAAAAGCAATAGAGCCTATTGTCATTGCAAATTAAAATCAGCTGTTTCAGTCCCAACTGATGTCCTACAAAAAGGTCTCATTGCCAAGGTGTCACACAAGACATATCATGATGGGTAAAAGTAAAGAGCTGTCTCAAGACCTTCGCAACCTAATTGTTGCCAAACATAATGGTGGTGTTGGTTACTGGCACATTTCTAAGCTTCTGAATGTTCCAGTGAGCACTGTTGAGGCCATTATACAGAAGTGGAAAAACAATCATTTCACTATAAATTTTCCTCGACCAGGTACTCCTGGCAACTCCTCACAACATTTCTGACCGAGGGGTAAAAGAATAATCAGAAGAGTTGTCCAAGAGCCAAGGACCACTTGTGAAAAGTTTCAAAAAGACCTGGAATTAGCAGGTACTGTTGTCTCAAAGAAAAATTAAGTAATGTACTTCGCTGCCATGGCGAGTATGTTAAAGCTTGTTTAAACTTTGCTGTACTACATTTGGAAAAGTCAATGAAATACTGAGAGAGTTTAGTGTAGTCAGATGAGAGCTAAATTTTTTAATGTCATAATACATGCCATGTTTGGAGGAGAAATGGCACTGCACACTACCAACAGTGAAGTTTAGAGATGGAAACATCATGGTGTGGGGCTGCTTTTCAGCAAATGGTACTGGAAACTTTACATAATTGAAGGAAGGATAAATGGGCCCAGTTAATGAGGCATTCTTTACAAAAATCTGCTGCCATTTACCAGGATGACGAAGGTAAGACAATGGTGGACATTTCAGCAAGGCAATGATCCCAAACACACAGCCAAGGAAATTCTGAAATGGTTTCAAAGAAAGCAAATAAAGCTGCTAGTATGGCCCAGTCAGTCACCTGACTTAAGTTCCATTGAAAATCTATAGCCCAAGGAACCTTCAAGATTTGAAGACTGTTTGTGTGGAAGAATGAGACAAAATTACACAAGAGCAATGCATGCAACTAATTTATTCATAGAGGAGGTGTCTTGACGCTGTCATTACCAAAAAAGGCTTTTATACAAAGTATTTACATTATTACACACAACTTAATTTCTGAGCTTATTTGTTTGGTTTCTTTGTATGGATTATGTGGGTTGTTCCCAATACCTGGTGAAAATGTTATGTTAATATCCCCTTTGGAAATGTATTAATGAGAAAAATGGTTATGTGTTCAAGTGATTTCCCCCTCTGTATCTGTATAACACTTACCATAATTTACCTATAATGACCTAATAACCCAGTAAAAAAAAGCCTGAATTCTTGGTCACTATGCATTTTATTATTATGCAACCTTCTTTTCACTGCCTGTTGCTAGGGGAAATATGTCTCTATTTTAGACACAGCAGGACTGAACAGAGGAAGAGGGTGCTGGGCTTAGCATGTGCTATGTGCAGGAAAGTTAGAAAATGCCTGTGCTGTGTATCATCTCTCATCATCCATAAAGCTCAGGGCAACTGACCCATGTGTACATACCAGTGTACCCATTCCATTATAATTTCCCCTTTTCTCTATGTCCGCTCAAACTGAAATTTGTGAGGGGGGAAAAAGAGAAAGAAAAATAACACTGTAACCTCGTTGCATCAGTGTGCAATACTAATTGCAGAGGTGTGGACATTTTTCAGAAAGTTACTTGTCCAAGGGACTGAAACAGGAGCACAATCTACTTGTGATACAATATACAATCCTTAATGACAATCCACTTATCAGGGCCATTTTTTGTTTTTGCACTATCGTCTCATTGTTCCTCCTCGCCCTATAATAGTCATAACACTTTTACAGACCCATTTGAGGGCTTGTTTTTTGCTGGACCAATTGTACTTTGTAATGACACCTTTTGTTTTTCAATAACATAAAAAATATGATGAAAAAGAAACATGAGAAAAATATAGTGTGGTGAAATGAAAAAAAAAAAGATAATTTTGCAACTTATTAGAATTTTAGATATTTTTTTAATTGCCATTTTCTGACCCTGTAACTTTTTTGAAGGAAATTTATAAAGCTCCGTAGTACATTTATTTTTTTTGCGTAAAAAAAGTTGCACGTACTTGCGCACATTCGACTTTTCTGTACATGCTACGACTTTTTGATTTTTGCTTATTCCAAAACACATTTCAGAAATCTGCTCACGTAGTAATTTATATATTTGGGTGCAAATTAGAAAAATGTGTGCAGCTCACAACCAGGTATTCGAGGTTATTGTGGTTAAAGGATTGATCCCCACCAATCCAAATGGGTAAAAACTAAAACAAAGATTAACCACACCTCAAGAATACTACCCTAGGGTACACAGTGAATAATTGTTTGAGACATAAAGTTTGGAAAAAAAAGTGCAGATTTTATTAAAACAATAAAAACCTAAATGGTTAAAAATATCAGAGCAATGTCAATGTTATCTTAAACTGTCATTGGGCCCTAATGACAGATTTAGAAAATATGAATATATGTATAGCAACCACCTAATATAGAATAATCTATAGATTTAAAAAACAAATGCAATTTTTCAACGGTATATAATGATCCGGAGTCGACTATTAGTCCGGCACCTATGATGAATAAAAAAGGGCTGATAGTCCGGCACTTATAATGGAAAAGGCAAAGTCACTTGATGGACTGATGTATAGGTGTATAAAAAGCTGCCCACAGTTGTTAGACAAATGCAAAGTTCAACCTCACCCTGGCTGCTGGTCCCGTACTGCGACGGGCCGATAGTTGAAATTCTTGTGTTGGCTGCAGCAATCGTGGCGTGAGAGCCTGGATGGATATGGGCTCCGGCAGGAGACTCTCTCGGGAACGGTCCGTGGTATTGGCAAATACCTGGATGTGTATCGGACCTTCGCTGGAGAGATCGTGGCTGGGTTCTAGTAGTGCAGGCAGCAGGTTGGTAATGCGCTCAGTGGGAGAGGATGTTTGATGAATGCAGCAAGTGGTGCACAAAGTTCTGGGCCGGCTTCAGTCTAGGTGGTGCGTGCAAATTGTGCTCTGTTCAGATTAGATATCAGCCTAGACGCGTTTCAGGGTGCTAAAAACGACCCCTTCCTCAGTAGGCGAAATTGCCTACTGAGGAAAGGGTCGTTTTTAGCACCCTGAAACGCGTCTAGGCTGCGTTTCAGGGTGCGTTTCAAGGTGCTAAAAATGACCCCTTCCTCAGTAGGCGCAATTGCCTACTGAGGAAGGGGTCGTTTTTAGCACCCTGAAACGCGTCTAGGCTGATATCTAATCTGAACAGAGCACAATTTGCACGCACCACCTAGACTGAAGCCGGCCCAGAACTTTGTGCACCACTTGCTGCATTCATCAAACATCCTCTCCCACTGAGCGCATTACCAACCTGCTGCCTGCACTACTAGAACCCAGCCACGATCTCTCCAGTGAAGGTCCGATACACATCCAGGTATTTGCCGATACCACGGACCGTTCCAGAGAGAGTCTCCTGCCTGAGCCCATATCCATCCAGGCTCTCACGCCACGATTGCTGCAGCCAACACAAGAATTTCAACTATCGGCCCGTCGCAGTACGGGACCAGCAGCCAGGGTGAGGTTGAACTTTGCATTTGTCTAACAACTGTGGGCAGCTTTTTATACACCTATACATCAGTCCATCAAGTGACTTTGCCTTTTCCATTATAAATGCCGGACTATCAGCCCTTTTTTATTCATCATAGGTGCCGGACTAATAGTCGACTCCGGATCATTATATACCGTTGAAAAATTGCATTTGTTTTTTAAATCTATAGATTATTCTATATTAGGTGGTTGCTATTCATATATTCATATTTTCTAAATCTGTCATTAGGGCCCAATGACAGTTTAAGATAACATTGACATTGCTCTGATATTTTTAACCATTTAGGTTTTTATTGTTTTAATAAAATCTGCACTTTTTTTCAAAACTTTGTCTCAAACAATTATTCACTGTGTACCCTAGGGTAGTATTCTTGAGGTGTGGTTAATCTTTGTTTTAATTTATATATTTTTTTTTGTGCTTTGCAGTGGTCATCTATTTATCAAATGCGATAGTCGCTATTTATGAAGAAAAAAAGTTGCATCTCCATTTAAAAGTGGCATATGTATTCCAGGTCCAACCTGGCTTACAGAAAGTGCATACGTCTGCAGAAAAGGACATTAACACCCACATTAACAACTGTTCTTGTTCGGCATCATGAAACAAAGCTACTACATTAATGTTAATTATAGAAAACATTTATTATATAACTAATAACTAATAATTTTAAGGTTGAAAATACACACTGCACACCTTGTTAATTTTAGGACACGTACATGCTGGTGTACCCACTACATTTTTAAATTAATGTTGTGTTAAAATAGAATAAGTCACAAAATAATTGTGTAAGAATTTTTACAGACTATTTAAATAACCCATATGTGGCACTAAAATGTTTCCTTAAAAAAAGAAACATTCATAGTAATACAGCTTTATGCACATTTTGAAATGGGCTTAACTATTGTTTATGTGCCTGTTGGTGCTGCACTGTCTTCCTTCCTGACGCAAACTCCACCCTCAGCGCAGTGAAGCAAGACTCCGCCCACCAACGTCACAAAATGCGGGCTCAAAATTAAACAAAAAAGCCTCCAGAGTACAAATATTCATGGTGCAGCATAGTATGTTTTTAATATTTTTTTTTATTTCTGAGGAGGGTGGATGGGTTGTTGCGGGATAGTTGGAGTGCAGCTCCAGGCAGGCCAGTCAGGGTGTTCCCCCTCCCCGTCACTCTCTAGAAACGCTACTGGTAATAAAGGGTAGATAAAGAACTTCAGCTATTAATGTAAGGGAACACTTTTCTGCTTTAAAAAATGCTTTTGTAAGCGGGTTTCCCGGGTTTTGCTTACGTGCAATTTATTTATCAAGGTCGTGCGACTATATAATAAATAGGTCGCATTTAAAGAGTACCTCTCATCAAAAAAACTTTTGATATATTATAGATTAATGTATGCAGAATAACTTTACAATTGCATGTTATTAAAAAATATGCTTCTTTCTATTAAATTTTCCACTTTGAAGAAATGACCACTAGGGGTCTCCCTACCAGTCCTGGCAGCAAGCATTTCAGACTCATGCTGGAGTCCTAAACACTACGAGCTGCCAGTCTGCTTTGTTCACAAAGGAGAACACTCAGAGCTGCCAGCCTGCTTTGTTCACAGCCTGTTTGGCTGTGAACAAAGCAGGCTGGCAGCTCTGAGTGTTTAGGACTCCAGCATGAGTCAGAAATGCTTACTGACAGGACTGATCGGGAAAAATACAATAGAAAGAAGCATATATTTCATTAACATGCTATTGGAAAGTTATTCAACATTCATTAATCTAAAATATATCAAAAGTTTATTTGATGAGAGGTACCCTTTAAGCAAAAGTAAGTTAAAAAAAATTGTCATATAAAAGCCATATGTTTGAAAATAATGATAAATCTCCTTCTTTATTTTTTCTTGATAATGATGATGACTAATTTTTTGCGCCGTAATCGGTTTGTATCGGTAGCATTTTGGTATTGATCTGACTTTTTAAAAGCTTTTTAATTTATTTTTTCTAGGATATGATGTTATAAAAAAATGCAATTCTGGGGTATGGTATTTTTTTACATTTACGTCATTTACCTTATGAGATATATAATGTCATATTTTAATCAGACAATTATGCATGTGGCGATACCAATATTTTTATTATGTTTACATGTTTTTATATAGGAAAAGAGGGTTATTTGTTCAGGTTAATGTGTGTCTTCTAAACTTATTAAACTTTTTTTATTTTTTTTGTACACCTTACTAGTCCCTTAGGGACTAGATCAATGCAGTTCTATTGAACTCCATTGATCTGTATGCTCTGTACTCCATTGATAAAGCCTGGTCCAGCCTTGCCCGAAGCAGGACTAAAGGTCTGACAAATTTACACGCCTGGCGACTGGGACATGCAGTTGGGCAATAGGATTTTAACATCCCTGACTTTGTTGAAGCGCCTTTTGATATTATTACAGCAATTAGTTTTGTTGGGTATGAGTCTATTAGCATGGCACATCTTGACGTGGCAATATTTGCCCACTCTTTCTTTCAAAAGCGCTGATGCTTTGAAGCTTTCTGCATACCATGGCTTTTGCTCGGAGATGCAACTAAGCAAGTGTCAGGAAAATCCTACTAGATCAGCTGAACTTTATTTGTGATTATTCAGTCACAAAATATTATGGCAGGTGTGTATTGACTTCTATTTAATGTGAGTTTGAATGTGATTGGTTAACTCTGAACACAGCCACATTTCAAGTTAAAAGAGGGTGTGCACACTTAGGGTGCGTTCACACGGAGTAATTCAAGAAGAATTTACTCAAGTAATTCCTCTTGAATTCTCCGCTACAAATTAATGCACATCTCCTCTGCCCATTGACTTTAATGTTATTTCTGCTGGCCTGTTCACACTGCGGAAATTCTGCTAGCAGAATTCCGACACTGAATTCCGTTCCGCTTGAAGAAAGAACATGTGCATTCTTCAAGCAGAATACGCTAGCAGAAATCAATTGAAGTCAATGGTTAAAAAAAATTCCGCCCGACATCGTTTTTGCTCGGAAATGGCTGAAAAGACCTTCACTTCTTTCTCCCCCATGTCCGCGCGCAATTGCACGCGAATTTCCCGCAAAAAATAAAATAATTTTTTCCGGGCGAATATTTTTCAGCGTGAATTACTCTTCATTTACTCCGTGTGAATGCACCCTTATGCAACATGTTATAGTTTGTTATTCTTGTTCCTCCTTAAAGATTTCAGTTTGTTTTGCAATTATATTGTTCACACTATAGACCCCCCCCCCCACGTGACCCCATTTTGGAAACTACACTCCTCCCAAAATGTAATAGGGGGTTGAGTGAGCATTTATACCCCACTGGTGTTTAACGGACTTTTGGAACAGTGGGCTGTGCAAATGAAAAATTACATTTTTCATTTTCATGGACCACTGTTCCAAAAATCTGTCAGACACCTGTGGGGTGTAAATGCTCACTGCACCCCTTATTACATTCTGTGAGGGGTGTAGTTCCTAAATGGGGGTCACATGGGGGGGTCCACTGTCCTGGCACCATGGGGGCTTTGTAAACGCACATGACCTTCAATTCCAGCCAAATTCTCTCTGCAAAAGCCCAATTGCGCTCCTTCCCTTCTGAGCCCTGTAGTGCACCAGCAGAGCACTTTACGTCCACACATGGGGTATTTATACACTCCGAAGAAATGGTTTTTACAAATTTTGGGAGGCTTTTTTCCTATTACCCCTTGTGAAAATGAAAAATTTGAGATAACAGGATTTTAGTGAAAAAATTAAAATTTTCAATGAAAATTCTTCAAACATCTTTCTTATGTTAAGGCTCACTATACCCCTTGTTATGTTCCTTAAGGGGTGTAGTTTCCAAAATGGGATCACATGTGGGTGTTTTTTTTTGTGTTTATGTCAGAACCGCTGTAACGATCAGCTACCCCTGTACAAATCAGCTCTCACTCCTGAGCCATGTTGTGCATCCGCAGAGCATTTACGTCCACATATGGGGTATTTCTGTACTCAGGAGAAATTGCATTACTAATTTTGGGGGTCTTTTAACCTCTTGTGAAAATACCCTCCTATCAAATAAATGCACCAGACGTGAAAATATTAATAAAATACCAAGCTTTATTAAACATATATAATAATTAAATAAAAAACATAAATAATGAGAATCAGCAATAGCCAGAAAAATGTGCAATGATCTAATAAAGACTATTCTCTTAAAGGTTTGCCATTACCAGTTAAACACATACTGCAGAGATACACTGCGACATTGAGCACACATAGAAAAGGCAAACACAAAATGAATGATAATAAGAGAAGGGAGACAACGTATACAGGTGATCTATTGGTGCACTGTGGGAGCCTGAGAAGACTAGAGACAAAAGTGTATTGGTATGAGACCTGAAGGAATCAACAGGTGCATCCATAGCAACATCACTGCACTAGAAAAGTACACCAGCCCACGGAAGGGAAGAAAGGGTAAACACGCTGCCACAGTGCATCCGGAGTCACCACGTTATACTCACATAAGAGATCACACACAACCCCTACGCCGTTTCGCTACCCGCTTCGTCAGGGAGTATCTGGGTGATAGCTGGGTAAACTATTTATACAACAGAGGACCAATCAGATATTTGGAATGAGAATTACATGGATAAGAGCAGCTGTGTTCCGTACCGCCAGAACTCATAGCTGCCGGCGCCATCTTGGGCTCTCGGGCGCACGCGCACAGTGGAGAGGCGACGTCTGTGCACCAACGTCACCACGCACTGAATCGGCGTGTGCGCACAAGAGTCCACGAAGTGGATGGTATGTAGAAGTGTTTGGCGCATGCGCAGACAAACTAGAGTCCGCTATGACGCGGAGCCAGGTCTGGGCATGCGCACAAACTTAGACATGGAACAAGGAGACGGATGCACTGACATTGATGTGCATAGTGAAATCCTTGAGCATATATATATAAAGAGTTTTATGTAAAAAGAAAATTTTATAATAAAAAGCAGAAGAAAAAGTGAAGTGCAGGTGCAAAAGGTAAGAACAAACGTGAACACATGTGAAGCATACAGAGAGATTTATATATGTATATATACAAAGCATATAGATCATTTAAATAAAAATAATATACCCCTATATCAATCATAATGTGCTATTAAGCAAACTTGTGAACAACATGTAAGTGTGGCAATATGTATGTATATGTGTGCACGTGTAGAATGGAATGTCAGGTATTAAGACTTGACACTCAGGTAAAAAAATATATAAAAAGTGATAGATGTGTAAAAACACAATATTCGTGAAAAGTGTAAAAGAAATAAATAAAATTAATAAATATAAATATCAATCGTTGTTGCTTGTAATCATACAGTGCGCTGAGATAAGGTGCTGTATAAATAAGCTATTATTCAAAAAGTGCACTAGAATAAAGTGCAATATATAGAGGCAACTATAATAAATATCAATACATATACAGGTCTAGTTATAAAGTTATTATCATGAAAATTATTATAATAAAAAATTTTTTGTAAAACATGTCCCACCCATCATACCCCTAGCGGTATCATACTGATTATTAAAATGGGACAATACGGCCATGTCATGACAAAATTAATAAGCCATCTGGCCATGAAAGGGGCTTCACTAGTGCCTTCCGGTCCACATCAAGCTGACACTTCTTCCAGGATCTAAAAAACACACAAACCAAGCTGCAAACAAACAAACAAATAAACATAAAAGAGACAGACAAAGGGACAGCCAAACACAAAACACAACGAACAAACACCAAAAAACAACAAAAAACAGCAACAAACACAAAACAAACAACAAAAAAACAAAAAAAAACAACAACAACAATGAGTAAGTGTGTAAAATAAATAGGTCCTAACTGTCTATGATGAAATGTCCTGTTAAAATAAAACTAAAACCCAAAAACTAAAAATATGTATACATGTATATGTATTGTGAAAATAAGAAGTATGGGGCAACACCAGCAAGTTAGTGTAATTTTTTTTTCCTTTTTACAATAACATGCTGGAGTAGACCCCCATTTTACCTTTTCATAAGGGGTAAAAGGAGAAAAAGCCCTCTAAAATTTGTTAGGCAATTTCTCCCGAGTTCGGAAATACCCCATGTGACCCTAAACTTACTTGAAACAAGACAGGGCTCCGAAGTGAGAGACTGCCATGTGCATTTGAGGCCTAAATTAGGGATTTGCATAGGGGTGGACATAGGGGTATTCTATCACAGTGATTCACAAACAGGGTGCCTCCAGCTGTTGCAAAACTCCCAGCACACCTGGACAGTCAATGGCTGTCTGCCAATACTGGGAGTTGTTGTTCTGCAACAGCTGGATGCTCCATTTTGGAAACAGTGCCGTACCAGATGTTTTTCATTTTTTATTGGGGGGGGGGGGAAATGAGGTAACTGTGTAGGGGTATGTGTATATGTAGTATTTTACTCTTTATTATGTGTTAGATTAGTGTAGTGTAGTGTTTTTAGGATACATGCACATGGGTGGGGGTTCACAGGGAGTTTACCGCTGGGTGTTTGAGCTGCAGTGGAAAATTTGCTGCATCTCAAACTTGCAGCGAGAAACTCACTGTAAACCCGCCCGTGTGAATGTACCCTGTACATTCACATGGGTGGGGCAAACCTCCAGCTGTTGCAAAACTACAACTCCCAGCATGCTGTGACAGCAGAAGGACATGCTAAGACTTGTAGTTATGCAACAGCTGGAGGCATACTACTACAACTTCCAGCATGCCCTTTGGCTGTCCGTGCATGCTGGGGGTTGTAGTTATGCAACAGCTGGAGGCACACTGGTTGCAAAACACTGAGAGTTTGTTACTTAACTATGTGTTTCACAACCCGTGTGCCTCCAGCTGTTACAAAACTACAACTCCTAGCATGTACGGTCTGTCAGTGCATGCTGGGAGTTATAGTTTTGCAACAGCTGGAGGCACATGGGTTGGGAAACACTGAGTTAGACAGACAATGTTTCCCAACCAGTGTGCCTCCAGTTGTTGCAAAACCACAACTCGCAGCATGCCCAGACAGCCGAAGGGCATGCTAGGAGTGGTAGTTTTGCAACAACTGGAGGAGAACAGTTTGGAGACCACTGTGTAGTGGTATCCAAACTGTAGCCCTCCAGATGTTGCAAAACTTCAGCTCCAAGCATGCCCAGACTGCCCAGGCATGCTGGAAGTTGTAGTTTGGCTACATCTGAAGGGCAAGATGTTACAGGACTACAACTCCCAGCATTCCTGGACTGTCTGGGCATGCTGAGAGTTGTAGTTTTGCAACATCTGAAAGAGCACAGATTGGAGACCACTGCTCAGTGGTCTCCAAACTGTGGCCCTCCAGATGTTGCAAAACTGCAACTCCCAACATGCCTGGACAGCCAAAGGCTGTCTGGGCATGCTAGGAGTTGTAGTTTTGAAACTCCTAGAAGCAGCAGTGAAGATCACTTTACAGCAATCTTCACTGCTGCCTCTGCATCCTCCACTTGCCTGCCGCCAGTCCTGCGGTATGTCCCCACCACAGCTCTCATCTTCCTCTGCTGTGCCTCGACTTCTAGGGGCGGGCAGAGCAGGGGAAATTAACTTTAACCCCCCCCAGTCAGCTGGGACACTGTCATTTGTCCACAGGGACCAATCACAGTGATAGCATTCCAGGAACATCCACAGATGGTCCTAGGGGGGGGGCTTGCAGAAGTTGTCTCCCGGTGGTAACTGTTAATCCATGTGATACCGCGCATCGCCGGGTTAACTGAATCACTTATATAAACGTCATGATGCGCGATCTACCAGCATAACATGATGTTTATATAAGTAATTTTGCGGGAAAGGGTTAAAGGTGGAAAAAGTTCTGACATGATTTATTTTTGTCTTGTTCTTTAACATCAGAAGAACTTAGCATGTTAAGAGTGTGTAGACTTTTTCTATCCACTATATGAGTACAATTTGCATGTTCATGCTGCTTAATTAAACTACAGTTGTGGTACTACAAAATGTCTGTCAGTAGTACCTTATGTTTACAGTAAAGCCGCCATAGAAAAGCATTGGTAGACATTTATTACACAGTATACCAGATTATAGTGTTAAAAAGTGTAACATTTTGCTCTGTGGTCATTTGTGCCAAAATTTTTCACTTTCTGAGGTGTTTACAGCACCCTTGTGACTGTGTAAAAAAATTGGTTGGGGTTTTGTATAAAAGGTGGTGGGCCCTCCTCGGCCATGCAGTTTTACTGTAGTTTACACCAGTAAATGGCATGAACTGTAGTAAAAAACTACGTTGGAAAAATTTATTCAGTAGAAATTTCTTTCTGAAGAGCAAGGTTTGCAACTGTGGAGGCAGATTAACTAATAGGCGCCCACCTCCTAATCAATTGGACAAATTAAATGGTTGTGGGATTTTACTGAAAACCTTTGTTTCACATACTGGTCTTAGTAAATTCCACCCTATTGAGTCTTGTAATTTGTGCTTTTTAAGGTCTGTTGCCATCATATTTGAGTCGTATTTCGAAATTGAGCATTGGAAGGACTACCTGATGTAAACCTCCAGAAGACCACTCTGACATATACCACTGTATGGTGCTACAGCGACTTATCCATAGACTTTCATGTTAATAAAAAGGATACCACACAGGGATACTATGCTATGACTGCAAGTTTGGTGTGATAAATATTCCTAATCATATTATTGAGGGATATGTGTAAATCTTCTGCCATGTATCTTACTTCATAGAACTCGATAAAGATAGAAGATAAGTAAAACAATAGGTTTTGTTATTTTTCAGTACATTTCTACAAATGCTATTTTTCTAACTGAAGAGTTCAAATGAATTGATGTACAGTCTGAGTATATCACTGACTAAAGTTTTTACCACTTTTTACTGTAACAAGCATTTTATGTAAATTCCGGTTGGAACTACATCTTTGTGAGACAAAAAGTGTAATATCCATGATCCCAGGGGATATCCTTCTGATGTCACAGAGTGTATGGACATTAAGAAGCTGGTAATGTCTTTCTCTATTTGTGGTGCTGGTTCTCATAAGAAAATATTACTTTCAAATGAGTTTGTATTTATTTTCCTTTCAAATGAAGGAAGAAGATTGTGCTAAGTGAATCAGGAGTACTTAGCTTGTGGCTTCGTCATTTGCCGAGTCTTGAAAAAGCAGTGCTGGATCTATTTCAAAGATTAATTGCTCTCCATAGCAAATCTTTCAGAGAAATGGAAGAGATTATAAAAGATTCATACTTGGTAAGTGCTTGAGTCTGAAAACACGTCATTGAAAATATTTTCCTAATGATTTTAAAGACTATTTACATGAATATCATTAATATGCAGGGATAATGTATACCCTTTTATGATGAAAGTTGCCTCTGCTTGTAATCCTTGAGTACTAATCAATGTAAGATGACTTTATTCCTTTAAGTAAATTGTTGATACAATTATCCCCACTTGTGCTTTGTTTTTCCTGTTTTACTCCTTGCTCCATAAATATACAGTAGAAAGCAGCATTAGAATTTCATTACTGTTTGATACAGTTTCAAAAAGAAGTATACAATATATGTAGTGGAAAGTCGCCACCATGCTCTCTCTGGAATTCCTCATTGCAGCTGTGTTTGTAAAACATAACCCATATTTCAGCTCTTTTGTTCTTACAGAGATCCAATGTGAACAAGAAAGTAGTGTGTTGTATTAATGGCCTGTACATGAACCATATGGTGTTAGGTGATTAGTATTACTATGTGGGAACATGACTCATGCATTTCTGATTAAATTAAAATCATTGTGATGCTATGGCAAAATAAGTGTACCCTGACTACACTAAGAAGAACAATACAATACTCTGTAGCATAAGTGTATGTCGTTTATCAGGATCTATCCTGTATCTCTGTGCAGAGTGTAAAATAATTATTAGGGTGACCCTTGTTCTTTGTTAGAAAGGAAACCTGATAGACACTGCATTATTTTTGGTTTGTGAGAGTAATTAAAGTGTGATGGTCTGGTAACTCCTATTTTATATGGTGTGCTGTTAATTTCGTTTCCTGTCCCTTGAGAATGTAACAAAATTAGCTATAGAAATACTAGAATCTCTGGGAAGTTATAACATTTTTGAGCATACACTGTGCCTTTTTTGTTTCCTGTCCGGCTCTGTAGTATGAGTATAGCATTCCGGGCTCTGCTTTTTTATATGTGTCCAGTATCAGAAAAGGAGTAAGGATATGTATGTATATATATATATATGTATATATATATATATATATATATATATATATATATATGCAAATCATAAAATGTTGCAGTATCTTGTAATACCTTTTTTTATTGGACTAACAGCACTTTGTAGAGACAAGCTTTCGGGATTCCTCCCTTTATCAAGTCCAAAGCAAATCTAAGCTCACAAGCAGAAGACACAGGTTACATCTCACAAATATGCAGGGGTTAAGACAATAGATGTGGAGAATTCTCACTAAGATGGGCCATAAATTGTCCTGTTATGGGAACATAGACTAAATAGATAAGAATGAGAAAAAGGGGGAGGGAGGGGGGAGCAGGGGAGAGACTGATAATTAGCAGGACATAGTGGGATGTAAAAGAGAACACAGTGCAGGTTATAAGAGAATACAGTACAGGTTATAAGAAATTTTGATAATGAGATAAGAAGCTCAAATCCACATTAAGTCCCCTGTTTTTCGAGTCAAAAAACAGTATCATTTTAGCTTCAAATGTCTTTCTCTCTTGTGTGTTTTTGAAGTTCCCTCTCAGTATCTTGATTGTAAGGTCATGTATGGAGTGGCCTGTTTGGGTAAAATGGTGTCCAACTGAGGTGCAGTAGTCATTTTCTTTATGGCGGTTGATGGAATGTCTGTGTAGATTCATTCTTTCGTTGAGTTTCCGGCTGGTTTCACCAATGTAGCATCCCATGTCACACTTAGTGCATTGTATCATGTAGACCACATTTGGGGATGTGCAGGAGTATAGTCCCCTAATGTTATATGTCTTGTTGTTGTGGGTGGCTTCCATCTTGGTGCAGATATGTTGGCAGAGTTTGCAGCGTGGTTTGTTGCAGGGTTTGGTCCCATTCTCTGTGTCTGTTCTTTCTGTAGGTAATTTTCGGCTGACCAGCTTTTGTTTAAAATTGTGTGGTTGTCTGAAGGCCAAGAGGCCAAGAGGTTCAGGGAAGATTTATTTTAGCATCTCATCTTCCGCCAATATCGGCTGTAGGTCCTTGATAATTTTTTGTATTTCTTCAAGGGCTGGATTGTATGTGGCTACCAGTGGTACTCGTGGTGATGGTTGTATCTCTCTGTATTGTAGCAGGTGTTCCCGTGGTGTTTGAAGGGCGGAGTGTATTTTCCTATTGATTGTCCTAGGTTTGTATCCTTTTTGTTTGAATTTCTCAGACAGTGTTTGTAGGTGCAGGTCTCTGTCATCAGGGTTGGAGCAGATGCGATGGTACCTGGTAGCTTGGCTGTATATGATGCCTTTCTTTGTGTGTGATGGATGGAAACTGGATTTATGTAGATAGCTGGATTGGTCTGTGGGTTTTCTGTATACAGACGTTTGTAGTGTGTTCCTGTTTATTGTGACAGTAGTGTCCAGGAAGTTCACACTTTCTGTAGAGAAGTCCATTTTGAGTTGGATAGGTGGATTGAATGTGTTAAAGGCATCATGAAACTTTGAGTTTTTCTTTTCCTTCTGTCCAAATGATGAAAATATCATCAATGTAACCGTAGTATCTGTAGGGTTTGTGAAGTTGTGTGTCTAGAAATCGTTGTTCAAGGTCAGCCATGAATAGGTTGGCATATTGTGGTGCCATCCTGGTCCCCAATGTAGTGCCCATCATTTGTAGATATATGTCACTGTTAAAGCTGAAGAAGTTGTGTGTTAGGATGAATTCTATTAGTTTAGTGATGACTCCAGGGCTGTATTTCTGGCTGTGGGTTTGGGATGAGAGGAACAGGGAGCAGGCATCAATTCCATCTCTGTGAGGGATGTTGCTGTATAAGGATTCTACATCCATTGTTACTAATATGAAGTTTGCAGGCAAGTTTGTAATCTGATTGAGTTTGTTAAGAAAGTCAGTGGTGTCCTGTATGAAGCTGCTGGTGTTTTTGACAAAGGGCTTTAATAGGTTTTCTACTAAGCCAGAGATCTGTTCTGTTAATGTGTCCATCTGTTAATATTGGCCTGCCTGGGTTCCCAGTTTTGTGGATTTTTGGAAGCACGTAGAATGTCCCTGTTATGGGATTTGTGGGTATGAGTGTCTCTAATCCTTTCTGTGACTCTTTTGGGAAGGATTCAATCAATTTCTTCAATTCCAGAGTGTATTCTTTGGTGGGGTCTTCTGTCAGTTTCATGTAGTATGTAGTGTCTGACAATTGTCTGTTTCCCTCAAACACCATGGGAATGCCTGCTACAATACAGAGAGATACAACCATCACCACGCGTACCACTGGTAGCCACATACAATCCGGCCCTTGAAGAAATACAAAAAATTATCAAGGACCTACAGCCGATATTGGCGGAAGATGAGATGCTAAAAGAAATCTTCCCTGAACCACCCATCTTGGCCTTCAGACAACCACACAATTTAAAACAAAAGCTGGTCAACCGAAAATTACCTACAGAAAGAACAGACACAGAGAATGGGACCAAACCTTGCAACAAACCACGCTGCAAACTCTGCCAACATATCTGCACCAAGATGGAAGCCACCCACAACAACAAGACATATAACATTAGGAGACTATACTCCTGCACATCCCCAAATGTGGTCTACATGATACAATGCACCAAGTGTGACATGGGATGCTACATTGGTGAAACCAGCCAGAAACTCAAAGAAAGGATGAATCTACACAGACATTCCATCAACCGCCATAAAGAAAATGACTACTGCACCCCAGTTGGACACCATTTTACCCAATCAGGCCACTCCATACATGACCTTACAATCAAGATACTGAGAGGGAACTTCAAAAACACACACGAGAGAAAGACATTTGAAGCTAAAATGATACTGTTTTTTGACTCGAAAAACAGGGGACTTAATGTGGATTTGAGCTTCTTATCTCATTATCAAAATTTCTTATAACCTGTACTGTATTCTCTTATAACCTGCACTGTGTTCTCTTTTACATCCCACTATGTCCTGCTTATTATCAGTCTTTCCCAGGGGGCATATCGCAAAAAAGCAAAAATCGCAATTCGATTGCTTTTGAGATAGATCTTGCAGCCCTAACAGGCACACACAGACTATCTCATATAAGTGAGAATACCTTTCAGATTTTTGTAAATAGTTTATTATATCTTTATCTTTTCATGTGGAGAAAAAACTGAAAAAATACACTCTGCTACATTGGAATGTAGTGAGTGCACAGCCAGTATAACAGTGTTTAAATTGCTATTAAAACAATTCAATACACAGCCACTTATGTCTAAACCTGACAACAAAAGTTAGTGCAACATTAGTGGAAATGTTCAAATTGTGCTCAAAGTGTCAATATTTAGTTTGGCCACCATTTTTTTCCAGCACTGCCTCTTGGGCATGGAGTTCACCAGAGCGTTCACAGGTTGCCTCATTCCACTCCTCCATGATGGCATCATGGAGCTGGTGGATGTTAAAGACCTTGCCTTTCCCAACTTCCATTTGAGGATGCCCCACAGATGCTAAATAGGGTTTATGTCTGGAAACATGCTTGGTCAGTCATTCTGAGGTCCTGCTCTGTTTCAGTATGTCACAGTACATGTTGGCATTCATGGTTCCCTCAATGAACTGTAGCTCCTCAGCGCCAGCAGCACTCATGTAGGCCCAGACCATGACTCGCTCACCACCATGCTTGACTGTAGGCAAGACACACTTGTCTTTCTACTCCTCAGTTGGTTGCTACCACACACACTTGGCACAATCTGAACCAAATAAGTTTATCTTAGTCTTCACAGACCATAGCACATGGTTCCAGTAATTCATGTCCTTAGTCTGTTTGTCTCCAGTAAACTGTTGACAGGATTTCTTCTGCATCATCTTTAGAAGAGGCTTCCTTCTGGGACGACATTCAGACCAATTTGATGCAATGTGCAGTGTATGTTCTGAGCACTGACAGACTGACCCCCACCCTTCAACCTCTGCAGCAATGCTGTCAGCACTTATACATCTATTTCCCAAAGGCAACCTCTCAACTACTTTAGTCAGCCATGGCGAGGCTTGATCTTCGTGAAACCTATCATGTGATACCGCTGTATGGTCTTGCCACCATGATGCAGTTCAGTTTCAGTGTCTTTGCAATCTTCTTATAGCTTAGGCCATCTTTATGTTGAGCAAAATTAATTTTTCAGATCCTCAAAGATTTAATTGCCATCAGGTGGATGTTAAACTTCCAGTGACCAGTATTAAAGAGTGTGAGAGCGATAACATCAAATTTAAGACACTTGCTTCCCATTCACACCTGAGACCTTGTAACACTAATGAGTCACATGACATAAGGGAAGGAAAATGACTAAAATGCTAATTTGGACATATTCAATTAGTGGTCTACTCACTTAGACATTAAAGGGGTACTCTTCTGGAAACACCTTATCCCCTATCCAAAGGATAGGGAATAAGATGTTAGATCGCGGGGGTCCCACCACTGCCATTCAGTGAATGGTGCGAACTCTGCTCCATGCCCGATGACTGTAAATGCAGGCCACCACGCCCCCTCCATTCACGTTTATGAGAGAAGGCATGACGTATATGTACCAACCGTCACGCCCCCTCCCATAGACATGAATAGAGGGGGGTGACGTGAAGCCACGAACGTGGAAGCTGCAAGCTTCTGTGTTCCAGACACTGCCAGCCTGGAGATCGCAGGGGGCCCTAGTGGCGGCACCCCCGTGATCTAACATCTTATCCCTATCCTTTAGATAGGGGATAAGATGTTTAAACGGAGTACCCCTTTAATGGCTTTTAGTTGGGTTATTTTGAGGGGAAAAGACATTAAACACTGTTATAAATGCTTTGCTTTCACTACTTTACATTGTAGCAAAATGTCATTTCTTTAGTGATGTCCTGCGTGGCACACGTAAAAAAAATCACTACCAGAATTTTTAGTCACATCATCATAAAAAAAATTAATAAAAAGCAATCAAAAAGTCCCAACCGAACAGTAATAGTACCAAATTAAACTACAGTTCACGGTGCAATAAAGTTCTCATCCAGGCCTCTATATGCAGAAATAAAAAAAATATATATAGGACAATTTTAAGCATACTTACTTTATCTACCAGGCCGTACATTTACCTCCTGTACATGAAGGGAGTGTAGGAGCTGTAAGTATACGGGGACCTGCCGGTAATGGCAGTGATCGCGTTGATAACTGCCATTAACCCTTCAATAGTGATCATAGCATCTGTGGCAATATGGTGGTTTTATATGGCTCATCGGATAATCCGTGAAACGACCGCATAGATTAGATGAGCCAAGATGGTGGCCCGAGGTCCTCTCACCTACCTTCATCTGCTCTCACAGGGTTTTCTTATCTGGTCTGCCTTTTAACAAACCAGAGAAGTAAATCACTGATTATACTGATCAGTGCTATGCCTATGAATTACCAAACAGTATTTAGCAGTTTAGTTATTGCGATAAATAGTCCAATAAAGGGACATAAAAATGTAAACAAAAAAGTTAATTAGCCCCTCCCTCAATCAAATATAAATCACATCTTTTTCCCATTTTACCCAAAAAGTGTTTAAAAAAAAAAGTTTTCCGGCGTACCCCTTTTAATCACATCATATATCAGAGAAAAAAAATTTAAAAAGCAATCAAAAAGTAAAAGTAGTACACTAATAGAAAAACGATATAAATTGGGTACTTTTTTAATCACATTGACCTACAGAATAAGGATATTGTATAATTTTTAAGGAAAATTGTTTTCTCCCGCACTATCCATAGGTACTGATGGATAGTGCGGGAGATGCCGATTCCAATGAGCCCTACCTTGCCCGGATCCGCGCGGCCGTTCGCCCGCAATCGTAGTTTTATTATTTGTGGAAATCTGTCTTTAACTGGCACTGGCGGGGCTTCTGCAGCTTATGAATATTCATCCCCCCCTCCCTTCAGTTAGGAGCGATGAAGGGAGGGAGAAGTGTGGCAGTGTTCCTTTAACATGTGGCAGTTTTCCTTTTAACCATAAATTGCACTGGGTAAAAACCAACCAAAGTGCATAAAAGAAGTCCTCAAATGGGTCTGTAGGTGACAACATTTTAATGTTATGTATTTTAACCCCTTCCTGCCAATGGACATATATATACATCCAATTTAGCAGTGCCTTGCCGCAAATTAACACATATATACGTCCATTAATAATCACGTTGTCGCAGCCAGCATATCGCCGGCCACCTGCTGCAACTGTCAGGACCAGAGCTCCTCTACGATCCTGACATTTGACCCCTTCCGTACTGTGGTCAGTGTGACCACAGCACCCATCTTAGTGACATGGGAAGGGAACTCCCTCTGTTTTCTATTGAGACCCTGCAATGTGATCGTGGGGTGTCATTGGTAGTCATGGCAACCAGAGACCTCCAAACGGCCTCTGGTTACCTGGCTACGGAAGCTGTTTAGGCTCTGCTCGAGGCAGAGTCTGATCTGGTATGCGTGTCAGTGAAACACTGACAGATGTCATTGTAGCACTGTCAGGCATAATGCATTGCAATATAAATAGATCTGTGGAGTAATGTATTATATGTGTCAAGACCCCAGATGGGACATAAAAATATTAAATACGAAAAATAATTTAATAATCATTCCTTCCCCCCCTCCCCCCCCAAAAAAAAAAGTTACACATATCTGGCATAGCCACGTCCGTAACAACCGCAACAATACATACTCAGCACACGATGAAGGCCGTAAAATAAATTAATATAAACCTTGCCAAATTTATGGCTTTATATCAATATATATATATATCTAAAATAAAAAGTGTTCAAAATGTCCAAGGTACCCAGAATGATACTACTAGAAACATCAACTTCTACAGGAAAAAATTTGCCATCAAACAACATTGTTGTTATTTAAAAAAAAAAAAAAAAAAAAAAAAAAAAAAAAAACACAACTCTTAGAAACTGATGATGCACAAACAAGATTTTTTAATCAAAAATATTTTTTATATTTTTAATGTGTATTATACTGCATGTTAAACTAAAAAAAAATTATAATCTTGCTTAAAGGGGTTCTCCGGTGAAAACCTTTTTTCTTTTAAATCAACTGGTGGCAGAAAGTTTGTAAATTACTTCTATTAAAAAATCTTAATCTTTCCAGTACTTATTAGCTGCTGAATGCTACAGAGGAAATTCCTTTCTTTTTGGAACACTGAGACATCACGAGCACAGTGCTCTCTGCTGACATCTCTGTCCATTTTAACAACCATGCATAGCAGATGTAAGCTAAGGGCAGCATGGTGGCTCAGTGGTTAGCACTGCTGCCTTGCAGTGCTGGGGACTTGGGTTCAAATCCCACTAAGGACAACAATAAATAAAGCGTTCTTATTATAATAACGTCAGCAGAGAGAACTGTGCTCGTGATGTCATCAGAGAGCATTCCAAAAAGAAAAGAATTTCCTCTGTAGTATTCAGCAGCTAATAAGTACAGGAAGGATTAAGATTTTTTAATAGAAGCAATTTACAAATATGTTTAACTTTCTGCCACCAGTTGATTTAAAAGAAAAAAGGTTTTCACCGGAGCACCCCTTTAAATTGCGTTTTTTTGGTATAAAAAGGGATCAAAATGTAAGACATACCACAAAATAGCACAATTGAAAACCACTACATATCCAACAAAAAGAATAAGCCCTCACACAGCTCCATTGGTTAAAAAAAAAAAAGAATAAAAATTACATCTCTCAGAATATGGTGACACTCAAAAAAATATTTTTTATCAAAGAAATTATTTTAGTGATGTAAATGGGATAAACCATAAAAAACTTATATAAATTAGGTATCGCCTTAATTGTACCGAATGGCAGACTAAAAATAACATGTAATTTGTACCGCACAATGAATAACAGTAAATAATTAAATAAAAAACAATGGCAGAACCGATTTTTCTTTTATTCGTACCACCTCTCAAAATATGGAATAAAAAGTGATCAGTGTCACATGTACCTCAAAACGGTACCAATGAAAACATCAGTTTGTCTTGCAAAATATTTTGGAACCCAAAGGCCTCTGCATCTTGATAAAATATTTACAAAATATCCAAAATAAAAGGAAGACCCAGAATCCACACGGTGCTCTGTCATGTCTGAGACTTGTGTATGAGTCATGTAGCACACAAAGGTCACATATGGGATATTTCTAAGTATGTCAGAATTAGGGGAATAAATATTGAGTTGCAGTTTTCTGTCAGCACCCGCTGTGTTGCGGAAAGTGGAGCAAAATGACATATTTGCAAAATAAAATGAATGCATTTTTGTACTCCGCTACCACTTTGCTTTCATTTCTGTGAAATTCTTAAAGGGTTAATAAACTTCTCATTTTTTATATGCGGGTTGATTTATAGAGGGTTCTTACATACAGGCCCTTCAAATCTACTTCCGAACTTAAGTGGTCCCTAAATATGATTTTGAAATTTTCTCTATAATTTTGAATATTGCTCTGGTTAGCTAGAAGGAAAACCATTTTTATGACGTTACAGGGCTTAGAAGTTAAAGGGGTATTCCGGCTTTATACATCTTGTATGTATCACAATATATATGATCTCAGGGGTCCCGCCACTGGGGACCCCCGCAATCTCGGTGCAGCCCCCGGCATTCTGTGCCAGGCACTGCCTCCGAGACGGGGATGTGACGTCACACCAAGTCGAAATGACATATTTGCAAAATAAAATAAATATATTTGTGTACTCCGCTACCACTTTGCTTTCATTTCTGTGAAATTCTGAAAGGGTTAATAAACTTCCCAAATGTCATTTTTTATATGTGGGTTGATTTATAGGGGGGTTCTTACATACAGGCCCTTCAAATCTACTTCCGAACTTAAGTGGTCCCTAAATCTGATGTCTATGGAAGGGGGCCACTACGGGGCATGGTTGTGATGTCCTGTCCCTGTCTCGGAGGCAGCGCGCTGCACCGAGATCACGGGGGTCCCCAACTGCAGGACCCCTGCGATCATACATCTTATTCCCTATCCTTTGGATAGGGGATAAGACATATAAAGCCAGAATACCCCTTTAACTTCTAAGCCATATAATGGCCCTTATTTACTAAGAGTGGAGGGTAGGTTTATTTGTGTGTTTTATTTCCCTACAATTTATTTTCCACAAGCTTTCCCTACATTTTCCACTTTTTCTACACTTTGCTTTTTTTTACACATACTCTGTCCTGTAGGGTTTTCCTCATCTCAAATCCCCCACATTTTCTGTGGAAACTTTAGTAAATACGTTGGGATTTTGTGAAAATGTCGGGAACACGCCCCTTTCTGTGACCACGCCCCCTTTCCCCGACACCCATGCCCCTTTTTTGGGTTTTCTTAGCAAAATGGAGAGTTAGTTGGGGTTTTTTCATTTCAGGCGCAGACAGAATTTCAGGTGCATATTGTGGCGCAGACAGAATTTCAGGCGCAATGCGCCCGAAACTGGCGCACAACCCGACAAAACATGTCGGGTTTGCAATAGTAAATGAGTGCCAATATCCTAAAAATGTTTTCCTTCTAGGAAACCAAAGCAATAGATCACCAATATTACTGATCAGTACTATGCCTATGCATAACACTGAACAGTAATACCAATCTAAGGCTATGTTCACAACGGCAGAATGTCAGTGCGGAATGAGTATTCTGCACGGACATTCCGCAGCAGCAGAGTCCCATTAATTTCACCGGGATGCATAATGCTTATGCCGATAACGTACTTTTGCCTTTATATGAATCACTAGTCAGACCACTCATGAGATATTGGCCTTGATTAATTTAAAGGGGTGATCGTGGGGGTCCCGCCACTGGGGACACCCGTAATCCCTGGGCCGGCAGCAGCGACGTCACGCCACGCCCCCTCCATTCATATCTATGGGATGGGGTGTGCCGTCTAGTATGTAGCTGCCACGACTCCTCCCATAAACATGAATGGAGGGGTCATGGAGGATGTAGTCGCTAGTCATCCGGCAGGAAGCAGAGGGGGACCCCCTGATCAGACATCATATGTTTTTTGACCTGTTTTTCGGCTGAGTACCCCTTTAAATGTCTGAAAGAAAAACAGAAGAGATGTTGTCCTTAGCAACCAATCACAGCTTAGCTATTACTTTACCTATGTTTACCAGCTCATTAAGATATGAAAGCTGAGATATGTTTGGTTGTTAGGGAAAAATTTAGTTTTAGTAACACATTTAGGGTCATTACATACAATTTAGGGGACATACAGAAAAGGGCAATCAAGGCATTTCAGTAAATGGGTGAATTGCACCACCAGGACAGTTTTTTTTTTTTTTTTTGGGGGGGGGGGGGGGGTTATTCTGTTAGGGAAAATAAAGACATCTTAGGGATGATCTAATTATATATAAAGGCACTACAAATATACTTTTTATTTGTCTACACTTAGGTCTGTAAGCAAGACGGAAATGTATGGGGAGGGGGCATAACAGTCAACCTCTCTAGGTTGACGCTACGCGCATTAGCTCACACTGAGCAGTAATGCGGATAGGGGATAAGTTGTTTCTGCTGCAGTTGTCCTTTAAAGGGGTTCTCTGGGATGCTACTTATTTTTTTTAAATCTGCCCAGAATGCCATCATTTAAAAGAAAAACTGGACTTACCTAATGCTGCTCATCCAATGCCTCCAGTATCCCACTTCCATCTTCCACTGCAATCCTTTTCCTTCTTCTTGTGGTCAAGTCGTCACACTGCAGCTCAGTTAATTGTTGGCCACAGCAATGTCTTGTCTTGGCCATTGATAGGTGTAGTGGCATTGTGATTTATTATGCTCCGGAACCTGGATAAAGGCTGGGGCTCAATAGCGATGCTGTGCCTATTCACCAGCCTTGTGGCCAGGGATTAGTCAAGCTGTACTGTGACCAGTTGAACACAAGAAGAAGGGAGAGGATTGCAGCAGAGGAGGATTCAACGGTGAGTTTTATTGAAAAGTGATTTTCCAGCCTACAGCTTGTATAATACACTGCTCAAAAAAGTTAAAGGAACACTAAGATAACACATCTCAGATCTGAATGAATGAACAAATATTATGAAATACTTTCGTCTTTACATAGTTAAATGTGCTGACAAAAAAATCACACAAAAATGATCAATGGAAATCAAATGTATCAACCCATGGAGGTCTGGATATGGAGTCACACTCAAAATCAAAGTGGAAAACCACACTACAGGCTGATCCAACTTTGATGTAATGTCCTTAAAACAAGTCAAAATGAGTCTCAGTGTGTGTGTGGCCTCCATGTTCCCGTATGACCTCCCTACAATGCCTGGGCATGCTCCTGATGAGGTGGTCTCCTGAGGTATGTCGTCCCAGACCTGGACTTAACCCCTTAACGACCACGGAAGTAAATTTACGTCCTGGTTTGATGGGACTTCCCGCACCAGGACGTACATTTACGTCCTGTGTATGACCGCGAGCATCGGAAGGGTGCTCGCATCATACACAGCAGGTTCCGGCCCGCCCATAATGGCCGACATCCGCAATCACGCGGATGTCCGCCTTCAACTCCTCAGATGCCGTGATCAATACAGATCACGGCATCTGCGGCATTGCGGTACTTTGGTTGGATGATCGGATCGCCCGCAGCGCTGCCGCGGCGATCCGATCATCCAGCATGACGGCCGGAGGTCCCCTCACCTTGCTCCGGCCGTCTCCCGGGGTCTTCTGCTCTGGTCTGAGATCGAGCAGACCAGAGCAGAAGATCACCGATAATACTGAGCAGTGCTATGCCCTATACATAGCACTGAACAGTATTAGCAATCAAAGGATTGCTATAGATAGTCCCCTGTGGGGACATAAGTGTAAAAAAAAGAATTTGAAAAATATTTTAAAAAAAAGTAAAAAAAAAAAGTGAAAAATCCCCTCCCCCAATAAAAATGAAAATTGTCCGTTTTACCCCCAAAAAGCATAATTTTTTTTTAATAAACATATTTGGTATCGCCACGTGCGTAAATGTCCAATCTATCAAATAATGTTAATGATCCCGTACCGTGAATAGCGTAAATGTTAAAAAAAAGTCCAAAAATGCTGCTTTTTTGTCACATTTTATTTAAAAAAAAATTATTTAAAATTATATAAAAGTTTTATATAGGCAAATGTGGTATCTAAAAAAAAGTGCAGATGACGGCGCAAAAAATTAGCTCTCATGCAGCCCTATATACGGAAAAATGAAAAAGTTATAGGTGGTCAAAATAGGGCGATTTTAGAGTACTGATTTTGTACAAAAAGTTTTAGATTTTTTTAAGCGGTACAAAAATATAAAAGTATTTAGCCATGGGTATCATTTTAAGCGTATTGACCCACAGAATAAAGAACACATATCATTTTTACCGTAAATTGTACAGTGTGAAAACAAACCCCTCCAAAATGTGCAAAATTTTGGTTTTCGTTTAAATTTCCTCCCAAAAATTTATTTCTTTTGGGTTCGCCGTACATTTTATGGTAAAATGAGAGGTTTCATTACAAAGTACAATTGGTCACGCAAAAAACAAGCCCTTATATGGGTCTGTAGATGGAAATCTAAAAGAGTTATGGATTTTAGAAGGCAAGGAGGAAAAAATGAAAACGCAAAAATAAAATTGGCCTGATCCTTAAGGTGAAAATGGGCTTGGTCATTAAGGGGTTAACCATCCGCCAACTTCTGTACAGTCTGTGGTGCAACGTGGCGTTGGTGGATGGAGCGAGACATGATGTTCCAGATGTGCTCAATCAGATTCTGGTCTGGGGATCGGGCAGGCCAATCCATAGCATCAATGCCTTCTTCTTGCAGGAACGGCTGACACACTCCAGCCACATGAGGTCTAGCATTGTCTTGCATTAGGAGGAACCCAGGGCCAACCGCACCAGCATATCGTCTCACAAGGGGTCTGCAGATCTCGGTACCTAACGGCAGTCAGGCTACCTATGGAAAGCACATGGAGGGTTGTGTGGCCCCCAAAGAAATGCCACCCCACACCATTACTGACACACTGCCAAACCGGTCATGCTGGAGGATGTTGCAGGCAGCAGAACGTTCTCCACGGCTTTTTCCAGACTCTGTCACGTCTGTCACATGTGCTCAGTGTGAACTTGCTTTCATCTGTGAAGAGCACAGGGCGCCAGTGGGGAATTAGCCAATCTTGGTGTTCTCTGGCAAATGCCAAACGTCCTGCACGGTGTTGGGCTGTAAGCACAACCCCCACCTGTGGACGCCGGGCCCTCATACCTATCTCATGGAGTCTGTTTCTGACCTTTGAGTGGACACATGCACATTTGTGGCCTGCTGGAGGTGATTTTGCAGGTTCTGGCAGTGCCCCTCCTGCTCCTCCTTGCACAAAGGCAGAGGTAGCGGTCCTGCTGCTGGGTTGTTGCCCTCCTACGGCTTCCTCTACATCTCCTGATGTACTGCCCTGTATCCGGGTAGCGCCTCCGTGCTCTGGACACTACGCTGACAGACACAGCAAGACCTTGACACAGCTCGCATTGATGTGCCATCCAGGATGAGCTGCACTACCTGAGCCACTTGTGTGGGTTGTAGACTCAGTCTCATGCTACCACTAGAGTGAAATCACCGCCAGCATACAAAAGTGACCAAAACATCAGCCAGGAAGCATAGGATCTGAGAAGTGGTATGTGGTCACCACCTGCAGAACCACTCCTTTATTTGTGGTGTCTTGCTAATTGCCTATAATTTCCACCTGTTGTCTGTTCCATTTGCACAGCAGCATGTGAAATTGATTGTCAATCAGTGTTGCTTTCTGAGTGGACAGTGTAACATACATAGTAACATAGTTCATAAGGTTGAAAAAAGACCAGAGTCCATCAAGTTCAACCTATACCCCTAATAGGTCCCTACTGAGTTGAGTTGATCTAGAGGAAGGCAAAAAACCCTCATACTAGATCAACGTTCTGTCCCTATAAATCTAGTATCCATAACCAGCGATGTTGTTATTCTCCAAAAATGCATCCAGCCCCTTTTTGAACTCTTTTACAGAGTTCACCATGATCACCTCCTCTGGCAGAGAGTTGCATAGTCTCACTGCTCTTACAGTAAAGAACCCCATCTATGCTGGTGTAGAAATAGAAACCTTCTTTCTTCAAGACATAGAGGATAGCCCTTGTTATAAAGTACTGGGTATAACTAGATCATGGGAGAGATCTCTGTACTGCCCCCTGATATATTTATACATAGTTATTAGGTCGCCCCTAAGCCTTCTTTTTTCTAAACTAAATAACCCTAATTCTGATAATCTTTCTGGGTACTGTAGTCCTCCCATTCCCCGTATTACCCTTGTTGGCCGTCTTTGAACCCTCTCCAGCTCCACTTTATCTTCTTGTACACTCGTGCCCTGTACTGTACCCAGTATTCTATATGTGGTCTGAGGTAGAATTATTTCCTTGTCGTGGGGATCTATGCCCCTATTGATGCACTCCTTGATTTTATTAGCCTTGGCAGCAGGTGCCCGAAACTGGTCACTACAGCTAAATTTACTGTTAACTAAGACTCCCAAGTCCTTTTCCACGTCAGTGGTCCCAAGTGTGCTCCCATTTAATACATAATTCCAGCCCTGATTTTTCTTCCCCATGTGCATTACCTTACATTTATCAGTGTTGAACCTCATCTGCCACTTCCCAGCCCAAACCTCCAACCTATCCAGATCCATTTGTAGCAGTGCACTGTCCTCTATTGTGTTTACCGTTTTACAGAGTTTAGTATCATCTGCAAAGATAGCTACTTTACTATTCAACCCCTCTACAAGGTCATTAATAAATATTTTAAATAGAATAGGACCCAAGACTGACCCCTGTGGTACTCCACTAGTTACAGTCACTCAATCAGAATAAGTACCATTAATAACCACCCTCTGTTTCCTATCATTGAGCCAGTTACTTACCCACTCGCACACATTCTCCCCCAGCCCCATCCTTCTCATTTTATGCACCAACCTTTTATGTGGAACCGTATCAAATGCTTTGGAAAAATCCAGATATACGACATCCAGAAGTGTGATTGACTTGGTGTTACATTGTGTTGTTTAAATGTTCCCTTCATTTTTTTGAGCAGTGTACATTTCGAATTGGTTTTAAAAAAAGTAATGTGGTAAGAGATACCTGAACCTTCTAACATTTAAACTTTTCAAATGAGTTTTCTGATGTTTGATAACAGACCCTGAGTTGATAAAAAGCTTAGAAAATGATTATTAATGTATGTTTTCCTGTTTGGTTTCTGGTATACACTCCAGCTACCTGTAGGGTGTATTACCTTGAGATGAATTTATTATTTCCTGTGTGACATTTTAGTAAATTTGTTGCAAAATGCAAAGGAAAAAATTATGAAAAACTGCCAAAAATTACATTAAAAATCCCCTCACAGTAAATGAGGGCAATATTGGTATCATGCAACTTTTTAGGCAATTTTTAACCGCAATGGTGAAGTTGGTGCATACTGGATGCCACTGCTACAATCCGATATTGCCAGTGTGGTTCGGGATATCATTCCAAGGAGTTTATAGCATTTTAAGCTTTTTGGAGTCTCCCATTTTAAGGTCGGTCAACCATTCTAACAATGTTATACAGTATATACCATAGAGACAGCCTGTGCAGCTGCAAAGATGGCGTAGATCAGCTCAGGCTTGTCCTTTTACTGTATTTTCCACATCACAATTGCAGAAAACACAGGAAAGGATTAAAAGGGAAATAGCCCTAGGGTTATGCCTTTCTTCTTTTCTACAAGGTCTTGTAGTATGGAGACAGCAATGATAACACTGATGTGCCTCATTTCACCAACAAAAAAACTGTGGTCTTTTGCACTTTCTATTAATAGACACTAGGTGGCAGTATTTGAAAGTAAACGTTCAAACTCTACTTAATCATTTTACTGGAAACACCTGTTTTACTGTGCTTAAAAGTTAATATGCCATGACAGCCATTTGTGGAATAGATAAAATATATATTTTAGATCAATATATCAGCTGGGCAAAAATGCTATAATAAAATTAATTGTGACATTAAATTCTAAATTAAGATTAATTAAAACAAACTAAAGAACAGTTTTTAATTTGAATTATTTTAATAAAATGCACCTGTTCCTTTGTGTTAATATTACCTACTTTTTATGGTGCCCCCTGATGATTCATAGCCGGGACCCTGGGCTAATAACGCGCGGCACAGATCGTTGTGTAGCGCGCTATTAACCCTTCAGACCTGGCGATCAAAGTTGATTGCTGCGTCGAAAAGGAAAGTAAAAGCTTCCCGGCAGCTCAGTCGGGCTGATCGGGACTATCGCGATAAAATCACAATATCCCGATCAGCTAGGACACGAGCGGAAGCCCCCTTACCTTGCTCTGTCGCATCTGATCGGCGTTTGATTGCTCCAAGCCTGAGCTACAGGCTTGAGCAATCAAGCCCCTATTACGCTGATCCATGCAAAGCTATGGCTTTGCAGGGATCAGGGTAAAAGATCAGTGTAGAAAAAGAGAATGGAGACACTTATAATGTAAAAATTATATAACTTTATTAAATATACATTAAAAATTAATTAATTTAAAATCACAGATAGGGAGAAGCATCCACAAAGTGGAAAGACAAAGGCGTTGCTCACAGACAGATCCACATTAATAAGTTATATAGGGAAAAGTAACATGGTGCATAGTCACACATGTGTGCATTAACAGCACATATATAGGCACAACAATGCTCTAATTATCATACAGTACAATGCACACAGTGAAGACAATAGGCATACCAAACTGTATATTATTAAATGGTACTACTCTAACTACCCATTACTACTTATGATTACTGGGTGTCACACTTTGCACATATTTCCGGTCAGTCTTCCTGTGACGAGAGAGGGGAGGACTACGGGATCTAGTAAGGAAAAATCCTATTCTTCGCTGCAGAGTTATAGGTATGACTATAAAATACTTTAAAACTGCTTATGTGATGTTTTTATTTTTCAAGATGACCTATAATGATCTACTGGATATGTCTATAATATCCGCAACATCCAAAGACATCATTCTGCAAATTAATATTTCTACATACAGCTGAGTGATCGCTTTAGTAATATTTATATAACTGTGTTATATTTGTTATGTATTGTTCCTTGGCCACGTGGTTTTCTTTGGCCAATCTTTCCTTTGTTGTAAATTTCTCAAAAAAAGAAATCCAATAAAAATTATTTCAACCAAACTGTAACATCCAGTTCCTAACAGGGTCTGCTGGAGCAACGCCACCCCAACGCACGAAGGACTCGCCGAAACGTGCGTTGGGGTGGCGTTGCTCCAGCAGACCCTGTTAGGAACTGGATGTTACAGTTTGGTATGGTTATTGTCTTCACTGTGTGCATTGTACTGTATGATAATTAGAGCATTGTTGTGCCTATATATGTGCTGTTAATGCACACATGTGTGACTATGCACCATGTTACTTTTCCCTATATAACTTATTAATGTGGATCTGTCTGTGAGCAACGCCTTTGTCTTTCCACTTTGTGGATGCTTCTCCCTATCTGTGATTTTAAATTAATTAATTTTTAATGTATATTTAATAAAGTTATATAATTTTTACATTATAAGTGTCTCCATTCTCTTTTTCTGCTATGATATTTGTGTAGGAGTACACAATAGGTTGATGGTAATAAGTATTATTCTGATATATTGATACAAAAAATTTTGTTTGCTGTTGTACTTATAAAAGATCAGTGTGTGCAGTGTTATAGCCCCCTATGGGAGCTACAACGCTGCAAAAAAAATTGTGGAAAAAAAAAGTTAATAAGTAATTTAACCCCTTCCCTAATAAAAGTTTGAATCACCCCCGTTTTCCAATAAAAAAAAATGTGTAAATAAAAATAAACATATGTGGTATCGCCACGTGCGTAAATGTCCGAACTATAAAAATATATCTTTAATTAAATCGCACGGTCAATGGCGTACTCGCCCAAAAATTCCAAAGTCCAAAATAGCGTATTTTGTCACTTTTTAGATCATAAAAAAATTTATAAGAAGCAATCAGAAAGTCCGATCAATACAAAAATGGTACCAATAAAAACTTCAGAACAAATGAGCCCTCATACCGGCCCGTACGCGGAAAAATAAAAAAGTTATAGGGGTCAGATAATGACAATTTTAAACATATAAATTTTCTTTGCATGTAGTTATGATTTTTTTCAGAAGTACGACAAAATCAAACCTATATAAGTAGGGTATCATTTTAACCGTATGGACCTACAGAATAAAGAGAGTGTGTCATTTTTACAAAAAAAATGCACTGGGTAGAAACGGAAGCCCCCAAAAGTTACAAAAAGACATATTTTCTTCAATTTTGTCACACAATGAAATTTTTTTCTGTTTCACCGTGGATTTTTTGGTAAAACGACTGTCACTGCAAAGTAGAATTGGTGGCGCAAAATATAAGACATCAAATGGAATTTTATGTGCAAAATTGAAAGCGTTATGATTTTTAGAAGGTGATGAGGAAAAAATTTAAATGGAAAAACAGAAAAACGCTGAGTCCTTAAGGGGTTAAAGTAATTATGACACCAGTTTTTCCCGCACTAAACCCACACACAGGGTTATAGTGTGGGTGAACCAAATTAAAATGATTTCTTACTCTCCCGGATGCAGTTCCTGAGATACACGCTGTATTAGGGTTTGTTACAAATATGTTTATTAACCTTCTTTGCACAATGCAGGCGGGAGCTGGTGTTCTGAGCTTTCCTGCCCATGTATCTCTACTCCATTATGCCCATCTAACCTCCTAAATATTCTTAGACTCCACACGTGTGAGATCGGCGTGCATATTAAAGCAGAGAGGACGGAAGCAGTGAAACTCAGAACACCGGCTCTAGCCTCCATTGCACAAAGGAGGTTAATTAACCTAATAGCAACAGGCCCTAATACAGTGTGTATCTCTGGAACCAAGTATCCGGGTAAATAATACATAATTTTAATTTGATTTACCCTCATTATAATGCTGTGTATTGAGTTTAGTGTGGGGGAACCAGGCGCGAGATTCCGTTTAAATGTTTGTTTGGAAACAAACAATGGGATGTACTTTTATATACCCATGGGATAATTTTATTTTACTTTTTTGTGTGACAGTCAGGATGAGCCAGATTAAGTAGAAAGTCATCCATGCTTAATTGGTATAAAATATGTCGTTAAAAGTTTGTTGGAGTAATATCTAAAAACTTTAAACACATGGGGGATCATCTGAAAGGTCAGAAGGAGGTTGGGTAAAGGGGTACTCCCTGGAAAAAAAAATGTAATCAACTGATGCCAGAAAGTTAAACAGATTTGTAAATTACGCGCCAGAGAGGGGGAGGCGACGACCTCACCACATGGACTTGCACCTTGTTTGGTTTTCTATGGATTTTAATAAGGACGAATAAAATGGACGTTTTACCAGTGCTGTCAATTTCTATTTTTCTATGTTGCAAAGTGGTGATGGAGGACTACTACACGTGCACGGAGGAGGTGAGCGCTACCCATTTATCCTTTTTTGCATAGATTTGTAAATTACTTTGATTTTAAAATCTTTATCCTTCCACTACTTATGAACTGCTATAAGCTCCAGGAAGTTCTTTTGTTTTTTTATTTATTTTCTGTATGACCACAGTGCCCTTTGCTGACACCTCTGTCCATATTAGGAACTGTCTGGAGCAGGATAGGTTTGCTATGGGGATTTGCCCCTATTCTGGACAGTTCCTGATATGAACAGATGTGTCAGCAGAGAGAGCACTGTGGTCAGACAGAAATGGAATTCAAAAAGAAAAGAACCTCCTCTGGAGTCTACAGCAGCCGATAAGTACTGGAAGGGTTAAGATTTTTAAATAGAAGTAATTTACAAATCTGTTTAACTTTCTGGCACCAGTTTATTAAAAAAAATGTTTTCCAGTGGAGTACCCCTTTTAAGAAATGTTTATAGTAACAAAGCAGTGAGGAGGGCACTGAATCAAATCATGGACTGTGGACTGGATAGTCTAAGATAAGTGTGGAGCGGAGCTGCAGCCGAGGCAGACTGTGTATAATAGATGTAGTGGGTACTCAATCCTCTATGGCACAAGTAAGCATAAATTTTAACAAAGTAAAAAATAGGGGGAGGGCACGGATTGCCTGAATGTATTCTTATGCTTCATTCCATGGTGGGAACAGCGGGATGACATGAGTAGACACTAGGAGCTCAGAGGCTTCGACCATTTAATGCGTAGAGTAGTGACGCACTTCTTCCAGCCTCCAATGACCAATGTTTATTTAACACTGGTTGCCAAGTATTTTAAAGGCTATAGAATAAAGATGAAAATTAAAAATTTTAAACATTACATAGATGAGTGGGGATTGGTTAAACGGGTTGATCATGTTATAAAGTAATCATCTGGGGATGAAGGAGAGTTATTGATCTCTCTCCCACCAAGTGATTGCTCCATCGATTGAAGAAAGACAGGCTCCCAGTCATTAGCTGACTAGTGAGGTCAGGTCTTGGCCACATTGCAAACTGGGAAAAATCTGAGATAATTGTCATTATGTATGCTGTTAAAAATAAATATTGGGGTGAAAATCACATAAGAATTGTGAGACCACCGTCACAGACACTATATTATGAACTACACTAACTTTACAGCCCTGTAGCATAGTCAAAGAAAAAAAAATCCTGGAATACCCCTTTAACCCTTTAAGGACCCTTGACATATGTGTACGTCATGACACCCTGGTACTTAAGGACCCATGACGTACGCGTACGTCATGGAGAATTCCGGGCCCCGCCGGGCAGGGATCGGACCGGGATGCCAGCTGAAATCATTCAGCAGGCATCCTGTGCAAACGCCCAGGGGGGGGTCATCAGACCCCCCCCCCCCCATGTCGGCGATCACGGCAAATCGCAAGTGAATTTACACTTGCGATTTGTGCGATTCCGGGTCATTCTGGGTCTATGGTGACTCGGAATATAAGTGGGATCGCGGTTGTCCAAGACACCAACGATCCCCCTGAAGGGATAGGAGTGAGGTGGCAGGGGTGCCACCCCTCCTATCCCTGCTATTGGTCGTATAGACGCGACGACCAATAGCAGATAGGGGGTGGGGGGGGTTACTTTCGGTTTCCCTGTTCTGCCCACCCACAATAGGTGGGGCAGGACGGGGAAACCGACAGAGACTGGCGCCAAAGGTCACTTACCAATCTGAGGAGGCTGCGGGCGACTGTGATCGACGGGCGGCGATGTCGTTCGGCTGGCTCCCTGGATCCTACGGAAGCCGGTGAGTTGCCTAGCAACATCTGGAGGGCTACAGTATGAGACCACTATACAGTGGTCTCTAAACTATAGCCCTCCAGATGTTGCAAAACTACAACTACCAGCATGCCCAGATAGCTGTTTGGGCATGCTGGGAGTTGTAGTTTTGCAACAGCTGGAGGTCTACAATTTAGAGACCACTGCACATTGATCTCCAAGCTGTAGCCCTCTAGATCTTGCAAAACTACAACTCCTAGCATGCCCACACAGCAGTTTGCTGACCCCGAGGGGTCTAGTTTCCAAAATGGTATGCCATGTGTGTTTTTTTTTTTGCTGTTCTGGTACCATAGGGGCTTCCTAAATGCGGCATGCCCCCAGAGCAAAATTTGCTTTCAAAAAGCCAAATGTGACTCCTTCTCTTCCGAGACCTGTAATGCGCCAGCAGAGCACTTTTCACCCCCATATGGGGTGTTTTCTGAATCGGGAGAAATTGGGCTTCAAATTTTGGGGGGTATTTTCTGCTATTACCCTTTTTTAAAATGTAAAATTTTTGGGAAACCAAGCATTTTTTTTTTTTTTACATATGCAAGAGTCGTGAATCACATGTGGGGTATTAAGGTTCACTTTACCCCTTGTTACGTTCCCTGAGGGGTCTAGTTTCCAAAATGGTATGCCATGTGTTTTTTTTTTTTTTTGCTGTCCTGGCACCATAGGGGCTTCCTAAAGGTGACATGCCCCCCAAAAACCATTTGTCGCTCCTTCCCTTCTGAGCCCTCTACTGCGCCCGCTGAACAATTAACATAGACATATGAGGTATGTGCTTACTCGAGAGAAATTGGGTTTCAAATACAAGTAAAAATTTTATCCTTTTTACCCCTTGCAAAAATTAGGTCTACAAGAACATGCGAGTGTAAAAAATGAAGATTTTGAATTTTCTCCTTCACTTTGCTGCTATTCCTTTGAAACAACTAAAGGGTTAATACACTTACTGAATGTCATTTTGAATACTTTGGGGGTGTAGTTTTTATAATGGGGTCTTTTATGGGGTATTTCTAATATGAAGACCCTTCAAATCCACTTCAAAACTGAACTGGTCCCTAAAAAATAGTGAGTTTGTAAATTTTGTGAAAAATTTCAAAATTGCTGCTGAACTTTGAAGCCCTCTGGTGTCTTCCAAAAGTAAAAACTCATAAATATTATGATGCAAACATAAAGTAGACATATTGTATATGTGAACCCAAAAAAATATATATTTTGAATATCCATTTTCCTTACAAGCAGAGAGCTTCAAAGTTAGAAAAATGCTAAATTTTCATTTTTTTCATCAAATTTGGGGATTTTTCACCAAAAAAGGATGCAAGTTACCATAAAATTTTACTACTAAGTTAAAGTAGAGTATGTCACGAAAAAACAATCTCTGAATCAGAATGGTAACTAAAAGCATTCCAGAGTTATTAATGTTTAAAGTGACAGTGGTCAGATTTGCAAAAAAACGCTCTGGTCCTTAAGGTGTAAAATGGCCTGGTCCTTAAGGGGTTAAAAATGGTGGCTGATCCGATCACCTATGATCAGCTATGATGGTGGCCAGAGGTCTCCTTACCTGCCCCTTGCTACCATCATGGGGTCTTCTTCTCTGGTCTGCTGGCGAGCAGACCTGAGAAGTAGATCACAGATAACGCTGATCAGTGGTACACATATGCATAGCACAACTCAGTATCTGCAATCTAATGATTGCAAAAGACAGTCCTGTGTGGGGACTATTTAAAGTGTAAAAAAAAAGTTTTAATGAAAATAAATAAGCCCATCCCCCAATAAAAATGAACTTCCCCTTATTTTACCATTTAAAACAAATGTAGGTCTGCAACGATGAATCATGTTATCGAATAATCGGCCAATTTCGTTGAGAAAGGTAAGGAGGCGCCACTACAAACACCAGAGTAGAACGTAGCAATCACGAGGCTGCTGTGAGCGGGTGGTCAGGCGCTATGCCTGCGGGTCCCACAAATCCTGCACTGCTGCAGCCTCTGCATGTTAAGAGAGCCCTGGAGCACTGATCGGATGCCATGCCCCCAAGAGCGCCCCTCTGCCTCAGCCCAGAAAGTTAGCGCTGACACACTTACAGTGGAGAGCATACCAAGCGGCCAGGGGAGTGCGCACACAACTCCTGCACCTCTACTGCTCATACCTTATCTGTATCAGCTATCATTTATGTAGTGGTCCTGAAATGTACTAGCATTCTCTCTGGTAACCAATAATAGCTTTGAGGACAGGAAATAAGCCCGCCATCCCCTGTGGTTACAGAGTGGTACAGGCCAAATAGGAAGTGCTTTGCTGTGCTTGATACCCATGTTGGTGGTGATCTGCAGAGGGGACAGAGCTGAAGGTGATAGGTACTGCTATGTATACAGCTAGAGATCAGGGCATGGTATTGAATCTATACCATGCCCTGATATCTAGCTGTATACATATCTATACCATGCCTTATACTATATACCATATACTATAGATATGTTGCCTGCTGTATAATGCACACTGCTCATGCCTCATGCTGCCACATTGCCCCAGACCTCTGCACATTGCTTTACACATGGGGGTTTGTGCAAAGCATTGCACCCTAGTGCCTTCTGCATACACTCGGGTGCAATGCTCTGCACAAACCCTCCCATGTGTAAAGCAGTGTGTGTGTACTATACACACACACGCACACACACACTGATATAAACATGGGGGTATGTGCAGGGCATTGCACCCTAGTCTGTAGAACTACAGAGTCTGTACTACAGACAATGCTGCTATGCTGTGCAAGTCTGCACGTACCCCCATATGTATAGTAGTGTACAGACTAGTCTAATGATATATATATCATGTGTGTGTGTGTGTATAATGTTGAAAAAAATTATTAAAATGTAAATAAACCCCTTCCCAATAAAAATTAGCCCCCCCTTTTCCTGTTGTAGACAAAAAAAAAAAAGAGAAAAAATATTACAAAATTTACATATTTGATATTGCTGTATGGGTGACTGTCTGAACTATTAAAATATATTGTTAATGATCCTGCACATCAACCGGCATAAACATTAAAAAAAAGTCCAAAATTGCTGCTTTTTTGGTCACATCATAGAGACTGTTTTAATATGGCCATTGTACATAATTCAAGTAGAATAAGTTAAACCCCTTTTTATCGAATTATTGAAATAATCTTTAGCTGCAGCCCTAAAAATAAATCAACATACTTGGTATCGCTGCATGCAGAAATGTCTGATCTATTAAAATATTATGTTGATTATTCCATATGGTGAACGACGTATACGTAATAAAATACCAAATTTCAAAAAAATAGGTTTTCATTATCATATATCAGAAAAAAAATTTAAAAAGCCATCAAAACAAGAATGATACCAATAAAAACTACAGATCACGTTGCAAAAAATTAGCCCTTATGCATCCCTGTATACTGTTATAGAGGTCAGAAGAGGACAATTTTAAATATACTGATTTTGTTTAATAAAGTTTGACTAAAATAGCACAATAATAGAAAAACTATTTTACTTGGGGATTGTTCTAATCGCAATGAGCTACAGAATAAAGAGAACATAGGATTTTTAACATAAAGTGCACTGTCCTTAAAGACATGAATGGAGCGGGCGTGGCATTACGTCACCTCTCCAGTCCCGGAAACTCGGAGGTTTCCGAAACTAGAGACGCAGCCCTGCATAGAATGCGGGTGGTGCAGGAAGATCGCGGAGTGTCCCAGCAGCTGGCCCCCCGCGAGCAGACATCTTATCCCCTATCCTTTTAATAGGGGATAAGATGTTTTTGCCCGGAATACCCCTTTAAGGTGATAAAAAACGTTCTCCTATATGCCCTCAAAGTGAAGACATGCTGGGAGTTGTGGTTTTACAACAGCTGGAGAGTCATGGGATGGGCATTGCTGCCCTAACGTGTCTCTGTAAATGGTACACATCTGCAGCTCCAAGCATGCCCTGAGTTTTAGTAAATGTGAATAAGCCTGTCCCCTCCCAAAAAATAAATGAACCTCTTTTTACAAATAAAAAAAACATAAAACAACCAAATAAGCAAACATATTTTGTATCGCCGCTTGCGGAAATGTCCGAACTGTTAAACCGTACCCGTCAGATCCAATAAAAAATCTGTCACAGCTGTCAATCAAGGAAGTGTGTCCATGACATAGGTCATGATGCATGGACACAGCAGGACTAGTATGTGTCCAAGCAGGCAGGGGGGGGCAGTTCTTTCATTGGCTTTTTCAGTATGAAATACTGAAAATTTTCAATCAAACGTTTTTGTATCTGACAGTGCCCATTTAAAATAAATTTTTAAAATTGCAGATTTTCTGGTCACATCACATCCCAAAATAACGCCAAAAAAGTGGATAAATCTTCACACATATGCAAAAGTGCTACCGCTAAAAACTACCGATCATGGAGCAAAAAAATGACTCATACACAGCCCCGTTATACAGAAAAATAAGAAAGTTATAGGGGGTCAGTAATGCAATACAGCAACACGCAGCACTTAAAGGTGTACTCCGCCCCTAGACCTCTTATCCCCTATCAAAAGGATAGGGGATAAGATGTCAGATCATGGGGGTCCTGCCACTGGGGACCCCCCGGGATCTCGCTTGCAGCAGCCCACTTTCATTACTGCACAGAGAAAACTCGCTCTCTGTGTAATGACGGGCAATATAGGTGTCGGAGCATCGTTATGTCACGGCTCCGCCTCCTTGTGACGTCAAGGCCCGTCCCCTCAATAAAAGTCTATGGGGGGGGGGCGTGGTGGCCGTTTGCTCTGTGCAGTAATGAAAGTGGGCTTCTGCAGCCGAGATACCGGGGATCCCCACGATCTGACATCTTAAGATGTCTAGGGACGGAGTACCCCTTTAACAGAGCCGATTTCAAACTAAAAGCAAATTGGCTGTGCTCTGTGGCAATTTATACAATTGAGGCATGTCAAACACGTCCACCACAGACAATAATGATAAATTCCTCCACATTATATTTTAATAGTTTGGACAATTAACCCCTTAAGGATGCAGCCCTTTTTCACCTTAAGGACTGAGCCCTTTTTCGCAATTCTGACCACCGTCGCTTTACGAATTAATAACTCGAAAACACTTTTACCCAATATTCTGATTCTGAGATAGTTTTTTCGTGACATATTCTACTTTATTTTGCTGGTAAATTTTCGGAATTATTTGCATCCTTTTATGGTGAAAAATCCCCAAATTTCATGAAAATTTTGCATTTTTCTAACTTTGAAGCTCTCTACTGGTAAGGAAAATGGATATTCCCAATACATTTTATTTTTATTCACAAAGACAATATGTCCACTTTATGTTGGCATCATAAAATGGACATATTTTTGCTTTTTGAAAAAATTTGAGGGCTTCAAAGTAGAGCAGCAATTTTCAAAAATTTCATGAAAATTGCTAAATCTGAAGGGACAGATGTTGCAGAACTACAACTCCCAGCATGTCTGGGCAGTCTAGGCATGCTGAGAGTTGTAGTTTGGCAACATCTGGAGGGCTACCGTTTGGGCACCACTGTAACAGTGGTCTCCAAACTGTGACCCTCCAGATGTTGCAAAACTACAATTCACAGCCTGCCCAGACAGCCTTTGGCTGTCTGGGCATGCTGGGAGTTGCAGTTTGGCATTCCTAGTGGTTGCCACAGTAAAGATCACTTTACTTTCACTTTCATTCCCCCCCACCATCGTTTCCCTACCTGTGCCTGTCTCCATCGACGATCGGGGTCCCCACGCATCTTCTCCCCACATTCCCCATGACAACCAGGGGTGGGGCCGAACGGGTAGTTGCCATGGTCCTGCGCTGCCATTGGTCAGAATCAGTTCTGACCAATGGCAGGGGATAGAAGGATATCGCAGCACTGCGACCTCGCTCCTAGCCCTCCTACTCGTACTTTCCGGGTGATCGGGTCACCAGGGTCTGCGATCGCCGACATGGGGGGTCTCAGGACCCCCTGGGTGATGTGCCGGGATGCCTGCTGAATGATTTCAGCAGGTATCCCGGTCCGGTCCCCAACCGCCTAGTGGCGGGGACCGGAATTCCCACGGGCGTATGCATACGCCCCACGTCCTTAAGGACTCTGGATGCAGGGCATCCTGAAGAGGTTAAGCATGCGGCAGTAACAAATAGTCATAGCCGTAAATGTTGGCACCCCTGACATTTAAAAAAAAAAAAATGAAGTATTTCTCACAAAAAAGGATTGCAGTAAAACATGTTTTGCTATACCCATATTTATTCCCTTTGTGTGTATTGGAACTAAACCAAAAAAGGGAGGAAAAAAAAGAAAATTTGACATAATGTCACACCAAAATCCAAAAATGGGCTGGACAAAATTATTGGCACCCTTAACTTAATATTTGGTTGTACACCCTTTGGAAAAAATTACTGAAATCAGTCACTTCCTATAACCATCAATAAGCTTCTTACACCTCTCAACCGGAATGTTGCAAATTGCTCCAGGTCTCTCTTATTGGAAGGACACCTTTTCCCAACAGCAATTTTAAGATCTCTGCACAGGTGTTCAGTGGGATTTAGATCTGGACTCATTGCTGGCCACTTCAAAACTCTCCAGCACTTTGTTGCCATCTATTTCTGGGTGCTTTTTGACATATGTTTGAGGTCATTGTCCTGCTGGAAGACCCAAGATCTCGGACGCAAACCCAGCTTTCTGACACTGGGCTGTACAGTGTGACCCAAAATCCATTGGTAATCCTCATATTTCATGATGTCTTGCACACATTTAAGGCACCCAGTGCCAGAGGCAGCAAAACAACCCCAAAACATAATTGAACCTCCACCATATTTCACTGTAGGTACTGTGTTCTTTTCTTTGTAGGCCTCATTCCGTTTTCGGTAAACAGTAGAATGATGTGCTTTACCAAAAAGCTCTATCTTGGTCTCATCTGTCCACAAGATGTTTTCCCAGAAGGATTTATGCTTACTCAAGTTCATTTTGGCAAAATGTAGTCTTGCTTTTTTTATGTCTCTATGTCAGCAGTGGGTTCCTCCTGGGTCTCCTGCCATTTCATTTAAATGTCTACGGATAGTTTGCGCTTACACTTATGCTCCCTAAGCCTGCAGGACAGCTTGAATATCTTTGGAACTTGTCCGGATTATCCTGCGTTGACACCTTTCATCAATTTTTCTCTTCCGTCCATGCCCAGAGAGATTAACTACAGTGCCATGGGTTGCAAATGTCTTGATAATGTTGCGCACTGTGGACAAAGGCAAATCTAGATCTCTGGAGATGGACTTGTAACCTTGAGATTGTTGATATTTTTCCACAAATTGGTTCTCATGTCCTCAGACAGTTCTCTTCTCCTCTTTTTGTTGTCCATGCTTAGTGTGGCACACACAGGCACACAATGCAAAGACTAAGTGAACTTCTCTCCTTTTTATCTGCTTTCAGGTGTGATTTTTATATTACCCGCACCTGTTACCTGCCCCAGGTGAGTTTAACCCCTTAAGGACTCAGCCCATTTGGGCCTTAAAGACTCAGACAATTTTATTTTTATGTTTTTGTTTTTTCCTCCTCGCCTTCAAAAAATCATAACTCGTTTATATTTTCATCCACAGACTAGTTTGAGGGCTAGTTTTTTGCGCAACCAGTTGTCCGTTGTAATGCCATCACTCACTTTACCATAAAATGTATGGTGCAACCAAAAATACTATTTGTGTGGGGAAATTAAAAAGAAAACCGGAATTTTGCAAATTTTGGAAGGTTTCTTTTTCACCCCGTACAATTTAGGGTAAAAATGATGTGTTCTTTATATTTTGGGTCAATACGATTTAAATGATACCCATGATAACGTACTTTTCTATTACTGTTGCAATTAAAAAATAATCGCAAACTTTTTAATCAAATTAGTACATTTAAAATCCCCCTATTTAGAAGACCTATAACTTTTTTATTTTTCCGTGTAAGCGGCGGTATGAGGGCAAATTTTTTGCGCAGTGATCTTTACTTTTTATTGATACCATATTTGCTTATATAAAACTTATAATACAGTTTTTTATAAAAAAAAAATAGAGTAAAGTGTTATAAAAAATCACTTTTATATATACTTTTATATATATGGACTTTTATATATATTTTTTTTTATCTTCACGCCGTTCACCGTACGATATCATTAACATTTTATTTTAATAGATCGGATATTTACGCATACGGCAATACCAAATATGCATATAAAAAAAAAATCCCACTTTTTGGGGGTGAAATAGGGAAAATGGGACAATTTAAATTTTTTTAAACTTTTTTTTTTACACTTTAATGGTCCCTATAGGGGACTATTTATAGCAGTCATTCGATTGCTGATACTGTTCAGTGCTATGCATAGGACATAGCACTGATCAGTATTATCAGTCATCTTCTGCTCTGGTCTGCTCGATCGCAGACCAGAGCAGAAGACCCGTGGAAGGCAGCGGAGGCAGGTGAGGGGACCTCCGTCTGCCATTCTGGATGATCTCATCACCGCGTCAGAGCTGCGGGCGATCCGATCATCCATTTTATTGTCCTCAATGCTGCAGATGCCGTGATCTGTATTGATCAAGTCATCTGAGTTGTTAATGGCGGACATCCGCACGATCGTGGATGTTCGCCATTACCGGCGGGTCCCTGCTATCAGCAGCCGGGACCTGCCGCGCATGACCTGAGCATCGCTCCGATGCTCGCAGTTATGTAAAGGACGT